>NC_139626.1:62123010-62180510 GCF_964638095.1 Poromitra crassiceps | reverse complement strand
CAGCCAGGCAGCCAGGTCCATTGCATCAGGAGGGACGCTTACTGCTGCGCTGCTTGCTCCCATGTCAGAAAAAGCCTAACTTTTGTGGGGAGAAATACATTGAAAACTAGTCAGATATGACTTGAAATGCCACTTGTAAAATAAATCACCCACAGTGATTGACGACAGTCCGACCACTATTTTGACTGGGCGGCTTTATGTAACCTAGGCGAAGCGCTCATTTTTGGCACATTGCCACCCCTCGTTGGAATGGACTCCGTTAAAACGGCACGTTTTTTGAAGTCTCCAGATTTGTCGCTAATGTGATGCAGCCAATTCTATTGTGTGAGGCAGGCAGTGTTGTGTGACTGTGCGTCCACACTGCGGAGAGGATAGGAGCTGACGGACTGATAGGCTATCAAACTTTTGTGGGGAGAAATACATTTAAAACTAGTCAGATATGACTAGTTGCCACTTGTAAAATAAATCACCCACAGTGATTGACGACGGTGCAACCACTATTTTGACTGCCTCATAGCTAAAGCTGTTTCCTATCACATTTCTTGTTTTCGATCCCCCCCCCCCCCCCCCCCCCCCCCCCCCCCGGCCGCCCACTGGCAGAAAAAACGGCTCATATCCAGTTGTTTCTTAACAAAGACCCCCTCATGTTTAGAAAGGCAAAACCTGAAAATATCCTGCTCTCTCTAGCTGGAGATGATCCGGAGTTCATGTTAAAAAGGCACTCATGTGTCAGCATCACCCATCTGTCTCTCTCTTCCTCTCTACTCTCCCTCTCTCCCTCCCCCCTCTCTCCCTCCCCCCCTCTCTCCCCCTCCCTCCCTCTCTCCCCCTCCCTCTCTCTCTCCCCCGTTCTCTCTCCCTCCCTCCCTATCTCCCTCGTTCTCTCTCTCTCCCTCTCTCCCCCCCTCCCTCCCTCTCTCCCCCTCTCTCTCTCTCCCTCTCAGAAAGTGTAGGTAAGTTATGGCATCATGTTACTTATATAACTTATATAGAAGTATAGTGTTAATAAGGTATCCACCTTTTTGCTGGGGACCCTCTGGAACCTCCTCAAGGACCCCTGTGGGTCCCCGGACTCCACTTTGAGAACCACTGCAATAGAGTGTGTACTTGTGTGCCTCTGTCTTCACACTGTGGGCAAGGTGTTATTGAGTGGAGCCTCAAACAGAACTGCCAATGTGCTGATCACTGATAATGTCACCATGTGACACCATGTGACACCATGTGACACCATGTGACACCCAAAGGCACAGTAGTAACTTGTAACCATTATGGACATGGCATCATTGAATCCAGCTCAGGACCTTTGGCAGATATGTCACACCCCCCCCCCCCCATATCTCTTCTTCCCTCCCTCCCTCCCCCTCCCTTTCTCTCCCTCCCCTCCCTCTCTCTCCTCCCTCTTCCCCGCCTCTCTCTCCCTCTCTCTCTCTCACCTCCTCTCCTCCTCTCTCCCCTTCCTTCTCTCCCTCCCTCTCTCTCTCCCCCTCCCTTTCTCTCCCTCCCCTCCCTCTCTCTCCTCCCTCTTCCCCTCCCTCTCTCTCCTCCCTCTTCCCCGCCTCTCTCTCCCTCTCTCTCACCTCCTCTCTTCCTCTCTCCCCCTTTCTTCTCTCCCTCCCGCTCTCTCTCCCCTGTCACTCTCTTTCTTCCCCTCTCCCTTCTCCCCCTCTCTCTCCCCCCTCTCTCCCCCTCTCTCTCTCTCCCTCTCCCTCTCTCCCTCCCTCTCTTTCTCTCTCCCTCTCTCTCCCTCTCTCCCTCTCTCTCCCCCTCTCTCCCCCTCTCTTTCCTTCTCTCTCCCCCCCCTCTCCCTCTCTCTCTCTCTCTCCCTCTCTCTCCCTCACTCTTCCTCTCTCTCTCTCCCCTCTCTCTCCCTCTCCCCCTCTCCCTCTCTCCCCCCTCTCTCTCTCTCTCTCTCTCTCTTCCAGTGAAGCAGGTTGAGGCATGGAGCCAGAGGGGTTCAGTGTGTTATAGTAGATTTGACAGTAGAGTTAAAACACATGTTGATCTGGATCAGCAGCTGTTAACATGTGTCAGCATCACCCAGGTGGCTGCTACACATCAGGCTGTATGAGATGAGTGGATGAGTTCATGCTGTCATGCTAGTGTGACTTATGTCAGCATGTCCTCTGTCCTCTGTATAGCTGATGTGTGCTGAGCCTTCTGCACAAACTGACTGCTCTGCATCAGCCACAGGTGTTACTTATGTCAGCCTGCATGTTGAGCTGACCTAAGAGCTGTTACAATCCTCTGCCTGTAAGGAAAATATCTCACAGAGAGCTGTCAATCATTGCTCTTCCTCACTCCCTCTCTTCCCCTCTCTCTCTCCCTCTCTTCCTCTCTCTCTCTCTCTTCCTCTCTCTCTCCCTCTCTCTCTCTCTTCCTCTCTCTCCCTCTCACTGTCTCCCTCTCTCTCCCTCTCTCTCTTCCTCTCTCTCCCACTCCCTCTCACTCTCTCTCTCCCTCTCTCTCCCTCTCTCTCTCTTCCTCTCTCTCCCACTCCCTCTCTCTCTCCCTCTCTCTCTCTTCCTCTCCCTCCCTCTTCCTCTCCCTCTCTCTCCCTCTCCCTCTCTCGCTCTTCCTCTCTCTCTTCCCCTCTCTCTCTATTCCTCTCTCTCCCTCTCTCTCTCTTCCCCTCCCTCTCTTCCTCTCTCTCTAAGAGCTGTTAGAATCCTCTGCCTGTAAGGAAAATATCTCACAGAGAGCTGTCAATCATCGCTCTTCCTCACTCCCTCTCTTCCCCTCTCTCTCTCTCTCCCTCTCCCTCTCTCTCTCTTCCTCTCTCTCCCTCTACCTCTCTTCCTCCCTCTCCCTCTCTCTCTCTTCCTCTCTCTCCCTCTCCCTCTCTCTCTCTTCCTCTCTCTCCCTCTCCCTCTCTTCCTCTCTCTCAGTCCCTCTTCCTCTCTCCCCCTCTTTCTCTCTCTCTCTCCCTCTCTCTCCCTCTCCCTCCCTCTCTTCCTCTCTCTCCCTCCCTCTCTCTTCCTCTCTCTCCCTCTCCCTCTTCCTCTCTCTCTTCCTCTCTCTCTCTCTCCCCCCCTCCCTCACTCTTCCTCCCTCCCTCTCTTCATCTCTCTCTTCCTCTCTCTCTCTCTCTCTCCCTCTCTCTGTCTCCCTCTCTCTCTCCCTCTCTCTCCCCTCCCTCTCTCTCTCTCTCTCTCTCTCTTCCTCTCTCTCCCTCTCTCTCACTCTCTCTCCCTCTCTCTCTAAGTGCTGTTAGAATCCTCTGCCTGTAAGGTTTGGTCAGTGTCTAGTGACGTTTTGCTACTGTAGGTGTCAAATGGCTGGAGGTGCAGTTAGGCCCTTTTAGCAGTAAACAAAACCCTACTTTTACTGTTTCAGGTTTTGTTTCATTCAAACGTACGGGTCATGATTTCACTTGTGTCCTTTTGACACAGAAAAGATCTCACCCAGCCCTTTCAATTGATATAGAGGCAAAGTGGAACGTCACTTCCTGCTTCAGCACTGTACCAGAGATTTTCATCCACCATTTACTTTCCCATAGACATTTCGGAAAATGCTTATAAAATAGTTTTACTTCGTCAAACCAAACGGTTCAGCTAACGCTATAATCGGGAGAGACCATAGAACATTTCACTTGGACCAAAACTTTAAAAAACAACATAGATTTTTTTCTTGCTTTAAACCCATATTTTGGGTCCCAATGAAATGTTAGGCGATCTCTCCAGTTTCTAAATATATCTGTTTGGTTTGGTTTGAACCTGTAAAACTATGTTTATACGCATTTTACAAATGTGTATGGGAAAATAAATGGCGTATGAACATCTCTGGTACAGTGCTGAAGCAGGAAGTAGGCGGTCACTTTGCCTCTCTCTATATATAATACTCATATTCAGCCAAAGTAACACTTGTCCCCCTTTTGGGTCCAAGCCCTCGAAACACCATAAACACAACATGAGAACATCATCATGTTGATATGAGAAAGCACAGTTAAAGACTGGTTTGAAAATGTGTGTGAGGTTGTGGGTTTGAATCCAGCTCAGGACCTTTGTCACATGTCACCCCCCCCCCCCCCCCCTCAACACATGTTGAGCTGGACCAGCTGCTGTTACCATGTGTCAGCGTCACCCAGATCTCTCCGTCCCTCTCTCTCTCCCTCTCTCCCCTCCCTCTCTCTCCCCCCGTTCTCTATCTCCTCTCTCTCTCTCTCTCTCTCTCTCTCTCTCTCCCTCTCTCTCTCTCCCTCTCTCTCTCTCTCTCTCTCTCTCCCCCCCTCTCTCTCTCTCCCTCTCTCTCTCTCTCTCTCTCTCCCCCCCTCTCTCTCTATCTCCCCTCTCTCTCTCTCTCTCTCTCCCCCCCCTCTCTCTCTCTCCCTCTCTCTCTCTCTCTCTCTCTCTCCCTCTCTCCCCCGTCTCTCTCTCTCTCCCTCTCTCTCTCTCTCTCTCTCCCTCTCCCCCCGTTCTCTATCTCCCCTCTCTCCTTCTCTCTCTCTCTTTCTCTCCCTCCCTCCCTCTTCCAGTGAAGCAGGTTGAGGCTTGGAGCCAGAGGGGTTTAGTGTGTTATAGTAGATTTGACAGTAGAGTCAAAACACATGTTGATCTGGATCAGCTGCTGTACCATGTGTCAGCATCACCCAGATCTCTCTCTCCCTCTCTCCTCTCTCCCTCTCTCTCTCCCCTCCCTTCCTCTTTCCCCTCTCTCCCCCTCCCTCTCTCCCCCTCTCTCCCCTCCCTCTGTCCATCTCTCCCTCCCCTCCCTCTCTCCCCTCTCTCTCTCCCTCTCTCTCTCCCCTCCCTTTATCCCTCTCTCCCCTCTCTCCCCTCCCTCTGTCCCTCTCTCCCTCTCTCTCTCCCCTCCCTCTCTCCCTCTCCTCTCTCTCTCCCCTCCCTCTCTCCCTCTCTCCCCTTCTCTCTCCCCTCCCACTCTCTTTCTCCCCCTCCCCCTTCTCTCCCCCTCCCTCTCTCTCTCTCCCTCCCTCCCCTCTCTCTCCCCTCCCTCTTCCCCGCCTCGCTCTCCCTCTCTCTCACCTCCTCTCCTCCTCTCTCCCCTTCCTTCTCTCCCTCCCACTCTCTCCCCCCCCCCTCTCTTTCTCCCCCTCCCCCTTCTCTCCCCCTCCCTCTCTCTCCCTCTCTCTCTCTCCCTCCCTCCCCTCTCTCTCTCTCCCCTCCCTCTTCCCCGCCTCTCTCTCCCTCTCTCTCACCTCCTTTCCTCCTCTCTCCACCTTTCTTCTCTCCCTCCTGCTCTCTTTCTCCCCCTCCCCCTTCTCTCGCTGATCACTGATAATGTCACCATATGACACCATGCTGTTTTCACACATACAGACAGGGAAATTACCTGTAAATCAAGACTGGCTATTTCCCGGAATTTCCCTTCACACCTGAGAGATTACATGTGTAAAAACAGCAGCGAAAGTACCTGTATTTGAGGGGGGTCGGGGCACTGCAGAGCGGGTGGGGAGTGACTGTGCACTTGGGTGGGGAATCGTCCTTATTTTATCCCTATCATATCAATCGTGGTCATTAGGGACAGTTCGTCAATAAAATCATAAGCAATGCAAGGCGGGCATCATGCACGTGACAAAATTAGGCAAAGCACACAAACTGCTCGACTTGCACTATAAGCTGTCAGACAATTTAACGTTATCGGCTACCATGAATTGCATAGCATTCTTGGCATGCACGTGCGCACACACACACACACACACACACACACACACACACACACACACACACACGACACGAGGGAGACGAGATGAGAGCAGGATCATGCAGTTCTGCGTGAACGATTAGATTAATGATCGATACTCACATTTCTCAAACAAATTATTATCAACCATGTTATAGTGTAAAAAAATATTCCGAAAAAGCTTAAACAATTTTCAGGACGATCAGCTGTTACTGGGAAACGGATCTACCAAAAGTGCATCACTCATGGAGCACGACAACCTCCTTCAGCAGCGCATGAGGTATGCCTGCTGGCAGGGAAAACATATAGGCCTACCGCACGCGAGTCTAATTGATTATTTGAGTTAATAATAATGTAGGCTATAAAGTAATCTCCCAGCAAACATCGTCTTAACCGCGACATCACCAGACCATAGAATTGTGGTTTGGCATCTACCATCTAAGTCTGACGTTCTCTCCACATTCCTCCAAAGTAACGTTTAGACTGTCACTTCAAAACAAAAAATATTGACCTCATATTGCTATGAAAACACGTTTATGTCATATAAGTGCAAGTGTCTCTTGCTATGGGCTTGTATTTATCACAAACTTCCTGAATCCTGTGGCATTGTCCCATTTCTCTTGCCGTAACTAAACGCAGTGTTGTGGGTTTTGGATGTGCTATGCTGTCTGCTAAAGTCACGTTGGTTACATTATCGTAAATGATTTAAATATACCTGTCTCATCGCTGGTTGAAATCATGAAACAGAATTAGCGAGGCAGCTAGCCTATCAACGCAACTTCCAGTAGGGACCGTCAAAATGCTAAGTGCTCAATGTTAAGTATCTCTATATATGACCAAATCCGTAGCATTTGTATCTAATTCGGTGGCCTAATGGATAAGACACATGACTGCGAAGCGGGCGCCGCAGGATCGAATCCCGCATGTGGTGCGATCTTTTGTCTTTCAAAAATCGTTGAATCTGGACACGTTGTGGGGAAGTAGAGGAATTACGTCGCTAAGATTTCCATTCAGAATATATAATTAGACCCTGACTAGATGTAGTGGTTTGACGTGCAGCAGACGGTCGTTATACGTGAAAATGTTTGCTGGGCTACTTTACTTTTCATTTAAATATATATATAAACATATGCCTTGTGTTATTTCAGGATAGCAGTGTGGATAAAGAGAAGGATTAGTGTAGACAGAAGAGTTAAATTAACATATTCTGCCCGTTTTTCCAATAGGCTACTGTTTCATGTTCATTTTGGATGATTTAACATTGGCTGTAAGGTAATTTAACTGTTGCTTGCTGCGCTGTGCAGCAGGGATGGGAAGGAGGAGGTAGGGACAAGAGGAGACGAGAAGATCATTTCGCCAGTTTGCTTTGATGTGCGCGAATGATTAGATTATGCACGCTGCCTGGAACGATAAGCAACGTGTGTACACCTCGCCCATGAGAGAAGGAGCGGCAAATGACTTGACACGTTTCACACTTGGGTCGCTCTCAGGCCCGGCTCCACACCCAAATTACAGAGGGGGCCTGCCCCTATCTTGCGGGGGCCAAGCTACCCAACCCCAAAGAATGGGGTTCCCCCCCCCCCCCCCCCCAATGCTGTAGTGGTAAAAAAAAAAAACGTGGGTAAACTATACTTTTGAGGCAGCTTTCTCACGCGGCACCGGCAGTGTTATAACGGCGGATAAACTATAAGCTTCCGTGACCGATATACAAGACAAAATATGAGAGTAGAACAACTTAATCTGACTATAAGGTATATCAGGGGGTGCCCCACATTTCTGAGTAGCCAGCCAAATAGGAAAAGTGGCTGGCTGAATATGGGATGGGCTTTGGACCTTCAAGGGGGGTCCGGGGGGATTTTACCCCGGAAGAAGATTTTGTACATTTTAAAGTAAAATTCGTCAACCTGGTGCATTTGAGAGCAAAATGAAGAGGCTAAATCTATGAAGAAGAACTACACACATCTCTAATGTGTTGTGACTTTACAAATAATTAGGCCTAAACAATTAATATAAAATGTATTTACACATTGTGCACAAATTGCATTCATTGTGACAAATTTACAATAGTTAATATCCAGCCAGAATCATTGCAAATGGATGTTCAAAGTAACAGTTAGCAATAGCATTCAGTTAATCAATGCCTAATGACAGCCAGAGCAGTGCAAATTAATAACATTAGCTTGATTGAGCTCAGCACATCAAGCTTCAATCATATACTTGACAACAATAATGTCAGGCATAATCTGACTAACTGCTTTAACAAGCAATTTACCATTTGCAACCTATATTCTTCGTTTTTTCGGGTTATTTATGAAAAACTGACGAATCCATTCTGCTTCTTCTGCGTCAGAAATTGAACAGAAAAACGGAAAAACATTTTTAGCAAAAAAAAAACAAAAACAAAAAAAAAATTGAATGGGGGGGACAGTTTGGGGAATAGGGGGGCCCGGCCTGGTCAGCCCCCCCCCCCCCCCCCCCCAACGCCGGGCCTGGTCGCTCTGCCAGCATACCGGTCCTGTCACTAGGAGGTAGTAAAAGATCAGCGATGACGGGGGCGCGCTTATGCAGGAAAACAACTTTCACACATGAAGGCATTACACCGCTTTCTGGTAATTTCCCGGTATAAAGCGCATGTGTGAAAACGACTCATGTGACACCATGTGACACCCAAAGGCACAGTAGTAACTTGTAACCACATATAGACATGGCATATATGTCCATATATGGACATATGCAATATACCCCCCTCCCCCCCAGAGGTGTAGTGCTATGTGGAGAAGTGGGGGAACGCACCTATAGCTCTATGGGGAACACCCCTCTCCCCTGGCACACGCACAGGTCCCAACAACCTCCTCCCCCCCAAACCCGCACCCACACACACGCACACACACACACACACACACACACACACACACACCCGCACCCACACACACACTGACACCAATGAAGCGAGCAAATACGCGTTATTATGGAACCCACCACAGTTCTGGCAAAACCACGCCCTGTGCTGACCTACGCAGCAGTCAATTGCTCCGGGATTGCAGGAGCGAGTCTTTTATTCCCTTTTGACAGCTCTGCCTCTTGACAGCTCGGATCTCCCACATCACAAAGACTGCGCCCATTATGTTCAGTGTCAATATAAATCATAGAGGCATGGGACAAAAGCACATAAACAGCTATATGAGATAAGAAATCTGCCCATTAAATCAAATATTAAATTATGATGCATAATATGCTCAAAATTATTATAATTATCACTGGAATGGCCAGATTTTCCATTCCTTCTTCACAAAGAAGCAATGCTCACCTCTATTTCGTCAAGGCAGCCGTGCAGGTGTCCATGCTCTGCGCATTCCACAACAAAACAACATCGCCAACTCAGATTGTTCATTTGTTTTGTTTTCTCCAGATAGTCCCGTATTCTGCTTTAACACGCTTTCTCTAACTTGGTCCAGTTGTCGTTGTGGTGTTGTGGCTGCTGGTAGATGTGTTCCATAACACACAGTCAGAATGTAGGCTATTCTGTTGCACTCTGAATGTATTCTGTTACACACTGTTAATGAGTTAATTGTACCAATATAAGTTCATATTCTCAGCTTGTAGCGTGTGAATCAGGAGCTATAACAGAGATCAAAGGGGCTGGATCAGGTGAGCTGGCGCTGCCCAGCAGGGGGCAGACCACGCTGCCCAGCAGGGGGCAGACCACGCTGCCCAGCAGGGGGCAGACCACGCTGCCCAGCAGGGGGCAGACCACGCTGCCCAGCAGGGGGCAGACCACGCTGCCCAGCAGGGGGCAGACCACGCTGCCCAGCAGGGGACAGACCACGCTGCCCAGCAGGGGGCAGACCACGCTGCCCAGCAGGGGGCAGACCACGCTGCCCAGCAGGGGGCAGACCACGCTGCCCAGCAGGGGGCAGACCACGCTGCCCAGCAGGGGGCAGACCACGCTGCCCAGCAGGGGGCAGACCACGGCTTCAATGCACAGATGAAATATCACCAAAGTTGCCAGATGATTTGTTCTGCCGCCACCCACGACTCATCCAACAGCCGTTATGCCCATGATATTATTCAGGTGTTTGTTGTGTTTCTTCCTTGGGAAGAACCATGGTGGGTTCCATGCTGCCCCATATCTCTCCCTCCCTCTCTCTCACCCCTCCTTCTCTCCTCACCCCTCCCCCTCTCTCCCCTTCCTTCTCGCACTCCCTCTCTCCCCCTCCATCCCTCTCTCTCCCGTGCCTCCATCTCTCTACCCCCCTCCCTCTCTCTCACCCACCCACTCTCCCCCTCTCTCCCCCTTTCTTCTCTCCATCTCTATCTCTTCCCCTCCCTCTCTCTCCCTCCCCCTCTCTCTCGCCCTCCCTCTCTCTCTCTCTCTCTTCCTCTCTCTTCTCTCTCTCCTCTCTCTCTCTCTCTCCCTCTCTCTCTCCCTCCCTCTCTGTCACCCACCCACTCTCCCCGTCTCTCCCACTTTCTTCTCTCCATCTCTCTATCTCTTCCCCTCTCTCTCTCTCTCTCACCCCCTCCCCCTCTCTCCCCTTCCTTCTCGCCCTCCCTCTCTCCCCCTCTCCCTCCCTCTCTCTCACCCACCCACTCACCCCCTCTCTCCCCCTTTCTACTCTCATCTCTCTATCTCTTCCCCTCCCTCTCTCTCCCCTCCATCTCTGTCTTCCCCTCCCTCTCTCCCTCCCCCTCTCCCTCCCTCTCTGTCTCTCTCTCTCTCTCTCTCCCTCGCTCTCCCTCTCTATCTCTCTCTCCCTCCCTCTCTCTCTCTCTTCCAATGAAGCAGGTTGAGGCTTGGAGCCAGAGTGTGTTAAGTGTGTTATAGTAGATTTGACAGTAGAATATAGTAGACAGTAGTCCCTCTCTCTCTCTCTCTCTCTCTCTCTCTCTCTCTCTCTCTCTCTCTTTCCCTCTCTCTCTCTCTCCCTCTCTCTCTCTCTCTCTCTCTCTTCCTCTCTCTTCCTCTCTCTTCCCCTCTCCCTCTATCTCTCCCTCCCTCTTCCTCCCTCCCTCTCTACCTCTCTCTTGTTGTGGAAGGGATTGAGGAGTCAGCTGGGAAACCTGGGCTGACGCGGAGGCAAAGGTCCTCCAGATGTTCTCAAAGGTTTTAAACCTAAATGAAGAGCCAAATCAATACCCATAGAAAGGGCCGACTGCACCGGCAGAAAGGACAGTAATAAAGATGAAGGAGAGGAGTCGACTGATCGTCCTCAAATTCCTGAATTTCAAGGACATGGACAGCGAGGAAGGACGGGAGTAAGAAGCTGAGGGGCACAGGGATTTATTTCAATGGAGACTTCTCGGATGCCATAAGGCAGAAAAGGAGAGAACTACTGCCCAAAATGAAAGAGGAGAGTCTGAAAGGGAACATTGCTTATCTGAAGCATGACAGGCTTGTGGTTCACAGCGCATGAGAGCGAACTGCAGACTCACTGCAAATAACAACAGCATCCCTCTTCAGCAGCAACCCACCGTCACCACGTCCACTCCAACATCTGGATCTGAGTAAGAACCAAGCACTTGACATGATGGCAGCACGCACACACACATAGAGCCCAACTCTCTTTGATATAGAGCGGAACTCTCTATTGTTTTTGTTGATTTTTGGGGCCGGTGTGCAGCATGCACAGCAGGGCCCTTACATTCCACTCAGTCGCCGCTCGGCGCATTTGAGCACGGATTCAGGCGATGTAATGTCTTTCCACTTTCCAGTCCGGTAGGTGGCGGTAATGCACCTCTGGCTAATATTGTGGCTAGCTCGTTACAAGGAGGACGCTGCGGCATTAAAGTTGAGAGCATGTGTCCCAGTTCACTTGAAGGCAACACTGTTGCCTTGAACCAATGGTGACTGGTGAAAAGTGAAAAAAAGCTCTCTCTGACTGCTTCATGTGTGGGCGTGCCGACTTTCCCCCCTTCCCTCTCTGCTCGCTCTCTGGCCAGTCCTTCAGTCCTCCGCAGCAGCCCGACACACAGGAGGACAGACACAGCGAAAATGGCAGCGGCTTTCTTCTGAGTCTTGCAAGCCACCCAACGCTTGTAGAAAAAGCAGATGCACGAAGCGAAATATGGAAATATTTTGTATACGTTGCCGACAGCGAAGGCAAGCCCGTGGACACATCGAAACCAGTGTGTAAAAGGTGCTTCAACGCGACCCAAGCGAAAGGCTCAAACACATCGAACCTGGCTAAACATCTTGCCGACAGGCACCCCGACCTGTTCAAAGAGTTTAAAGACCAACAGGTTAGCGAACGCGAACGATAAACATACATGCCCTCAAATAAGTCCAACGAGTATTGTGTGACAAGCGAACTTGTTTCACTGAAAAAGTTTGCTTGTCACAATAGCCTACTCGTTTACAGTGAAACACGAGGCAATGTGCTCGAGCACAGATCTCTGCCAAGGACAGCAAGTCATGACATGTAACGTTTAGGGGAGAGGACATCAGATGACTGCATACCATGTACAATATTTAATAACACTATGACCCTCAATGCCAGTGTTATTAAAGCTTTTACATGGTAAGCAGTCTTCTGATGTCACCTATCCTAATATTTACAATAATCCCAATTATTAATGATATACGAATTCATTGCAAAAAAACACATAGCCTACATTTATTTTTTCTCATTTTTGCCCCGGACAGATCCCAGCGCCCATCAAGGAAATGATGCGCGCTGGCAAACGCGACTGAACGAAAAGGCATGGCCGTTCGGCTTCGGATGCTGGCTTTCTAGGAAATCGTGTGGAGATAGATAGAAGCATAAGAGCTCAGTTGTGAGCGCGGATGCAGCCGAGCCCACTCTCCGCTGTAGACAGAGCAATATATACGGCTCTGGCAGAAAGCATGCATCGGTTTCCACTTTCTCCGCTGTCTCCTGTACAAAGTAAAGGATCTGAGGTGGGTGGAGCAGCTCCTGTGACGATGTTTAAGGTGGCGCCGTGTGATCCCTTGAAGGGATTCATGCTCACTGGCTAGGTACGACCTTAAACAGCAGAATTATGGAATAATATGAATTATGATTTTAGGACGTCCACAGACGTCCTTGGCACTCCTCGTTACTTTTTTTTAGGACGTCCACAGACGTCCTTGGCACTGAATGTGTTAACCCACATAGGCTACACTACAGCACAGGCACACTACAGATGATGTGCACTAAAGTAGACTGAACACAAATTACTCATTCTACAACGGCATGAGTGAATACTGGATTCTGATTGGCTAGCAACAGTGGTAAATACGCCAACAATCTACAGTTCGGCTCCAACCGCAGTATCACTCCGCTCCCTCTGACTCCGTTCCCTGTGCTGACTCCGCCCACTGTTATCCTGCAGTCTGCAAATCTTCAACAAGGAAATGGCAACACAAGGAAATGTCCGATTTCGTAGTAACGTTTGATTTACTGGGTGGATTGAGTTTTGAGCAGTGGTTAGATGAAGATGAAGGTGAAGTGAACAAAGAACGACATGGTGAAATTGGGGAGAGAGAACTGGCTGAGCTTGAGTTGTCACGAGTTCGGACTAGCGGGAGGTCCGACTAGCGCCCGGACCCCGAACCTGGGACTGTCAAACAAACAAACGCCCTCTGCCGTCACCAGATATCAACACACCACCACCAAAACGGGCTGCTTTACAAAACTGTTTAAAAAACTGTTTAAATAACTAAATTTAAACAAAACTGTTTAAATAACTGTTTAAATAACTAACACGGGTACAGGGTTTATAGCACTCGGCTTCGCCTCGTGCCACAACCCTGTACCCGTGGTAAATGTGCCCACAACCCCCTCTCTCTCGTGTTAAATTTGTTTAATACACCTTGGCAGAGTTCTGCACTTTACTGAGCACACCGGCCCTATGCCAGGTTTCGACCTGGCCTTGTTTATTGAACAGTACTTATGCATAACACGTGTGTTTCAAAGAAACAGCCCAGGAAAGGGCTAAAAATAGCTCACATTAACATAATGTAGCCTTAGAAATAATAAGGTCCAGGATATTTATAACTTGTTGTTATCAGATGACATCCATATTCTGGCCATCTCTGAGACTCATTTAGATGAATCATGTGAAGATCCTGCAGTCGCTATACAAGGATACAACATATGTAGGAGGGACAGAGATGCAAAAAGGGGAGGAGTAACGGTACACATAAAGAGTCATATTCCTGTTAAAGTAAGAATGGTTTTTGACAAGCAATGTTGAGGCACTGCGGGTGCAGGCTCACCTGCCACATTTGAAGCGTTTACTGATAGGATGTTGTTATAGGCTGCCAAGTTCTAACAGTCAGTATCTAGACAACATGTGAAATGCTTGATGGTGCGTGCGATGTGAACAGAGAAATATATTTCATGGGAGACCTAAACATTGTTTTATTCTCATCAACCTGCCCTATGAAAAAGAAACTCATAACTGTAACAAGTGCTTGTAACCTGGCCCAGGTCATTAACCAACATACCAGGGTATACAGACAAACAGAGCTGGAAGTACAACAGCTAAATGTATAGATCACATCTACACCAGCGCTGAGGAACTCTGCCCCAAGGCTGTATCTATCCCCATTGGGTTTAGTGACCACAATTTGGTAGCTATAACAAGAAAAGCTAAAGTGCCAAAGGCGGGGCCTAAAACAGTGCTCAAAAGATCATACAGGAAATGTAGCTGTGATGCCTATGTGAACGATGTAAAAAAAAAATGATGGTCTGAGGGGAGCAAAGAAACTAACCCAGATGCTGCACTGGATACATTTACCAAACTACTGCTTCCAGTTATTGATAAGCACGCACCTGTCAAGAAGATGACTGTTAGAACTGTCTAGGCCCTTTGGGTTGACGAGGAGTTGAAAAAAAGAAGAAGAAGAAACTGTACTATGAAAGTAAGTTAGAGAATATGAAACATGACGGAAAGAAGCTGTGGGGTACATTAAATGAAATAATGGGAAGGAATAGTAACTCAACTCCATCATTCATTGAATCAAATGGGTCCTTTATTACTAAACCTACAGACATAGCCAATCATCTTAATCACCACTTCATTGGGAAGGTATACATAAAGTAAGGCAGGTGGTAACAGGTGGAGAGCCATCATATACATACATAAGAGATAGAATTATGTCAGGTAAGAAATATATTTTTGAATTCTCAAAGCAGTTAGGCTAATGGGAGAGCAGTTAGGCTAATGGGGGAGCAGTTGCCATAAGCGTCAAAGATTACTTCCATGGGTTTGCATTGAGTTTAGTCGGAAAGCCCAAGTCGTTTCATGTGTCGCTCAAGGGTACCATGTTAGTAACAAGCGACGCACAAGGGACGGGACAAAGCGTCAATATGCTACGCGCTCGGAGTGAGAACGGGTAATGGATCATTCCATCCTACTGGAAAAACTAAGCCACTATGGTTTTGCCCAATCTGCCACTGTGGTTAAAAAGCTACCTGTCTAACAGAACACAACAAGTATTTTTTAATGGAAGTTACTCAAACGTGCCGCTCATAGAATCTGGAATTCCACAGGGGAGCTGGCTTGATCCGTTGCTGTACTCAATATTCACTAATGATCTCCCACTTGCTTTTAGCAAAGCTTGTCTCTCTATGTATATGCGGACGACACGACAATATACACCGCGGCACCCACAGTGAATGAAATCAATGTAACTCTTAACGAAGAGCTGCAGACAGCACTGAGATGGGTAACAAGCAACCAACTAGTCTTGCACCTCAGGTGAATCTGGTGTTGAACAATGTGGCTGTTGAGCAGGTGGTGGAAGCAAAACTCCTTGGTGTCATTTTAGACTGTAAACTGTCGTGGACAAAGCATATAGACTCTATTGTTGGTAAAATGTGTTGGAATATAGCTGTTATTAAGATATGTTCTGCTTTTATATCACCTCATTTGACCAAACAAGTACTACAGACTCTAGTTTGATCACATTTAGACTATTGTCCCATCATGATATGGTCAAGTGCAGCTAAGAAAGATCTAGGAAAATTACAGCTTGTTCAGAATAAAGCAGCTTGGCTGGCCCTAAGATGTAATGTGAGATCCAATATAAATAAAATGCATGTCAAGCTATCCTGGTTAAAAGTAAAGGAGAGGCTGACAGCATCACTCCTCCTTAGCCTGCTCAGAAATACCAATGCATCAAAACACCTGATTGTCTGTATAGTATGTATGTAGCTCAAACACACATGCCTACTCAACTAGACACACCAACAGAGGTCTATACACTGCTCCTAAATGCAGGATGCAGGTAGACATGCCAGCAGAGGTCTATACACTGCTGCTAAATGCAGGATGCAGGTAGACATGCCAGCAGAGGTCTATACACTGCTCCTAAATGCAGGATGCAGGTAGACATGCCAGCAGAGGTCTATACACTGCTCCTAAATGCAGGACCCAGGTAGACATGCCAGCAGAGGTCTATACACTGCTGCTAAATGCAGGATGCAGGTAGACATGCCAGCAGAGGTCTATACACTGCTCCTAAATGCAGGATGCAGGTAGACATGCCAGCAGAGGTCTATACACTGCTCCTAAATGCAGAATGCAGGTAGACATGCCAGCAGAGGTCTATACACTGCTCCTAAATGCAGGATGCAGGTAGACATGCCAGCAGAGGTCTATAAACTGCTCCTAAATGCAGAATGCAGGTAGACATGCCAGCAGAGGTCTATACACTGCTCCTAAATGCAGAATGCAGGTAGACATGCCAGCAGAGGTCTATACACTGCTCCTAAATGCAGGATGCAGGTAGACATGCCAGCAGAGGTCTATACACTGCTGCTAAATGCAGGACACAGGTAGACATGTCAGCAGAGGTCTATACACTGCTCCTAAATGCAGGATGCAGGTAGACATGCCAGCAGAGGTCTATACACTGCTGCTAAATGCAGGACACAGGTAGACATGCCAGCAGAGGTCTATACACTGCTCCTAAATGCAGGACACAGGTAGACATGCCAGCAGAGGTCTATACACTGCTGCTAAATGCAGGACACAGGTAGACATGCCAGCAGAGGTCTATACACTGCTCCTAAATGCAGGATGCAGGTAGACATGCCAGCAGAGGTCTATACACTGCTCCTACATGCAGGACACAGGTAGACATGCCAGCAGAGGTCTATACACTGCTCCTAAATGCAGGATGCAGGTAGACATGCCAGCAGAGGTCTATACACTGCTGCTAAATGCAGGACACAGGTAGACATGCCAGCAGAGGTCTATACACTGCTGCTAAATGCAGGATGCAGATAGACATGCCAGCAGAGGTCTATACACTGCTCCTAAATGCAGGATGCAGGTAGACATGCCAGCAGAGGTCTATACACTGCTCCTAAATGCAGAATGCAGGTAGACATGCCAGCAGAGGTCTATACACTGCTGCTAAATGCAGGACACAGGTAGACATGCCAGCAGAGGTCTATACACTGCTCCTAAATGCAGGATGCAGGTAGACATGCCAGCAGAGGTCTATACACTGCTGCTAAATGCAGGATGCAGGTAGACATGCCAGCAGAGGTCTATACACTGCTCCTAAATCCAGGATGCAGGTAGACATGCCAGCAGAGGTCTATACACTGCTCCTAAATGCAGGATGCAGGTAGACATGCCAGCAGAGGTCTATATGCACTGCTCCTAAATGCAGGACCCAGGTAGACATGCCAGCAGAGGTCTATACACTGCTGCTAAATGCAGGATACAGGTAGACATGCCAGCAGAGGTCTATACACTGCTCCTAAATGCAGGATGCAGGTAGACATGCCAGCAGAGGTCTATACACTGCTGCTAAATGCAGGATGCAGGTAGACATGCCAGCAGAGGTCTATACACTGCTGCTAAGTGCAGGACCCAGGTAGACATGCCAGCAGAGGTCTATACACTGCTCCTAAATGCAGGATGCAGGTAGACATGCCAGCAGAGGTCTATACACTGCTGCTAAATGCAGGATGCAGGTAGACATGCCAGCAGAGGTCTATACACTGCTCCTAAATGGAGGATGCAGGTAGACATGCCAGCAGAGGTCTATACACTGCTCCTAAATGGAGGATGCAGGTAGACATGCCAGCAGAGGTCTATACACTGCTCCTAAATGCAGGATGCAGATAGACATGCCAGCAGAGGTCTATACACTGCTCCTAAATGCAGGATGCAGGTAGACATGCCAGCAGAGGTCTATACACTGCTGCTAAATGCAGGATGCAGATAGACATGCCAGCAGAGGTCTATACACTGCTCCTAAATGCAGGATGCAGGTAGACATGCCAGCAGAGGTCTATACACTGCTGCTAAATGCAGGACGCAGGTAGACATGCCAGCAGAGGTCTATACACTGCTGCTAAATGCAGGATGCAGATAGACATGCCAGCAGAGGTCTATACACTGCTCCTAAATGCAGGATGCAGGTAGACATGCCAGCAGAGGTCTATACACTGCTCCTAAATGCAGGATGCAGGTAGACATGCCAGCAGAGGTCTATACACTGCTGCTAAATGCAGGATGCAGGTAGACGTCTATACACTGCTCCTAAATGCAGGATGCAGGTAGACATGCCAGCAGAGGTCTATACACTGCTCCTAAATGCAGGATGCAGGTAGACATGCCAGCAGAGGTCTATATGCACTGCTCCTAAATGCAGGACCCAGGTAGACATGCCAGCAGAGGTCTATACACTGCTGCTAAATGCAGGATACAGGTAGATATGCCAGCAGAGGTCTATACACTGCTCCTAAATGCAGGATGCAGGTAGACATGCCAGCAGAGGTCTATACACTGCTCCTAAATGCAGGATGCAGGTAGACATGCCAGCAGAGGTCTATACACTGCTCCTAAATGCAGGATGCAGGTAGACATGCCAGCAGAGGTCTATACACTGCTCCTAAATGCAGGATGCAGGTAGACATGCCAGCAGAGGTCTATACACTGCTGCTAAATGCAGGATGCAGGTAGACGTCTATACACTGCTCCTAAATGCAGGATGCAGGTAGACATGCCAGCAGAGGTCTATACACTGCTCCTAAATGCAGGATGCAGGTAGACATGCCAGCAGAGGTCTATATGCACTGCTCCTAAATGCAGGACCCAGGTAGACATGCCAGCAGAGGTCTATACACTGCTGCTAAATGCAGGATACAGGTAGACATGCCAGCAGAGGTCTATACACTGCTCCTAAATGCAGGATGCAGGTAGACATGCCAGCAGAGGTCTATACACTGCTCCTGAATGCAGGACCCAGGTAGACATGCCAGCAGAGGTCTATACACTGCTCCTAAATGCAGGACACAGGTAGACATGCCAGCAGAGGTCTATACACTGCTGCTAAATGCAGGATGCAGGTAGACATGCCAGCAGAGGTATATACACTGCTGCTAAATGCAGGACCCAGGTAGACATGCCAGCAGAGGTCTATACACTGCTGCTAAATGCAGGACACAGGTAGACATGCCAGCAGAGGTCTATACACTGCTCCTAAATGCAGGATGCAGATAGACATGCCAGCAGAGGTCTATACACTGCTCCTAAATGCAGGATGCAGGTAGACATGCCAGCAGAGGTCTATACACTGCTCCTAAATGCAGGATGCAGGTAGACATGCCAGCAGAGGTCTATACACTGCTGCTAAATGCAGGACACAGGTAGACATGCCAGCAGAGGTCTATACACTGCTCCTAAATGCAGGATGCAGGTAGACATGCCAGCAGAGGTCTATATGCACTGCTCCTAAATGCAGGATGCAGGTAGACATGCCAGCAGATGTCTATACACTGCTGCTAAATGCAGGATGCAGGTAGACATGCCAGCAGATGTCTATACACTGCTCCTAAATGCAGGATGCAGGTAGACATGCCAGCAGAGGTCTATACACTGCTCCTAAATGCAGGATGCAGGTAGACATGCCAGCAGAGGTCTATACACTGCTCCTAAATGCAGGATGCAGGTAGACATACCAGCAGAGGTCTATACACTGCTCCTAAATGCAGGATGCAGGTAGACATGCCAGCAGAGGTCTATACACTGCTGCTAAATGCAGGATGCAGGTAGACATGCCAGCAGAGGTCTATACACTGCTCCTAAATGCAGGACCCAGGTAGACATGCCAGCAGAGGTCTATACACTGCTCCTAAATGCAGGACACAGGTAGACATGCCAGCAGAGGTCTATACACTGCTGCTAAATGCAGGATGCAGGTAGACATGCCAGCAGAGGTATATACACTGCTGCTAAATGCAGGACCCAGGTAGACATGCCAGCAGAGGTCTATACACTGCTGCTAAATGCAGGATGCAGGTAGACATGCCAGCAGAGGTCTATACACTGCTCCTAAATGCAGGATGCAGGTAGACATGCCAGCGGAGGTCTATACACTGCTCCTAAATGCAGGATGCAGATAGACATGCCAGCAGAGGTCTATACACTGCTGCTAAATGCAGGACGCAGGTAGACATGCCAGCAGAGGTCTATACACTGCTGCTAAATGCAGGACACAGGTAGACATGCCAGCAGAGGTCTATACACTGCTGCTAAATGCAGGATGCAGGTAGACATGCCAGCAGAGGTCTATACACTGCTCCTAAATGCAGGATACAGGTAGACATGCCAGCAGAGGTCTATACACTGCTCCTAAATGCAGGATGCAGGTAGACATGCCAGCAGAGGTCTATACACTGCTCCTGAATGCAGGACCCAGGTAGACATGCCAGCAGAGGTCTATACACTGCTCCTAAATGCAGGACACAGGTAGACATGCCAGCAGAGGTCTATACACTGCTGCTAAATGCAGGATGCAGGTAGACATGCCAGCAGAGGTATATACACTGCTGCTAAATGCAGGACCCAGGTAGACATGCCAGCAGAGGTCTAAACACTGCTGCTAAATGCAGGACACAGGTAGACATGCCAGCAGAGGTCTATACACTGCTCCTAAATGCAGGATGCAGATAGACATGCCAGCAGAGGTCTATACACTGCTCCTAAATGCAGGATGCAGGTAGACATGCCAGCAGAGGTCTATACACTGCTCCTAAATGCAGGATGCAGGTAGACATGCCAGCAGAGGTCTATACACTGCTGCTAAATGCAGGACACAGGTAGACATGCCAGCAGAGGTCTATACACTGCTCCTAAATGCAGGATGCAGGTAGACATGCCAGCAGAGGTCTATATGCACTGCTCCTAAATGCAGGATGCAGGTAGACATGCCAGCAGAGGTCTATACACTGCTCCTAAATGCAGGATGCAGGTAGACATGCCAGTAGAGGTCTATACACTGCTCCTAAATGCAGGATGCAGGTAGACATGCCAGCAGAGGTCTATACACTGCTCCTAAATGCAGGATGCAGGTAGACATGCCAGCAGAGGTCTATACACTGCTCCTAAATGCAGGATGCAGGTAGACATGCCAGCAGAGGTCTATATGCACTGCTCCTAAATGCAGGACCCAGGTAGACATGCCAGCAGAGGTCTATACACTGCTGCTAAATGCAGGATACAGGTAGACATGCCAGCAGAGGTCTATACACTGCTCCTAAATGCAGGATGCAGGTAGACATGCCAGCAGAGGTCTATACACTGCTCCTGAATGCAGGACCCAGGTAGACATGCCAGCAGAGGTCTATACACTGCTCCTAAATGCAGGACACAGGTAGACATGCCAGCAGAGGTCTATACACTGCTGCTAAATGCAGGATGCAGGTAGACATGCCAGCAGAGGTATATACACTGCTGCTAAATGCAGGACCCAGGTAGACATGCCAGCAGAGGTCTATACACTGCTGCTAAATGCAGGACACAGGTAGACATGCCAGCAGAGGTCTATACACTGCTCCTAAATGCAGGATGCAGATAGACATGCCAGCAGAGGTCTATACACTGCTCCTAAATGCAGGATGCAGGTAGACATGCCAGCAGAGGTCTATACACTGCTCCTAAATGCAGGATGCAGGTAGACATGCCAGCAGAGGTCTATACACTGCTGCTAAATGCAGGACACAGGTAGACATGCCAGCAGAGGTCTATACACTGCTCCTAAATGCAGGATGCAGGTAGACATGCCAGCAGAGGTCTATATGCACTGCTCCTAAATGCAGGATGCAGGTAGACATGCCAGCAGAGGTCTATACACTGCTCCTAAATGCAGGATGCAGGTAGACATGCCAGCAGAGGTCTATACACTGCTCCTAAATGCAGGATGCAGGTAGACATGCCAGCAGAGGTCTATATGCACTGCTCCTAAATGCAGGATGCAGGTAGACATGCCAGCAGATGTCTATACACTGCTCCTAAATGCAGGATGCAGGTAGACATGCCAGCAGAGGTCTATACACTGCTGCTAAATGCAGGATGCAGGTAGACATGCCAGCAGAGGTCTATACACTGCTCCTAAATGCAGGATGCAGGTAGACATGCCAGCAGAGGTCTATACACTGCTCCTAAATGCAGGATGCAGGTAGACATGCCAGCAGAGGTCTATACACTGCTCCTAAATGCAGGATGCAGGTAGACATGCCAGCAGAGGTCTATACACTGCTCCTAAATGCAGGATGCAGGTAGACATGCCAGCAGATGTCTATACACTGCTGCTAAATGCAGGATGCAGGTAGACATGCCAGCAGAGGTCTATACACTGCTCCTAAATGCAGGATGCAGGTAGACATGCCAGCAGAGGTCTATACACTGCTCCTAAATGCAGGATGCAGGTAGACATACCAGCAGAGGTCTATACACTGCTCCTAAATGCAGGATGCAGGTAGACATGCCAGCAGAGGTCTATACACTGCTGCTAAATGCAGGATGCAGGTAGACATGCCAGCAGAGGTCTATACACTGCTCCTAAATGCAGGACCCAGGTAGACATGCCAGCAGAGGTCTATACACTGCTCCTAAATGCAGGACACAGGTAGACATGCCAGCAGAGGTCTATACACTGCTGCTAAATGCAGGATGCAGGTAGACATGCCAGCAGAGGTATATACACTGCTGCTAAATGCAGGACCCAGGTAGACATGCCAGCAGAGGTCTATACACTGCTGCTAAATGCAGGATGCAGGTAGACATGCCAGCAGAGGTCTATACACTGCTCCTAAATGCAGGATGCAGGTAGACATGCCAGCGGAGGTCTATACACTGCTCCTAAATGCAGGATGCAGATAGACATGCCAGCAGAGGTCTATACACTGCTGCTAAATGCAGGACGCAGGTAGACATGCCAGCAGAGGTCTATACACTGCTGCTAAATGCAGGACACAGGTAGACATGCCAGCAGAGGTCTATACACTGCTGCTAAATGCAGGATGCAGGTAGACGTCTATACACTGCTCCTAAATGCAGGATGCAGGTAGACATGCCAGCAGAGGTCTATACACTGCTCCTAAATGCAGGATGCAGGTAGACATGCCAGCAGAGGTCTATATGCACTGCTCCTAAATGCAGGACCCAGGTAGACATGCCAGCAGAGGTCTATACACTGCTGCTAAATGCAGGATACAGGTAGACATGCCAGCAGAGGTCTATACACTGCTCCTAAATGCAGGATGCAGGTAGACATGCCAGCAGAGGTCTATACACTGCTCCTGAATGCAGGACCCAGGTAGACATGCCAGCAGAGGTCTATACACTGCTCCTAAATGCAGGACACAGGTAGACATGCCAGCAGAGGTCTATACACTGCTGCTAAATGCAGGATGCAGGTAGACATGCCAGCAGAGGTATATACACTGCTGCTAAATGCAGGACCCAGGTAGACATGCCAGCAGAGGTCTATACACTGCTGCTAAATGCAGGACACAGGTAGACATGCCAGCAGAGGTCTATACACTGCTCCTAAATGCAGGATGCAGATAGACATGCCAGCAGAGGTCTATACACTGCTCCTAAATGCAGGATGCAGGTAGACATGCCAGCAGAGGTCTATACACTGCTCCTAAATGCAGGATGCAGGTAGACATGCCAGCAGAGGTCTATACACTGCTGCTAAATGCAGGACACAGGTAGACATGCCAGCAGAGGTCTATACACTGCTCCTAAATGCAGGATGCAGGTAGACATGCCAGCAGAGGTCTATATGCACTGCTCCTAAATGCAGGATGCAGGTAGACATGCCAGCAGAGGTCTATACACTGCTCCTAAATGCAGGATGCAGGTAGACATGCCAGCAGAGGTCTATACACTGCTCCTAAATGCAGGATGCAGGTAGACATGCCAGCAGAGGTCTATATGCACTGCTCCTAAATGCAGGATGCAGGTAGACATGCCAGCAGATGTCTATACACTGCTCCTAAATGCAGGATGCAGGTAGACATGCCAGCAGAGGTCGATACACTGCTCCTAAATGCAGGATGCAGGTAGAAATGCCAGCAGAGGTCTATACACTGCTCCTAAATGCAGGATGCAGGTAGACATACCAGCAGAGGTCTATACACTGCTCCTAAATGCAGGATGCAGGTAGACATGCCAGCAGAGGTCTATACACTGCTGCTAAATGCAGGATGCAGGTAGACATGCCAGCAGAGGTCTATACACTGCTCCTAAATGCAGGACCCAGGTAGACATGCCAGCAGAGGTCTATACACTGCTCCTAAATGCAGGACACAGGTAGACATGCCAGCAGAGGTCTATACACTGCTGCTAAATGCAGGATGCAGGTAGACATGCCAGCAGAGGTCTATACACTGCTGCTAAATGCAGGACCCAGGTAGACATGCCAGCAGAGGTCTATACACTGCTGCTAAATGCAGGATGCAGGTAGACATGCCAGCAGAGGTCTATACACTGCTCCTAAATGCAGGATGCAGGTAGACATGCCAGCGGAGGTCTATACACTGCTCCTAAATGCAGGATGCAGATAGACATGCCAGCAGAGGTCTATACACTGCTGCTAAATGCAGGACGCAGGTAGACATGCCAGCAGAGGTCTATACACTGCTGCTAAATGCAGGACACAGGTAGACATGCCAGCAGAGGTCTATACACTGCTGCTAAATGCAGGATGCAGGTAGACATGCCAGCAGAGGTCTATACACTGCTCCTAAATGCAGGATGCAGGTAGACATGCCAGCAGAGGTCTATACACTGCTGCTAAATGCAGGACTCAGGTAGACATGCCAGCAGAGGTCTATACACTGCTGCTAAATGCAGGATGCAGGTAGACATGCCAGCAGAGGTCTATACACTGCTCCTAAATGCAGGATGCAGGTAGACATGCCAGCAGAGGTCTATACACTGCTCCTAAATGCAGGATGCAGGTAGACATGCCAGCAGAGGTCTATACACTGCTCCTAAATGCAGGACTCAGGTAGGGCAGCGTTCAGCCCTGAATCCAGCCATGAAGGCAGGAAATTCACTCCCAGACAGAATGACTCAAGCTCAAAGCAGGTCAAGCTTTACAAAACAGATGAAACAACATTTAGTGGAGATACGGGTGTAATGATGATGTGTATGGATCTCTGGTGTCATACTCAATGTATGTGTGTACGTATGTCACCATTATAAATACAGTCCATTACCATCCATTTACCTTTAGTGTTGATGATTCCAGCCAATAGTGATCTTCTTTTTGTTATTATCTATTCAGTGTCTGATGTTATGAGACTGTTTTGAACACAGGTGATTACTGTTGTACTGTCACATGTATAGAGCCCAACTCTCTTAGAGAGCGGAACTCTCTTTTTTTTGTGTTGTAATATTTTTGCCTATTTGATTGTCTTGTTTGTAAATGTATGATGTTTAATGTTCTATGTGGACACCAGGAAGAGTAGCTATATGCATAAGCTAATGGGGATCCAAATCAATCAAATAAATAAATCAAATCAAATCTCTCTCTCCCCCCCTCACTCCCTCGCTCTTCCTCCCTCCCTCTCTTCCTCTTCCTCTCTCTCCCTCTCCCTCTCCCTCTCTCTCTCTCTCTCGCTTCCTCTCTCTCCCTCTCCCTCTCTCTCTCTCTCCCTGGCTCTTCTTCCCTCCCTCTCTTCCTCTCTCTCCCTCAGTCTCTAAGTGCTGTTAGAATCGTCTACCTGTAAGGTTTGGTCAGTGTCATAAGTGACGTTTTGCTACTGTAGGTGTCAAATGGCTGGAGGTGCAGTTAGGCCCTTTTAGCAGCAAACAAAACCCTACTTTACTGTTAGAGCTTTCATGTTTTGTTTCATTCAAACGTACGGGTCATGATTTCACTTGTGTCCTTTTGACACAGAAAATATCTCACCCAGCACTTTCAATCACTATATATAATACTCATATTCAGCCAAAGTAACACTTCGAAACACCATAAACACAACATGAGAACATCATCATGTTGATATGAGAAAGCACAGTTAAAGACTGGTTTGAAAATGTGTGTGAGGTTGTGGGTTTGAATCCAGCTCAGGACCTTTGTCACATGTCACCCTCCCCCCCTCAACACATGTTGAGCTGGACCAGCTGCTGTTACCATGTGTCAGCATCACCCATCTGTCTCTCTCTTCCTCTCTACTCTCCCTCTCTCCCTCCCCCCTCTCTCCCTCTCTCTCCCCCTCCCTCTCTCCCTCTCTCCCCCTCTCTCTCCTCTCCCTCTCTCTCTCCCCTCCCTCCCTCTCTCCCTCCCCCCTCTCTCCCCTCTCTACCCCTCTCTCCCTCTCTCCCTCCCCCCTCTCTCCCTCCCCCCTCTCTCTCCCCCTCCCTCTCTCTCTCCCTTCCTCTCCCTCCCTCTCAGAAAGTGTAGGTAAGTTATGGCATCATGTTACTTATGAATAGAAGTATAGTGTTAATAAGGTATCCACCTTTTTGCTGGGGACCCTCTGGAACCTCCTCAAGGACCCCTGTGGGTCCCCGGACTCCACTTTGAGAACCACTGCAATAGAGTGTGTACTTGTGTGCCTCTGTCTTCACACTGTGGGCAGGGTGTTATTGAGTGGAGCGTCAAACAGAACTGCCAATGTGCTGATCACTGATAATGTCACCATGTGACACCATGTGACACCATGTGACACCCAAAGGCACAGTAACTTGTAACCATATATGGACATCGCATCTTTGAATCCAGCTCAGGACCTTTGGCAGATGTCACCCCCCCCCCATATCTCTCTCTCCCTCCCAGCTCCCTCCCTCCCTCTCACTCACCCCTCTTTCTCTCTCCCCATCCTACTCTCCCTCCCTCTCTCTCTCCCTCTCTCTCCTCCTCTCCTCCTCTCTCACCTTTTCATCTCTCCCCTCCCACTCTCTCCCCCCCTCTTCTCTCCCTCTCTCTCCCTCACTCTTCCTCTCTCTCTCTCCCCTCTCTCTCCCTCTCCCTCTCTCCCTATCCCTCTCTCTCTCTCTCCCTCTCCCTCTCCCTCCCGCTCTCTCTCCCCTCCCACTCTCTTTCTCCCCCCCCTTCTCTCCCTCTCTCTCCCTCACTCTTCCTCTCTCTCTCTCTCTCCCCTCTCTCTCCCTCTCCCTCTCTCCCTCTCTCTCTCTCTCTCTCTTCCAGTGAAGCAGGTTGAGGCTTGGAGCCAGAGGGGTTCAGTGTGTTATAGTAGATTTGACAGTAGAGTTAAAACACATGTTGATCTGGATCAGCAGCTGTTAACATGTGTCAGCATCACCCAGGTGGCTGCTACACATCAGGCTGTATGAGATGAGTGGATGAGTTCATGCTGTCATGCTAGTGTGACTTATGTCAGCATGTCCTCTGTCCTCTGTATAGCTGATGTGTGCTGAGCCTTCTGCACAAACTGACTGTCCTGCATCAGACCCCCTTCTCACCAAACGCCATCAACTCGCATGTACTCGCACTCGCCCTGTCAAGCCCCGCCCCGCTGCTGCAGCTTGGTTGGCTGCCTTGCTGTATTTCCGTCTTCATTTGGTCTATTTCGGTTTTGGCCCCTCCTCTCGTCTTGTCGCTTGCGATGTCCTGACGCCAGGTATCCCAGCATGCTTTGCAAGCTGGTGAGCGACAAGATGGCAGCGAGGGAAGGAGGGGCATTTCGAAATCGACCAATTGAAGACGGAAATACAGCAAGGCAGCCAACCACGCTGCAGCAGCGGGGCGGCGCTGACTGGGTGAGTGCGAGTACATGCGCGGGCCCATCACCCAGGTGTTACTTATGTCAGCATGTCCTCTGTCCTCTGTATAGCTGATGTGTGCTGAGCCTTCTGCACAAACTGACTGCCCTGCATCAGCCACAGGTGTTACTTATGTCAGCATGCATGTTGAGCTGACCTAAGTGCTGTCATTTGATATATATATATATAATATTCATATTCACCCAAAGAAATGCCATAAAAACAAGATGAGGAATCCATCATAAAAAAGTTATTAGCAAAGAGTATCAAACAATAGTATCATTTTTTTAAGTCCATGACTGCAGACTTTGTTTGACAAAACACTTTCTGCTGTTCGACAGATATTAATGAACTTCAGGCAAAATGCAAATGGTTGTTGCTTAGAACAACAACAGCCAAACGTATCAAGTCACAAGTGTATTATGTGATACTGTACAATACCTGACACAGCCAGAAGGAAGAGAAGAAATCCACTGACTCCTGCTGTCAAAATCATACTGGAGCTGGGTCCTCTCCTCTCTCTGTCCAGGCTTCAGAGACGTTCAACAGGTAAATCATGGACATAACATGAGAAGTCTATCAGTTAGTCACATCAAAATCAACTTTACTCATATTTAGCTGGCAGTCTTCTGTCCGTTCATAATCACGCACCATGTGAACACAACTTAACCCAAACATGTTTTGGTCTGCAAAATAATATTACATTCAGTAAAATATAACATTTCAAATGTTTGTTAAATCTTTCAAATAAGATATAAGAGATAAAGAGTCTCACCGAAGAGGACGGCGTCTTGAAGGGGATATTTTTCTGCGTGGCTCCTCTGTGGTCAACAAACAGAGACACTGACTGAGCATAATGGCCACCTTCCTCTTTACATCGTCAACATGGCACAAAGCATGCTGGGAAATCGCCCAGTTTAAGGGCATTTTCACACCTGCCTTATTTGGTTCGATCTGAACCAAAGAGACAGAAGGGAAGGACGTCATCTTGAAGAGGAACTGTGCACTTCTGTGGTCAACAAACAGAGACACTAACTGATCATAACACAGCTCAGTGGCATAAGGTAGTCACAACAGGCCCTAGTACACATGAGTTACTAAGTGTACACACACACACACACACACACACACACACACACACACCCACACACACCCACACACACACACACACACACACCATTAGAAATATATACATGTTTTACAAACTTGGATCTTACAGTTGAATGAGTTAGGCTATTGTATAGGGAAAATAGAGAAGTCATAGTGCAAGCCATCAGAACCATGGGCAGAACTGAAAAGAAGAACAGAAAGACCCACACCCTGGCACGTGCTCACCTTCTAATATACTTCTTATTTTTGTTAACTACTCCTTATACTGTTTATTAAAAAAAAAACTGTGAATGTTGTTTACCCCTGACTGAATAAATTCAATATAGTATATTTAAAAAGTGACACCTGGTAACAAAAAGTCAAGTCAACATGAAAACAAGCATCAGCACCTGAGAGCAGAGGAGCTGATCTATTTCACTGTGCTTCTGAAATGACCGCTGACTTCAACATGTTTAATGTTGATGAATGTTGAATAAGCATCATTTTGTTACAGATTTCTACTGACTATTTTACAACAAAGAAGAAGAAAAGAAAAGCATGGCAGAGATGGTTTTGTCTCTCGAGGGCATAATGTAGCAAATGGCACCACTTTAGATCTAATGTGTGTTCTTATTTCAACACAGGCTTATTTCTGGGGTGACAATTTGAGTCATTAGCAAGAGCCCGTTCTCTGCCCAGTACGTTGTTAGAGAGCCTGCTCTCTCCACGGCCCCTGTAACCCAGGGGCCCCTCTACCCCAGTGCAACCACACTTTATATTTACACCCCTGATACAGCTTTAACATGCATGGCACAAGGCATTCTGGGAAATCAACCTAAACCCAACCAATCATCACTGGCCATGCCTAAACCCAACCAATCATCACTGGTCATGCCTAAACCCAACCAATCATCACTGGTCATGCCTAAACCCAACCAATCATCACTGGTCATGCCTAAACCCAACCAATCATCACTGGTCATGCCTAAACCCAACCAATCATCACTGGTCATGCCTAAACCCAACCAATCATCACTGGCCATGCCTAAACCCAACCAATAATCACTGGTCATGCCTAAACCCAACCAATCATCATTGGTCATGCCTAAACCCAACCAATAATCACCGGTCATGCCTAAACCCAACCAATCATCACCGGTCATGCCTAAACCCAACCAATCATCACTGGCCATGCCTAAACCCAACCAATCATCATCGGTCATGCCTAAAGCCAACCAATCATCACTCCGTCCTCATCAGTGGTGCAGTCTAGTCCCCCTCTAATCCCCATCAAATTGATGAATTTTTATTATTTCGTTATTATTCATTATTTAATTTCCAAGTTAACACAGCTTCAAAATAGTATTGATTACTATTCCATTGACAAAAAGTTAATACAATAAAAAAGGTATAGAATAATGACTGTTTCGATCAAAGTTTCACTGTTATCTCACTACCTACAATACACATTTGGAACTCTGGACACAATCACCTTTCCCTGCAGTTTATCTACCTGCTATTTGCTAAACAAACTCTCTATAGTGAAACGTCTTCTGTCACAAAACTAGTTTGTTATGTATCCTTGCACATTTTTAAGTGGGTATACTCAAATCTTGGAGCTTTCCTAGTGGTTGGTAAGAAATAAACAAAAATAAACTGCATAAATCATAAGTAAATAAATAAATAAACAAACAACCAGTGGATGAATGAATGATTGCATAAATCACAAGTATATACTGTACATAAATAGATAACTAAATAAATAACTCATATATTTCTTGCTACACTCCATTTCCTTGTCCTTCTCCTCAGGCATATGCTAATGAGCAAGAGAGCATGTGATAGCAAGGCAAGTGTAGTCTAGTCGATCACTACGGCATTGTAGTAGTGACTGTGACTACAGCGTGTTCATGAGCCACACACCCTCTGATGATACCGCTTTCAGACAGACACGGTTCTGGTTCTGGTTCTGGCTCTGGCTCCGTTCTGGAGTATCAGAACCTTGGTGCTTTCTGGCAAATCAGCCCGTGTTCACACCAGTTTAAGTGGAACCAAAGTGGGAGGACATTATTCGGTACTCCTTCAGTTTTTTAAGTTGATTAATTATTTGGTCTGGCGTTCGAGTGAACCCAGCCTTGGCCATCTCTTCCACAAGTTCGGCATACGACTTGCTGTTTCTTCTACTGCTTTCTAGCTTTTCTTGAGATTCAGTAGATGCCCAAATCGCAACTAAACATTTGGTTTCCTCAGGAGACCACTGCAAATTATTTTTCTCCATGTCGTCACTGCCTTCTTCTCCTTCCTGCTCGTTTTCACAGCCTAGAATTTTTTTTCTCCATGTCGTCACTGTCAATGTTGTCACTGCCTTCTTCCATATATATATATATATATGGGGAAAGGAGAGTCCCCACGCACAGCCAGTGGAAAGATCAGGTGCTGGTAGGTTGCAGGTACAAGGCATAAAACAAAAGAAGGTACCACCGCAAGTCAGGATTTACTGTGATTTATTCAGCAGTTTCGCTGTAGCAGCTTCATCAGGTTTGCTCATACAACCATGAGGGCCCAGGTGAGCCTAAGTAGTAACAGGACCTAATTGGTCACATGACCAATTAGGAAATCACAATTTTTTTCTGTTTACAGGTTGCAGAAAAATACATAATATCATAGTCAACAAAGTAAATACAATATCACAAAAGGAATGGCGATATATAATAATAAGTTAAAAAGCAAGGACATAAGCTAGCATTAATATGCAGCACTGTCAGAGTTACAGAAATGAGCATATTCGAAGGTTGAGCTCAAAATGTATAAAGAATAGGAGGACCTATACAATAAGAGTTACAGCAATGCAAGGTTAAACTCCAATTCTATTTAGAAAAAGAGGAACCACAACATTAATCTAAGAGTTACAGCAATGCAAACAGTTACAAGGTTAAGCTCAAATTCTATTTAGAAAAGGAGTACCTAACATTAATCTTAGCGTTACAGCAATGCAAACAATTACAAAGATAAGTTCAAATTTTATTTAGAAAAGGACAATAAGAATTACAGCAATTGGCAATAAAGAAGGTTAAGCTCCACTTTAGTCTAGAAGTAGAGGACCTGTATCTCCCTCAATTGCTAAAGGGGAGGGGGTGAGTGTCAGGGGCCATAGTGGCTGAGTGGCTCATCTCTCCCTAGGACACCGATCTGAGAAGAGAGACAAGAATTAATATACAATCACAAAGTTATACAGTTACAGAAAACAACTAAAATCCTGGGTTTCGTTCAGGCCAAACGGTTCAATTGTATTTAGCTCATGGATCCAGAAGGACTCTCGTCTGAGAAGTTGGTTAACTATGTTACCCCCTCTTGGATTGGGTTGTATTTTTTCAATTCCTATAAATTTGAGAGAGGAGGCTGAACCATGATTTTTTTCTTTGTAATGCCTGGCGATGGAGGTTGCCGTTCCTAATGGCGGCTTTATGTTCTGCAATTCTCAGCTTGAGAAGGCGTTTTGTCTGGCCTATGTACATAGATCCACAAGGGCAAAGTAAGGCATAAATCACATGGGTTGAGAGGCAATTAATAAAATCCTTAATAACATATTTCTTTCCTGAATGGGGATGATTAAATTTCTTAGTATCAAATGTATTTGAAAAGTGTGCACATTTACCACATCTGTAGTTCCCATACACTTGTTGAGCGAGCCAGTTAGTTTGTATGGGCTCTTTATACATGGAGGAAACAACAACATCTCTTACATTTCTGCCCCTTCTAAAGCTGAATCGGGGTCTTGAGGAGGACAGGTGGTTCAGGCCTGGGTCACATTCCAAGATATGCCAATGCTTGTTTATAATGTGTTTGACTTGCTTGGAGGCAGTGCAGTATTCAGACACAAAAGTGGTTCTGCTTTCAGTGTGTTGGGGCGGGGGATTGAAGAGCTCCTCCCGATCTCGGCCATTCACTTTTTCAATAGCTTTGTCAATAAGTGTTTGGTCATATCCTCTTTGTCTGAAACGTTGAGCCATTTCTTTAGCCTTAATTTGAAAATCGTCCTCTTTACTGCAAATTCTCCTCAGTCTCACAAACTGACCATAAGGGATGTTGTTAATCATATGGTCAGGATGGAAACTGGTGGAGTGCAAAAGAGTGTTTCTATCGGTTTCCTTTCTATAAATAGATGTCTCCAATTGTCTCCTTTCATTAATAGAAATCAAAAAATCCAGGAAATGAATTTTTTCACGACTAAATTCAATAGTAAAGTGTAAAGTGGGGTAGGTACTATTAATATAGTCAGTAAATGCTCTGAATTCCTGTTCAGAACCGTTGAACCCCATGATGATGTCATCAAATGGAGTTAGCTTGATAACTGAGGTTCAGGAACACAAGATCACACCATGTCCGCGTCTATCTCACCACCTACTCTAATCCACCATCCATTCACCTGTGCTCCTCCAATCCAATCACCGAGCCACACCGGCTTTCTATCAGCTCAATCACCTGTAGCCTATATACACTCACTGTCATACCACTTCTCTCCCGTTTGTCATGTCTTCACGACCCCGACATTCAAAACAGCTCAAGTGCAAGTACAAATTATCACAGAAGGAAGAGAAAAGAGAGAAAGAAAAGAAGAGAGAGAAAGAATAGCAGGAAAAGTATTAGTTCAGATCGGCTCGTTGTGTTTTTTTTTTTTCTTACCTGGCCGCTCGCGCGTTTCGCCAAGCATGGCAAACCGAGACGAGTTATTCATCGGGTTGTCGGACGAGGATCTGTTTCCCGATCCAATTCCCGAGTCACCCGAGACTCAGCGCAGCTTGCCCTCGTCGGGACAGAGCCAGTCCAGCCGAGTGCGCTCGGAGATACACGCTCTCCCGGGCGCGCTGCTCCGGGTGCGCCCAGTATCCAGCCAGCTTTCCCCTGAATCCGGCCAGCGTTCCCGATCGTCGTGGAGCCCCAGGGGCTGCTCCCCGCACCGCGACCCAGCTCCCCGCCTTCGCCGCTCCAGGAGTCCTCACGGGGAACGGGGCAATGACGACAGCCGCGCCTCGTCACGCGACGCTCCTCCGGGCCGCCGCCCACCTTCCAACCTGCGTTGGACCATCCCCCGCCTCCAGCAGGAGCTCCGAAGCCGAGGGGTCTACTTCCGTCGGGCGGACAACAAGGCAACTTTGTACGGCCTATACACCTCCTCGGCGCCGCAGCAGCAGGCACCCCAGGTATCGATCCCGCCTCCCCTCCTTTCCCAGCAGGCTCACGCCACCGCGGCCACAGCCTCCCCTTCCCTCCCCCCTCCCCTCCCATCAGGCTAACGGCACCGTGGCCACAGCCAGCAGGCTCACGCCACCACGGCCACAGCCTCCCCTTCCCTCCCCCCTCCCTTCCCTTCAGGCTCACGCCACCGTGGCCACAGCCAGCAGGCTCATGCCACCACGGTCGCAGCCTCCCCTTCCCTCCTCCTGCTCAACCTCCTTTCCGCCCTCCAGCCGCAGCGCGGCGGGGGCGCACCCATAGACTCCTGCGCACACGCATCCTCTTCTCCCCTCCCCTCGCAGTCTCTTCTTTCAGCGCCAGCGGCCAGTCTTCCCCCCCCTCAGTTGCCAGCGAAGCCGCCCACCTCGGCAGCCTACCGCAACATTCCCACTTTTCTACCCCCCCTCGATGCCCTCCCACCCCCTCCCCCAACCTCCCCCTCCCCTCCCCCTCCCCTTCCCCATCAAACTGTAGTTTACAATGCACTGTCTACCTTTCTTGCCTCTCTCTGTCCACCACCCGCTCTCCCGGGTCCCCACGCACACGCATCCCACCCCTCCCTCCCCGCTCAACCTCTTCCTTCTGTCTCCGCGGCTTACCCCCCTCCCTCCGTGGCCTTCGCGGCCCCTCTTTCCGCCACGGCCTCCGCGGCTACCGGCGTCATCCCCTTTCCTCCTGTTCTTCCCCTAACGGATACCCTCCCCCCCCCCCCCCCCTCCTCCCCTTCCCCATCACCCCTATGTTGTTTTTCCCTTGTCTGCCCCTCCCCTTCCCAGTTCCTCGGTCTACACCTTGGCTACGGTGGCTCCCGCCGTCCAGCCCCACCAGGCCGCACCTAGCCCCGTGCTGCCTTCAATCAGGCAGCAGATCCTGGCAGGTAGCTACGTTGACTTGTCCGCACTGCTCCACCCAGCCACACCCGACGTTTCCCTCACCCAGCAGTTCGCCACGGTCCTCGGAGGGATCCAGCCTAGGCTGACCAGGGCTGGCCGCTCCAGGGAGCTTACGGTGGGGGAATTTGCGTACACTTTCTCCCTGTACCGGGACGTCCTCTGCGTCGCCTACCCCGGGCGCAGAGTCGAGTTAGACGATTACCTATCGATCGTCCTGGACCTAGCCCTGCGCTTCGGCAACGGATTCTACCAGTACCACGTGCTGTTTGCTTCCCAGGCGGCGGGCCGCGTGCAGCAGCACAACCAGGCCACCTACTGGGGCGCGATCGATACGGAGATTTATTGCCGTGTATTTGCGGCTCGCGTCTCCTTCAACTGCGAGTCTTGTGGAGCGCCCGCCCACCCAGCTACCATCTGCGTCATGGACCAGCAGCCACGCCCAGCGCCGCAGCGCCGCTCGCCGGTTGCGGGCCCGATCGGCCCCGGTCCCTCCGTCTTCGCACGGCTGGACGGCGCCCCTCCACCCTCCATCACTCCCAGGCAACAGACGGGCCAGGTTGCAGGCGAGTGCGACAGGCGCGGAAGGCTAAACTTATACCGGGGAAAACGGCTCATTTGCAACAACTTCAACGACAAGGGCTGCAGCACGTCCGGCTGCCGGTTCCTCCATACGTGCTCTTTCTGCGGCGGCGCCCACTCCAGGGTCGCTTGCCCCCATGGCCCCACCACCCACGCCACATGACTCGGCCGCTACCTCGGGACGCCCGTTAACATCGGCGCCCTGGGGCACGCCCTGAGACACCACCCGGATCCCGAGTTTGTCCGCTTCCTTGTGGATGGGTTCACCTTCGGGTTCCACCCGGGCGCCATCGCGTCCCCCGACACACCCTTCACTTGTCATAACCTCCAGTCCGCCCAAAATGACCCGGACGCCGTCGACCAGCTCCTGGCCAAGGAGGTGGCGGACGGGTTCATGATGGGCCCTCTCCCCGAGCCCCCTTCACCGTCTACCGCATCAGCCCCATAGGGATCGCCACTAGAAAATACTCCGGCAAAAAACGGCTCATCATTGATCTGTCCTCTCCTCACGGCTCCTACACCCCCAGCATCAACAGCCTCATCCCCAGTCCCGACTTCTCCATGACATACGCCACCATAAATCAAGCCATCAACCTCATCCGCCTTGCCGGCCGCGGCGCATGGCTCGCCAAGGCTGACATAGTCAGCGCTTTCAAGGTCCTCCCGATACGTCCAGACTTTTGGAGGTTTTTCGGCGTGCAGTGGAATGGCTCGTTCTATTTTGCCGTCCGCCTCACCTTCGGGTGTAAAAGCAGCCCGAAAATATTCAATTCTCTCTCAGAGGCACTCTGCTGGGTTCTGGCAAACGAGTACGGGCTCCCATACGTCGTCCACCTGTTGGACGATTTCCTAACAGTGACGCCTCCGTCGGCGCCCCCGGCACGTGACCTCTCGCTCCTGTCCGCTTTCCAGCAGCTCGGGGTCCCCCTGTCCGTGGAGAAAACTGAAGGGCCCAGCATGTCCCTTCAGTTCCTGGGGATCACCTTGGACTCAATCACCTTTCAAGCTTCCCTCCCGGCCGAGAAGTTCCACCGCATTTCTCTTTATATCACCAACCACCTCCTCGCCCGGAGCTGCACCAAGCGCCAGCTCCTTTCCCTGCTCGGGCACCTGGTCTTCGCCATGCGCATCATCCCCCAGGGCCGTTCTTTCATCTCCCACCTGCTATCCCTGGCCGCCTCCATTCCATCCCTCCACGGCCACATCTCCCTCAACGAAGGTTGCAGGCTGGAGTTGGTACTATGGCGCGACTTCCTCTCCACGTGGAACGGGATCTCGTTTTTCTACGAGGATGCCATCTCCCGGCCAGAGGACATCCAGCTATTTACGGACGCCGCCCCCTCGGTCGGCTTCGGCGGCTACTACGGCGGCCGGTGGTTCGCGTCCACCTGGCCACAGGAGATCCAGCTCCTCGACCCGTCCTCGGCGCTCTTCGAGCTGTACCCGGTGGTGGTCGCAGCACTCCTTTGGGGTCAAGAATGGTCCACTAAGGTCATCCTCATCCATTTAGACAACCAATCCACAGTCGACATCATCAATAAGGGTCGCTCTCAGTCATTACACATCATGCAATTCATCCGCCGGCTCACATTGACCGCAGCCAACCACCAATTCATCATCCGCGCAGCCCACATTCCCGGACATCAAAATGCCATAGCTGACGCTCTTTCACGTTTCTCATTCCAGAAATTCAGAGCCTTGGCGCCAGCATCAGAACCCCATCCAACTCCGGTCCCTCCGTTTTCGGCAACCATTCATCCCTAAACCCCCGGCTCCTTCATCTGGTCGCAACCACCCAACAGACCATCCTGAACAGTCTAGCCCCCAAAACCCTGTCATCATACTACACCGGCTGGTGCGCCTTCAAAGCCTTCCATACGGCACACCACCTCTCATTTCCTTCCATCGACGTCTTAACCATCACCAGCTACATCACCTACGCCCATTCCGAACTCAGGATCAGGACGTCCACTATCCAAGTCTACCTCAGTGGCATCCACTTCTTCATCAAGCTGCTCACCGGAGCGCCAGCCCCCTCCATGTCTCACTCTCACGTCACCATGCTCCTGAAAGGACTCCGTAAAAACGAACCCAAGCTTCCACCTAAACGCCTCCCTCTAACGTCCGAACTCCTCATTCGGTGCATCCAAACCCTCCGAGCAGGGTATTCTACCCCTGCCATCGACTCCACACTGGAGTCTATGTTCCTACTGGCCTTCTTCGGCTTCCTGCGATGCTCCGAATTCACGTCCGACACCTCGTCTTACGACCCCTCACGACACGCCAGTCTCTCCGACATCTCCGTCCATGCCCCGGACACCCTGCGCTTCAACCTTAAAAGAAGCAAGACCGACCAAACCGGACTCACACATCCCATATTTCTATTTCGTTTAAACACGTTCCTGAGCCCGTACGACCCTATTATGAACTACGTCCTCAGCAGACGGGCGCAACACTCCTCTCCCCAAGATCCCCTTTTCACCACCGAGACAGGCGGAGTCGCCACTCGGTTCTGGTTCCACCTTCACCTTCGCCAAATCCTCCTCAGGTCGGGCATCTCCCCGGAGCTGTATTCCGGCCACTCGTTCCGCATCGGCGCGGCCACGACCGCATCCAGCAAGGGCCTCTCCGAGCACACGGTCCAAACCTTGGGCCGTTGGTCCTCCCAAGCATACCACAGCTACATCCGCGACGACCTCGACGACATCCGACGAGCCCATCTCCTGCTGTGTTGAAGCTCTTTTGGGGGTAGGTGGAGATCGCACGTTATCCTGGGACACCGAGCCCAGCGGGCTCCCACCCAGGATGCGGTCTTCATCCCGGGCGCAGGACCTAGCAGGCTACGCCCGGGCGCAGGACCTAGCAGGCTACGCCCAGAGACGTACCACTCAAAGTCTCAACCCCCGGGTTCCTGGTTCCTGACACGGCCGTGCCGCGTACTAGATGAGTCTCCAAGCAATCCTGGTTCCGGACACGGCCGTGCCGTGTACCAGAAGAGTCTCCGAGCAATCGCACCACACTCACTTATCAATAAACATATATTCATTCTAACCATGGTGTGATCTGTGTTAGTGAAATGGAGTTAGCTTAATAACTGAGGTTCAGGAACACAAGATCACACCATGTCCGCGTCTATCTCACCACCTACTCTAATCCACCACCCATTCACCTGCGCTCCTCCAATCCAATCACCGAGCCACACCAGCTTTCTATCAGCTCAATCACCTGTAGCCTATATACACTCACTGTCATACCACTTCTCTCCCGTTTGTCATGTCTTCACGACCCCCCCCCTCCACACCCCTTAGTTCACATCTCGCTACGGGCAGCACGAGCGGAGTTTGCATGTTTCTCCCTGTGCTGCGCGGGTTTTCCCCGGGCACTCCGGTTTCCTCCCGCCGACTGTTAAAGATATGTTTTGCACATGCCTAATCTTGCCTCTCTGTCCTCTGAACACAGGAACCAGGGGGGGTAGGTGGAGATCGCACGTTATCCTGGGACACCGAGCCCAGCGGGCTCCCACCCAGGATGCGGTCTTCATCCCGGGCGCAGGACCTAGCAGGCTACGCCCGGGCGCAGGACCTAGCAGGCTACGCCCAGAGACGTACCCCCACTCAGAGTCTCAACCCCCGGGTTCCTGGTTCCTGACACGGCCGTGCCGCGTACTAGATGAGTCTCCAAGCAATCCTGGTTCCGGACACGGCCGTGCCGTGCACCAGAAGAGTCTCCGAGCAATCGCACCACACTCACTTATCAATAAACATATATTCATTCTAACCATGGTGTGATCTGTGTTAGTGAATATACCGTTTGAAGAACAGAATGTGATTAGAAAAAGGGTTATTGTTAAAAATATATCTATTTTCCCACAAACCCATGAATAAGTTTGCATAATTTGGGGGCGAAAGGTGATCCCATACTTGTGCCTTGAACTTGCAAATAATATTTGTTATCAAAAATGAAATAATTACATTTCAAAATGAATTTAATAAGAGACAAAAGCAATTCCACAGGGAGATCATCTTTCTTAGGGCCAAGGTAAAACTCCATGGCTTCTAGACCGCCATCATGTGGAATGTTAGTGTAAAGGCTCTCTACGTCAAAAGAGACCAAAAAAGCATTATTAGGCATAGATATATCAGACAAAAATTTTAAAACATCTCTGGTGTCCGCTACATATGAGGGAAGTGTCTTAACAATGTCTCTGAGGAAGTGGTCTACAAACTGACTTAAAGGTTCAGACAGGGAATTATTACTGGCTATAATGGGCCTACCTGGAGGGTTATCCAGGGAGGAGAGCCACTCAGCCACTATGCCCCCTGACACTCACCCCCTCCCCTTTAGCAATTGAGGGAGATACAGTTCCTCTACTTCTAGACTAAAGTGGAGCTTAACCTTCTTTATTGCCTATTGCTGTAATTCTTATTGTCCTTTTCTAAATAAAATTTGAACTTATCTTTGTAATTGTTTGCATTGCTGTAACGCTAAGATTAATGTTAGATACTCCTTTTCTAAATAGAATTTGAGCTTAACCTTGTAACTGTTTGCATTGCTGTAACTCTTAGATTAATGTTGTGGTTCCTCTTTCTAAATAGAATTGGAGTTTAACCTTGCATTGCTGTAACTCTTATTGTATAGGTCCTCCTATTCTTTATAGATTTTGAGCTCAACCTTCGAATATGCTCATTTCTGTAACTCTGACAGTGCTGCATATTAATGCTATAGCTTATGTCCTTGCTTTTTAACTTATTATTATATATCGCCATTCCTTTTGTGATATTGTATTTACTTTGTTGACTATGATATGTATTTTTCTGCAACCTGTAAACAGAAAAAAATTGTGATTTCCTAATTGGTCATGTGACCATTTAGGTCCTGTTACTACTTGGGCTCACCTGGGCCCTCATGGTTGTATGAGCAAACCTGATGAAGCTGCTACAGCGAAACTGCTGAATAAATCACAGTAAATCCTGACTTCAGTGTGCGGTGGTACCTTCTTTTGTTATATATATATATATATACAGTGTTGGGCAGTAGCTTGCTACAAGTAGCAAAGCTACATAGCTTAACTACATTTCTCAGTAGCTTGGTGGTAGCTTCACTACTTTTGAACCAAGTAGCTTTTCCAGTAGCTAAGCTATTTATAGACCCAAGTAGCTTGTAGCTTCCCGCAAAAGCTACAAGCTACTCCCCAGAGAAAATCCATGAGCAAAGCATGCAGTGGAGATTTCTGCTGCGGTTTGGATTAAACAGGAGGAGACATTGCATATGTCAAGTGTGCCTGTGTAGCCAATAAATGAAGAAGATGTTCAGGTTTTATTGTCTGTTTTTGAATATTGTGCCAGTGAGAGTTTCAGTGTGTTTTAAATAAACAATCCAAATTAGATTTTTTTTTGCCTGCCTATTTGTTTGGTGGAAAGTTGTTCTTTGACATGAAGTTGATTATATGTGAGAAAAACAGTAGCTTTGATGTAGCAAGCTGCTTTTGCCAAGTTGCTCGTAGCTTAGCTTGCTACATTTCTCTGGGGATAGCTTCAATGTAGTTTAGCTATATTTAATCAAGAGTAACTGATAGCTTAGCTTACTACATTTTCCAAGTAGCTTGCCCATCACTGTATATATATCTCAAGAGTTCAATGAAGTTAGATTGCCCTGCACAGCTCAGATCTTCACATTGGTGCCGGTGGTGTCAGGAAGGAAGTCCATAGTAAAAAGGAAGAAGTTTCACCGCACACAATGTGGAACTTTTAAGTTGATTTATTCTCTAAAAATGCAACGCGTTTCGCCACTCAGGCTTCATCAGGCTCATATCACTCAGTCACATATCAGCACAATGCTTTTATAGGCTGCACCTGTAATCAGTGGAACGGGCAGCAGCTGACAGAGGGCTACCAGGAGCCAATGGTAATCAATTCCAATCTTCATACAAATTAGCAATGGTTACATCTCATTCATAATATCAAAAGGCTCAATCAATATCAATACAAGTATTAGGCCATGAACAACAATATATATATATATATATATATATATATATATATATATATATATATATATATATATATATATATAAAAATCATTAATTATACAAAAGGGCAGCAATACATTTTCAAAAGGTAGGGCAACAATACATGTACTCCATGATCCCTGCTTCTGATCCCTACATAAGGGAAGGGAGGGGGGTGAAAGAGGAAAAAAGTGTAGGAGGAGGTGTGGTCCTGCCTTTCCTCACTAGGTGGCATATCTGGAAGCAGAAAGAACATGGCACAAATCAATTACAAATCCATTGCAATAAACATTCTACAAAATACACCAAGATCACAACACTACATTTTTAATTCATTATCTTAAAAAAAATACCCAACTCTATCCCTGTGAAAATAGGGAGGGGACAGAAGCTGGACTCGGGTGAGGGAATATCTTTTCCTTACACCTACTGCCTGTGTGCATAAGAGAAATACATTAGAACTCAAGCATTTCCGGCATCAAACATCATAAATAACAGCTAAGACCTGATGATTCATTAAGGCCATGAGGTTCCATGGAGTTCAAAGTGTAAATCCAGTATGCGTCCCGCTGAAGCAGCTTTTGAACTAGATTTCCTCCCCCTTGGATTGTGAAGAACTCTCTCTATATTCCAATGAATTGAAGGGAGGCGGCAGACCCGTGATTCCTGTCTCTATAATGTCTCGCGATCGCATAATCCATATTACCCTTCCTAATGGCAGCTTTATGTTCGGCTATTCTTAATTTGAGGTTTCGCTTGGATTGTCCCACGTTTATTAACCCACATGGACACTTGAGCATATACAGTATACCACATGTGTTGACAATACAATTAATGAACTCCTTCATTATGTATTTTACACCCATCTGAGGGTGATTGAACACTTTGGTGGCATGAGTATTAGAACAATGCGTGCACCTTCCACATTTGTAATTGCCGTACACTTCTTGATCTAACCAATTATTACTGGCAGGATTGGGTTCCTTATACATGCAATAGACAACAGTGTCTCTAATATTCTTGCCTCTCCTAAAGCAAAATCTTGGGCCGCATTGGGCCAGAGCTTTCCGGCTAGGATCGCTGTGTAACATGGACCAATGTTTTCTTATGACACGTTTCACTGCAGTGGACACATGGCTGTATTCTGACACAAAAGTAACAGAGTTTTCTCTTTGACCATGCTGTCTCGGTGTCGGTCCTTCTCTTTGGCTCTGCCATACGCCTTCTCAATGGTTTCTCTCCTATAGCCTCTCTGCATGAATCTCTCTCCCATACTCTTGGCTTCTGAATCAAAAACAGTTTCCTTATTACAGATTCTCTTTAATCTAAGGAATTGTCCATAGGGGATATTCTCTTTCAGAGACTTAGGATGGTGTTCCTGTCAGTTTCTTTCCGAAAAATGGAGGTGTCTAGTGTTCCCTCTTCATTAACCGAGATGAGTAAGTCTAAAAAGTGTATCTTGTCTGTATTGTGTTCCATGGTAAACTTAAGAGAGGGATACGTGCCATTAATGTAGTCTCTAAACTGGTGTAGTTCTTCTTCTGAGCCAGTAAACACATAAAATATCATCAATATATCGCTTAAAAAACATGACATTATCTTTAAAGGGATTGCTTGAGTTAAATATATGCTTTTCTTCCCATAGTCCCATATAAAGATTTGCATAATTGGGCGCAAAGGGCGAGCCCATAGAAGTACCATGCTTTTGTAAATAGAACTTACTGTTAAACATAAAATGGTTAGATTCCAGTATGAACTTAGTGAGTTTCATGAGAAAATCTACTGGAGCATGTTCAACATTTTCAAGATAAGGGTACATGGCTTCCATCCCGCCCTCATGGGGGATATTAGTATACAGACTTTCAACATCAAACGTCACAAGAAATGCTTCTTCAGGTAATGGTATGTCCTTTAACTGTCTCAAGACATCACGAGTATCTGCCAGATAAGAAGGAAGTTCTTTCACTATATCTCTTATGTGGAAATCAACACACTGGCTTAAGGGTTCCAGGAGGGAACCATTACTAGAAATAATGGGTCTCCCTGGAGGGTTGATCAAAGTCTTGTGATACTTTGATTGGGTAATAGGAAAATCATTCTTGAGAAACTCAAACTCTTTCTGAGTAATCCAATTCTTAGTGAGGGCATCATCTAGGATGCAGTTTCTTTCATTAACACATTTTTCAGTAGGATTGCTGGCAGGATCTGATCAAAAGTGGCATTGCTTAATTGTCTCATTGCTTCTTTTACATAATCAGTGGTATTCTGAATAACTATGGAACCACCTTTATCCCCAGGTTGTGTGGTGAAGCAAACGCCACGTGTGTTGTAGGCAGGCCCACTGTGTGGTGAAGCAAACGCCACACGTGTTGTAGGCAGGCCCACTGTGTGGTGAAGCAAACGCCACACGCGTGTTGTAGGCAGGCCCACTGTGTGGTGAAGCAAACGCCACACGTGTGTTGTAGGCAGGCCCACTGTGTGGTGAAGCAAACGCCACACGTGTTGTAGGCAGGCCCACTGTGTGGTGAAGCAAACGCCACACGTGTGTTGTAGGCAGGCCCACTGTGTGGTGAAGCAAACGCCACACGTGTGTTGTAGGCAGGCTCACTGTGTGGTGAAGCAAACACCACACGTGTGTTGTAGGCAGGCCCACTGTGTGGTGAAGCAAACGCCACACGTGTGTTGTAGGCAGGCCCACTGTGTGGTGAAGCAAACGCCACACGTGTTGTAGGCAGGCCCACTGTGTGGTGAAGCAAACGCCACACGTGTTGTAGGCAGGACAACTCTCAATAACTGTCAAACTATTCATCATTCATCTAGTTTGACAGTTATTGAGAGTTGATTTGAGTTAATGAGTTATTAATTTGAGTTAGTGTGGACCAGTGATAACACTCAATAAAACTCAATAACACTTTAACACTCAATAACTGTCCAATTAAATGACAGACTTCAAAACCGTTTACAGTTTTCTGATATACTACTGATGTTCTAATGATACAAAGCTGGTTGAAAATGGGCAGAGTGTTCCTTTAAGTCAGTTGTTCTCAAAGTGGGGGCTCCCTGAGGGAATTCCTGAGGTCCCCAGCAAAAAGGGGAATTATTCATTTGTACTATAATTTCATCCATAAGTAACACAATGACACATGGTCAAGGGGTTCCATACACTTTCTGTAATCAAACCTCTAAACGCAAAAACAAGCTTATGAAATGGGGGGTCTGAGGTCTAAGTTTTGACAGTTTTAGGGGTCCTTGACGTTAAAGTTTGAGAACCACAGTCTCCTGAAATGACCTTGACCTTTTCCTCAAAGTTGCAGGTAAGCAGATTCCAGGCATACTGGGCCAAATGGATGCCACACTTTAGTGCCATTGCACTTGGAAAAATATGAGTAATAGTGAATTTATAATAATAATAAATCTACTAATAAGAATGAGAAGTGTGTGTGTGTGTGTGTGTGTGTGTGTGTGTGTGTGTGTGTGTGTGTGTGTGTGTGTGTGTGTGTGTCTGTCTGTGTGTGTGTGTGTTCGGCAGCGATCTTTGTTTGCCCCCTCAGAATTTTGGCTTGCATGACGCCCCTGATATTTGGCATAGGTCATGCGGGCATCCCCATGACCTTCCTCACCACCACTCGGCCACCTCAATGCTCTCTGGTTGCTATGGCACCCTTTTTGCGTTGTGGTGTGTTGTTTGTCTTGCTGGTAATTCCTGTACATATAACAGCAAATGTATATGTATGTGTATAATAATTGAAGTGTGCCTTTATTACTTTTCAAACTAGTAATAATGTTACTAATCTTAATCTGAGTGTTTGCGGTGATGCTACCATCCGTGTTTTATGTCTGTCTCTTTTATGTCTTTATGTTCAGAGGACCGCAATGGAAATAAGCCTTAGGGCTTTATTGTGTTTTTATCCTCGGTGATTGTATGTATGATCTGTTTTTGTATGTGTGCCCCGTTTTGTTGACATCACCAAATAAAGTCAATCAATCAATCAATCAATCCATCAATGGCTGCCGGCCAAACCTTTTCTACCAGGGCCCTCCTCAGGTGGATCATCTGTTTATATGACAGACAGTTCCCTGAAGCAGTGCAATGCCTTTCTCTCATCCGCTCTCCTCTTCTCCGTTCACTCTATGCAGAGTGTGACGGAGTTGCAATACAGAGCTTTCCTCGCCACAGCAATAGAGACAGTCGGCATGTGTGGGAAGTAACGGCCACAAAGTGTTATTCGGCTGGCGCGCAATTGGGGTAAAACCGCCCATATATCTCGATGGGCTGACTCGCCAAAGGTTGGTGCTGTGGCTCTCTAAACTACAGGTTTGGGGATTCTAGAGCAGAACACAAGACGTCTGCTCAGATGTGCGTTTACTGCGGTGGTTAAATCCCCGATCGTGTCTGCCTGGGCTGGGCTAGCAGCTAAATTCTAACTTTGCTGAATGGATAGAACGGGTTTTTTTACCCCACCCTGACCACGCCCCCAGCCAGGCTGAGCCAGCTAACCCAGCATCTATGACGAGACATCGCCTCAACCTATACAGCTGAGGGCTTGTCCTTTGGCAGAATTTTTTCATCAATGTCACTGTATGCTAACCCCATGGATGGCGAAGATCCTTTGACTGGGGTACCACCTTCAGTTTCGCTGCAGCTGTCCACCCCGTATATGGGTGTCAGAAAGTCAGTCATGCCTTCTCAGGATCCTGGGGGGGCTTGAGCGCCCTCTCCCGGGAGATAATAGAATTACTCCACAAAGGCCCAATTTCTGTAGTGAGCAGGGAAGACACACACACACACACACACACACACACACACACACACACACACACACACACACACACACACACACACACACACACACACACACACACACACACACACACACACACAAGGGTCTCTACTCAGGCTACTTCCTGGCAGAGATGGGGACTTGGACTTGGGAGTTGGACTTGAGTCGCACTTAAGTCTCACTCACAGTGACTTGAGACTTGACTTGAGACTCGTCCTGAAAGACTTTAGACTTGACTTGGACTTGAGGTTCGGGACTTCTGAACAATCTTTATTTTATTATTATTATTATTTTTGGTGCATTAACATTAAGGAAATCTATACTGATGTCATCCAATCAATGCTGATACTGTATGGTAATAGATAAAGGAGTGAGGATAATACAGTACATGCTTTGAATTCCTTAGTTTTAGCTCTGCAGTGTTCTAAGCAGACCGGATGGGATGCAGCAGATAATAGAACGCTCATCGATAGGGACTTGAGACTTGACTTGGACTTGAGCTCAAAGACTTGAGACTTGACTTGGACTTGAGCTCAAAGACTTTAGACTTGACTTGGACTTGAGCTCAAAGACTTGAGACTTGACTTGGACTTGAGCTCAAAGACTTGGACTTGAGCTCAAAGACTTGAGACTTGACTTTGACTTGAGCTCAAAGACTTGAGACTTGACTTGGACTTGAGCTCAAAGACTTGAGACTTGACTTGGACTTGAGCTCAAAGACTTGAGACTTGACTTGGACTTGAGCTCACAGACTTGAGACTTGACTTGGACTTGTGACCTGAGACTTGACTTGGACTTGAGCACAAAAGACTTGAGACTTGACTTGGACTTGCAAAAAATGACTTGTGAGCATCTCTGCTTCCTGGTTCCCCCAAAAAAACAGCGGAGTGAGGCCGTGAAAAATATAGATGCCATGCCAGCTCCCCAAAAGTGAAGAGAGAGGGTCTGTCCACTGGTCTGCACATGCAGAGAGAGGACCTTGAAGTGGGCATGCCTTGTAGCAGGGGGGCGTACGTACCTTTGAAGCTGAGTCAATTGACAGTGACACTTTCCAACCACTAGATGGCGCAAATGTTCAGGAGTTTAGCAGTCTGCACTTGGTTTTCTCACCCCTCTCTCACACACACACATTTGTACAGCTATCTTAATGGCTCAAATTAGGCCACAGTAGCACATGTTACCAAAGAGAATACCATAATATTCCTATTATATAATGTTCCAGTAGAGTGTGTGTGTGTGTGTGTGTGTGTGTGTGTGTGTGTGTGTGTGTGTGTGTGTGTGTGTGTGTGTGTGTGTGTGTGTGTGTGTGTGTGTGTGTGTGTGTGCGCGCGCGGCTGGGTGGGGTGGATCTATATTTGAGTAAAAGTCCACCATATAGATCCTGTTTTATGCAAGTTATACAGCAAAGATGCAATATTCACTGCCTCAGTGGTTCACATCATCACCTCACAGCAAGAAGGTTGTGAGTTCAAATCTCCACCCAGGTCCTGTGTGGAGTTTGCATGTTCTCCCTGTGTTTCAGGTCCTGTGTGGAGTTTGCATGTTCTCCCTGTGTTTCAGGTCCTGTGTGGAGTTTGCATGTTCTCCCTGTGTTTCAGGCCCTGTGTGGAGTTTGCATGTTCTCCCTGTGTTTCAGGTCCTGTGTGGAGTTTCCATGTTCTCCCTGTGTTTCAGGCCCTGTGTGGAGTTTGCATGTTCTCCCTGTGTTTCAGGCCCTGTGTGGAGTTTGCATGTTCTCCCTGTGTTTGCGTGGGTTTCCACCAGGTGCTCTTCCTCCCAGTCTAAACACATGCTGTGTGTATCACAATGTATAATGTAGTAACCTACACTATGTTATGACTGTGATGATGCCCAAGAACTTTGACACATGCTTGTGATAAGAAAGACACTTTAAAAACAACTATAGTGATGTTCCTATTCCTATATAGGAGTCTGTGCCATGATCAGTCTTACTTTCAATTAATTTATGTTATAATATAGATGTTCAGCCTCAAAAGCTTTTCTGACAACTACATAAAGTGTGTACTGTGGATAGTTGGGCAGGGGGGGGAGACTATGATATTAATATAGGCTAGAGTTTATGTTTGATGCTATTCTATAGTTGATACTGCATCATATAAATGCAGTATCATCACACCAGTCTACAGGTTATATAAGTAAAGGTAACGCACATGCGTAAAAACAAACTTTTATTGGAGTGAGCTACTTTTCATGTTCCTAAACTGCACTTCTTCACCCGAGTATATTTTAGAGCCAGTAATCTACTTTTGACTTCACTGTTCATAATGTATCGACTTTGATGTAGGCTATAGATTTCTGTGTTTATTATGGGAGTAACCTGACTTTGATGTAGGCTATATGTTTATTATGGGAGTAACCTGACTTTGATGTAGGCTATGGATTTCCAATAGCCTACTCATCACCACACGCCCCTCATTCCCCCACATGCGCGCCGCGCGTCCATATCCATCCAGCCCTTGGTGGCTCTGCGGCGCGCCTTGCCTTCCCACGTCGGACTCGGGAGGAGGTCGCGGGTACGCGCATGCAGCCGCGTCCCCTTTAAGAGAAACTAAATAACTAACCCCCCCCCCCCCCCCCCCCCCTTCAGCACAGCAGACTGGCCGGTGTGGATCAGAGGAGGAGGCACGGCACGGCACGGCTCCCTCCGGCCGGCGGAGCTGCGGTGATGGCGGGGCTTTGAACGCATCCTCTCCGCGGAAAATATCCCGGGCTACACGGACACGGACACGGGCTAGGAGCGTGCAGCGGCTCCGCGCTTTCAAATCCACTGGATATTGGAGCTGGATATTGATCGACTGTTTGATTGATTAAGTGATTGACTCAGTGCCGGAGTGATCAGGCCGCCTGGAGCGCGGGGACAACTCTGCCCGCCCGGGCCAGTGGTGCTGCCGCCGGCGGACTGTCCGAGTTTGGGGATCGGCTGGTTCTCTCTCTTCCCCTCTCTCTCTCTCTCTCTCTCTCTCTGTGTGTGTGTGTGTGTGTGTGTGTGTGTGTGTGTGTGTGTGTGTGTGTGTGTGTGTGTGTGTGTGTGTGTGTGTGTGTGTGTGTGTGTGTGTGTGTGTGTGTGTGTGTGTGACCGTCTGTCCGTTGGACTTTACACCGCCGCACGGTCTGTCTGAGACACTGGGATTATCTCTCTCTCCTCCCGGTATACCGGACCGGACCGGAACGGGTGTTGTACCGGGAGTTGATGAGCGCTCCGCCGCGCGGCTGCGACGTGGGGCCGGGCTGGAGAGACCGGGCCACCGATGGCTCAACGGGTGCGTAAAGACCTCAACTTTATGTGTGTGTTCAGTCAAGCCATGGTGCACACACAACACACACACACACACACACACACACACACACACACACACACACACACACACACACACACACACACACACACACACACACACACACACACACACACACACACACACACACACACACACACACACACACAGAGCAGACTCTAAATTCAGATTCTCATTTTTACTTTTTCTGAGTTCAGACTGTGGAAACTATAGCAGGATAATGTGGTCTTCTAAAGGGAAAAATTACAAATAGCAACATTGTGAAATAATAAATTGGTGACACTTTCAATAAAGCCAGTGTAATAGTATAATCACTCATAACACATTATAATGCCAAAGTAGTTGTAATCATGCATAGACAGTTGTAATGTGTTTGAAGATCATATAAACACATTACAGTCTGTTATAAAGCTTTTTCATTAAGACTTATGAAAAAAGCTTTATAACAGATTATGAGTAAACTATGCATAATTATAACTATATAGGCCTATAATGCATTATAATGTGTTCTAATGTATCATAGACACGGTCTTGAAAGTGTTATTATTCATAATAGTAATTATAAAGTCTCTCTGCATTTAACACATGATGCTACAGAGTTTTGGTGAGACTCCACTAAATTCAGCTCAGGTTCATTCTGCAGATCCAGCTGTTCCTGCATGCTGCAAAATTTCAATTTGTATCAATTCTGATTTTAAACTAATTATCAATCAAATTCAATTGCGCGCGCGCACACGCACACACGCACACACACACACACACACACACACACACACACACACACACACACACACACACACACACACACACACACACACACACACACACACACACACACTTCTATAACTAAATAGGCTACTATGAGTTGTAGTTTTTGTTCATCACCACTGCAGACACTGAATGAGTAAATTATGTTTTCAAATCATTTTTATAGTTCACACACTTTGATTAAAAAGCTAAATCGCTAAAATTGAGAAAATGTCCGTCAACTGAGCTGAGAGATTTTACAAAACGGTAGCCTAGCCTATACTTATTTGACTCTTATTTGATATTTGGGTTAGGCTACTAAAATGGTGTAGTCTGCAGAAAATATTAACAAAAGCAAATTAATCTCATCTAAACATTAAATTATTATTATTATTATTATTATTATTATTATTATTATTATTATTATTATTATTATTATTATTATTATTATTATTATTATTAATATTATGACTCGTTTTGGTTTTGAGCCTATAATAACTTTTATATAACTTTATAAATTATATAACTTTTATATAACTTTATAGGCTACATAACTTTTTTATCAGCTATTCCGCCAATCTTCTGAGTTGTGCTGAAGTTGATATACTTCGGGTCAGTCGCTCTAACTCGCACGTTATAATCGGCTGTAAACTCTCCTAAACACGTCATTTACACATATTACCAGCCTATCTTCTGCTCGAACAGGCCAGTATGAGTGGGTTTAAATAGGCGAGAGCGTGTTGGGTCAGTGTGAAGCATGTGGTTCATTCTAAACTCAGTTTTATACAGAATAAAGTTTAACCACCTGTTGATATAAATCGTATAACCCAAACGGATAGGCATATTTATCATAGCCTGAGTGATATCACAGTCTTATGAAGACAGGGATTTTTAAAGGGAAATATACAGATCGCCATGTTTTATTTCTCAAATAGAATGGCTTTTGCTCATTTTAACAGTTGTCAGTTGTGCTTATTTAGATCAATGACTGCAGGTCAAAGTTTACCCTCCTTTTCTTGTATAGCCTACTAGAGTAAAAATAAGAGTAAGTAGATACAATGTAGAAAATATAGCCTATATAGAAAATATAAGAACATGTAATAAATATCAGAACTCTTCGTTTCTCTTCTTTAAAGATAATCTTTAATGGACAAATATTTAAATAAATGGTTTTCTTTTGAAAATATAATTTATTTTGGCTTCTATTGGAGGCTGTTTGCTTTTTCCACTCTTTTTTTTTACCCTTAACTGAGTCAAAGTTTACTCTCCTTTACATTCACTATCACATAGGACTAATATAGGCCTACAAATACAAAAATACAAAAAAATACAAAATACATAATATATCACATAGCTGGAGAACCCATCTTTTCCACGGATAAAAGCATGAATTATTATTATTATTATTATTATTATTATAATTATTATTATTATTATTATCATTATTATTATTATTATTATTATTATTATTATTATTATTATTAGAGCTGTTTGCTCATAATGGAGGTTGTTTGTTATGTTGTCAACAGTCTAAACTTCTTTATATTGACATCACACATAAAAATCCTCACATGGCTCTGAGCTCTCACACATTGAGCATTGCATGTTCCAGATGGAATTGTAATAATGATTGTGTGTGGGAGTGTGTGAGGATCTAAGGAGACTTGATGTGGCACAGCAGTGTCTTCTATTCTATAACATATGGCCTTATTAAAAACTATATATTTATATACTTTTTTGGGGGGGGTGGGGGGGGGGGGTTCCCTCACTAAAACTCTGACAGAATTAACTGCACTATTCACTTGGAGAGAATTAGATTCATTCTGAAGGACATGCATAGAGACAACTTGGAGAACGTTTTGCAAGCTGTGATCTCTCATGTTGAAGGGGAAAAGGGGAACAATTGAAATAGGCAGTCGAGAAGCCTTCCTGGGGATTTCTTTTTTTGGGGCTGGGGGGGGGGGGGGGGGTATTTGGTTGATAGGAATGGAGGGGGTTGGATTTGGATTGGAGGGAGGGGGTATGTTCTTAAATTGTATTTTCCTTTTTTGTGTATTTTTATTCTTTAACTTAACATATTGTTTTTGTTTGTAATTTTGTCCGATGTCTGTATCGGTCATATATTTGATTATAGTCAAAAGGAAGCATGTTGTGGATTTTATTTAGCCAATGTTATGGTAACATGGGTGATGTTCCCTCAATAGTTTCTTAATTTCTTTACTAACTCCTTATAAGCCCATACTGAGCAAAGCAGACTTCATGTGCAGGAACCTCTGACTGCTGTAACCACTCATTTTAGGAGGCAAATATATATAGTTAATTGGCTATAATTGTTGATAGTGAAGAATAAGGTGGTAATAAATGGTTTGTAATGACTTATAATAATATGTTAATAAGCAACTTATTAATAGAGCTGCAAAGCTTAGTTGATTAGTTGTCAACTATTAAATTAATCGTGAACTATTTTTACAATCGATATGTGGCTAGAGTAATTTTTTAAGAAAAAAGAAGAAGTCAAAATTCTCTGATTCCAGCTTCTTAAATGTGAATATTTTCTGGTTGCTTCACTCCTCTATGACAGTAAACTGAATATGGTTGGGTTGTGGACAAAACAAGACATTTGAGGACGTCATGTTGGGCTTTGGGAAACACTGACCGACATTTTTCATCATTTTCTGACATTTTATAGAGCAAACAACTAATCGATGAATGGAGACAATAATCGGCAGATTGCAGATTCATCGATAATGAAAATAATCGTTAGTTGCAGGCCTGCTTATAAATAATCAATATGTGTTCCCTTAAGTGTTACCAAGCCATCTGTGAATAAGATGTTTCACAATAAATCGATTTGAAACATTTCCCTGCACCGGCCTCCATGAACCAAGGTCTCTCCAGTGGGTGGTTCTCAAAGTGGGGTCAGGGGACCCCCGGGGGTCCTTGAGGGGATTCCTGGGGGTTCCCCTGCAAAAAGGGGGATCATTTTATTTTCACTATAATTTGATCCATAAGTAACACAATGACAGATGGCAATGGGTTTCATACACTTTCTGTAATGAAACATCTAAAAGCAAAGATCTGATCAAACGGGGGTCCGTGGTCTAATTTTCGTCAGTTTAGAGGTCCTTGACGTGGAAAAGTTTGAAAACCACTAGTCTAGACCATCGGTTCTCCAACTTATCACGACCCCTAAACTGACACAAATTAGACCACAGACCTCCATCTGATAACATATTTTGCATTTAGATGTTTTATTACACAAAGTGTATGAAACCCATGACCAAAACAGCCATGCATTCGGTCATTGTGTTACTTATGGATGGAATTATAGTGAAAGAAAATGACCCCCCTTTTTGCTGGGGACCCCCTGGAACCCCCTCAAGGACTCCTGCGGGTCCACAGACCCTACTTTGAGAACCACATGCTCTATGTGAGCGAGCGGGCAGCCAGGCAACTAACGACTATTTACATGTGTCGATTAATCTGTTGATTATTTTCTCGAGTGATCAGTTGGTTGTTTGCTCTATAACATGTCAGTTTCCCAAAGCCCAACATGACGTCCTCAAATGTCTTGTTTCGTCCACAACCCAAAGATAATCTGTTTACTCTCATAGAGGAGTGAAGAAACAAGAAAATTGTCACATTTATGAAGCTGGAACGAGATCATTTTACCTTTAAAAATTTGTCTAAACGATGAATTAATTATCCAAAAAAAAGTGGTCAATTCATTTTCTGTCTATCGACTAACCAATTGATTAATGGGCTAATTGTTGCAGCTCTAGTCAGAGGTCAGGGGACTCACACAGTGTCTCTGTCCTGTCCTGTCCCGTGCAGTATGAAGAGCTGGCCCAGCACTACGGGCTGGAGGGGGTGGGAGGGGTGTACGGCACCGGGGACCCCCGTCACGCACACCTCAACCCCGCCGGCCCCTACCCGACGCACCAGTACCCTGCCCACCCCGCACGCCCACACCCCAACCACGCTGCAAAGAGAGACAAAGACGCCATTTACGGGTACGTTGACTTTAGAGAGGCCACAGACAAGCCGCCATGATGCTTATAGAGACACACAGAGGAGAGCGGGCCCGTAGCAGCTTCTAGCATACTGCTATACTGCAACTTCAAGCCCTTCTCTGAGCGCTAGCTGATACTGTATACGGACAAATACTTCAGTCAGTGCAATGCATTTCAGTTGAAAAGTAAAACTCCTCATTCTTTCAGACAATTCAATTGTCCAAGCATGAACCTGTCAGAAGTATTTTAATGTTTTCCGTCTAACTGCTCCAGATAGCCTACTTGTTGGGGAGTTTAAACCAAGATACAACATCAAGATTATTTTAATAGCCATGGCGAGTAATCATTTTACAAACGAGGGATTTGTCTTTGTGCAGTATGCAGCTCAGTGATCACAATAATAGCAAAATATGAAGCAGACAGTCAGACAATCTTCAAATTATAAATTGCAAAGTAAAAGTCCTTTAAAGTGATGTATATAATGGGGTGATGGTGCATGATGGTGGACGATGTCCATGTAAATGTCCATGTATTGTACCATGTCCATTAATGCTAAGGTTAATGTCCATGTACCATGTCCATTAATGTTAAGGTTAATGTCCATGGGGGGACTCCAGTTATTGAAGAGCTGGTTTTGCTCAGGGGGGTTTGGATCATCTCAAGTCTCAATCCACCTTGTCCTCAAAGGAAATAAAAATTAGATATCTTATGAGATTTACCTACTGTACCAAATCCACATGAAGAAAAAACAACGGATCGTCTTGTTGTTCTTTTCTCTGTACGCCTCTCTTTCTTCCTGAAAACAGGAAAAAGTCACCTGACAACAGAACTTAACACAAAGCTGTTGAAAACATATGAGCTGTATTGTATTAGAAGTTCAATGATTCTGTACATCTGTGTTCTACTAGAACAAAACCCACAAAAAAAAAGTAAAAAAAAAAAAAAAAAAAAAAGGTTCTTAAGGTGGGGTCCGGGGACCGCCGAGAGTCCTTGAAGGGCTTCCAGGGGGTCCCTGTTCAACTTCAGCATTATTTCAATTAGAAGTGAACACAATTAGAGAATGTAGAAGAATGACAGTTTTGGTCATAGTTTCGCACTTATTTCTCTCTCTATAGATTACAGAGTCACGGGATTCTGGACTGTGATTGGCTAGCGAGAGAGTTCCGTCAGTGTGGCGGTGCACTGTGATTGGCTAGAGTGAGAGTTCCATCAGTGGAGCGGTGTGGCATCAACATTGAAGGCAAACGGCCTTACTGACCACCTTTTATTTCATTGTGCCGTGGCGTTGATAAAAGACGTTGTGGGAGTTCTATAGAAGTCTATTGGACTACCCTGCACGTTGTGGGAGTTCTATAGAAGTCTATTGGACTACCCTGCATGTTGTGGGAGTTCTATAGAAGTCTATTGGACTACCCTGCATGTTGTGGGAGTTCTATAGAAGTCTATTGGACTACCCTGCATGTTGTGGGAGTTCTATAGAAGTCTATTGGACTACTCTGCACGTTGTGGGAGTTCTATAGAAGTCTATTGGACTACCCTGCACGTTGTGGGAGTTCTATAGAAGTCTATTGGGCTACCCTGCACGTTGTGGGAGTTCTATAGAAGTCTATTGGACTACTCTGCACATTGTGGGAGTTCTATAGAAGTCTATTGGACTACCCTGCACGTTGTGGGAGTTCTATAGAAGTCTATTGGACTACCCTGCACGTTGTGGGAGTTCTATAGAAGTCTATTGGACTACCCTGCATGTTGTGGGAGTTCTATAGAAGTCTATTGGATTACCCTGCACGTTGTGGGAGTTCTATAGAAGTCTATTGGACTACCCTGCACGTTGTGGGAGTTCTATAGAAGTCTATTGGACTACCCTGCACGTTGTGGGAGTTCTATAGAAGTCTATTGGACTACCCTGCACATTGTGGGAGTTCTATAGAAGTATATTGGACTACCCTGCATGTTGTGGGAGTTCTGTAGAAGTCTATTGGACTACTCTGCACGTTGAAAAATGAGGAAAAGCGCTAAAAAGTGACGCCAATTGGTCCTGACCAAACGAGTTAGGAGTGAGAACGGGTTGGTCCAGTTCGCATGCTGTGAACTGGACCCTGATTGGACAGATTTCAGTCACTTGAGTCCAGAGCCGTGTAGATAGAAGAGTCCCGACATCTCCATTCACTCCAATGGACCAGTTCTTTACTCTCAAGAGTTCCAGGAAGTAAAGTCCTGGATTAAAGTCGAACTGAACCCGTTCGTCACGTTTGTCTGTTTCAGACTGAAAACACAATTTGTCTGAGATGACAAGTTGAGAGGCGGGTCATAGTATCATGTCGATGATTTGATTTGACAATTCTGTCGACTGGCTTTGGCATTGGTGAATCATGGCGTGTTCCACCCCCAAATCGAGTGGGATTCAGCGTGTTGTCGTGCTACGCGAGTGGGATCCGCGGAGTACCAGGCAGCCAGCTGCTTCGTGCGGGGCGAGCGGACAATCCGATGCATGGGTGCTGCCCGCCCGCCTGGAATCTCCGAGGGCAGACCCCTGACAACCACGCTCTCAAGCGCGTGCCTTTTACGCTATTTCTGTAAATACGATATCCCTGGAATGTGCGTTTTAACGAGCCAGTTACATTTCTTTGCATTCTTAGAGATTATACTTTTTGTTTTTTGTTCATGTTTCTAACAATTGGCCAAGTTAGTAGTTAGTTTATGGGATAGGAATTCTGCCAGATGAGAGGCACTAGGCACCATTTTCTACTTCATTTGGAAGAGAAAATTATCCTGAAATGAAGTTTGATTGACAGCTGCATGTCGTGATATGATTGGTTGAAATGGGGTAGAAATTTGATAGTACTAGGTGACGTCAGCAAACTGTAGATTACTGTTATCAATGAAATCTTGAAAAATGAACTTTTGATGTGAAAAAGTGTGAAAAACGAAAGAAATTAGTTTTGTGATTTTTTTTTTGCATACATTATTAAATAGGTGCACTGCATACCCAGGTATTTGAACTAAAAGAAAGGAAAAGTCATTTTTGGGTTCAGCTCGACTTTAAGCAGCACTGTCGAGTTGCAGCAAAATATACAGTTTGTGTTGTACTCTGAAAGGGTTTTTCCGCCCTTGAATCAAATTGTACATTATCAGCTCTATTTTAGCATGCAAAAGTAGCGCGAGACCCATTCCTGGCTGTTCATTGGCTAATGAGTCTCGCATTTTGG
>NC_139626.1:62105510-62118010 GCF_964638095.1 Poromitra crassiceps | reverse complement strand
ATAACGTTAAGGTGTGTTTGACCTAGCTAGAAATATTAACGTTAATGCCCTCACATTTCAGCGTGGTTACAGATAAACCTATTTAACGCTAGCTAGCTACATTACTGGCTTGATATCATATTCCAGATGCAACCTAGCTAGATAAGCTCCACACGGCTGTATGAGTAGCTACAATCAAATGTATTAAGCCGATATCATATTCCAGATCCAACCTAGCTAGCTAGATGTTAAGAGGTAGGAATATACCGAAATGCTAGACTTGATCGTGGACTTAATGTTAATCAAAAACGGCCACACTCATAACGTTAAGGTGTGTTTGACCTAGCTAGAAATATTAACGTTAATGCCCTCACATTTCAGCGTGGTTACAGATAAACCTATTTAACGCTAGCTAGCTACATTACTGGCTTGATATCATATTCCAGATGCAACCTAGCTAGATAAGCTCCACACGGCTGTATGAGTAGCTACAATCAAATGTATCAAGCCGATATCATATTCCAGATCCAACCTAGCTAGCTAGATGTTAAGAGGTAGGAATATACCGAAATGCTAGACTTGATCGTGGACTTAATGTTAATCAAAAACGGCCACACTCATAACGTTAAGGTGTGTTTGACCTAGCTAGAAATATTAACGTTAATGCCCTCACATTTCAGCGTGGTTACAGATAAACCTATTTAACGCTAGCTAGCTACATTACTGGCTTGATATCATATTCCAGATGCAACCTAGCTAGATAAGCTCCACACGGCTGTATGAGTAGCTACAATCAAATGTATCAAGCCTTGATATCATATTCCAACGTGAATTCAGCTGAGGTGTTCGCTCCAGAACGAGACTGTTGCGTTCAATATTTGTACACGTTACTGTGCAGTAGTTAGTGCAGGCTAGTTAATTGTACATTGTGTTATACTTGAAAACCATGTCTTTGCTCCCTTATGTGTTCACAATTACAACAAATCTGTATGGTTTATCTGTTGGCATTAAACCGTGGTATTTCCTTGGGTGATATTCCATATTTGTCATTAAACCTAGCTGTTCACATAAATTTGCAATGATGATCGACCACGTGAGATATCACAAGTAGCCTACTTTTATTAAAAAATAAAATGCAAAGAGAGGTTTCCTTCTCTAACTATTGGTGCGTTCACAAAATATTTACACGAGATTTTTTTTATAAATAATAATCAATAACGTGGATAATGATGACATCTGCAGCTGCTGGACGAGAGACAGAAGAAACTACGAACGAAGATTGGAGCAGAGGACATGACTACAGAGAAACTTAACCGACCAGCACTCTGCTTCAATCAATGAATGCTTATAAATAAACCATACACATGAGAATTACCGTTAACGTTACAGCATTTAATAACATAAATATGGTGATATCTGGTGGTCTGAAATTACTCTCTATCTACAGTAGGGTAACTGGCTCCTATTGTGTCTTATTATTGTAACGTTTGAATCAGCGTTTCATAACTATAATAGCCTAATGTTACTGTAGCCTGGATGACGTCAGCTAATGCTACCCAGCCTTCCAGCGTTTATCTTCCATAATGCATTAAATCATAATCACAATGCGAAGACATTAGCTGATCACCACAGAGCTGCACAGACAAGTTTATCAGATAATTTCGCCGTAAAATGTGTCCAGGTGATCAGCTCTGAAGCCCCGGCTTGTATGGTCCGCTAAAATCCGATTTCGATATAGGTGTTATTTTGATCAATATTGTATAGCTGGCTAGACAGAGGAGTTTATCTGGAATCAGTGTGACAAGATCCCTGCTGCTAGCTTGTCTGCCTTTCTGTGTCAGAGTATCTAGCTACATTATCTGCATTACATGCTACACCATGCAAATATATTTCGATATAATTCAAACAATTAGCCCACTGTACTACTGGACTGTGTATTGCTGTGAATAAGTTAGATTTGATTGTGTAAAGTGTATCAGCTTTAAATATCCAATATATACAGCATTAAACAAACGACCAGCAGCATTCAAATGTGCAAAAACGTTATATTTATTGAAATGTGGTGATCTCATGTCACATTACATAATGTTATGCCCAAATGGTCTACTGCCCAGAAGCGTCACTTTACATGTTTGGTAGGGAATTATTTTAATTATGTTAAACCAGCGTTTATCTTCCATAATGCATTAAATCATAATCACAATGCTATGAAGACATTAGCTGATCACCACAGAGCAGCACAGACAAGTTTATCAGATAATTTCGCCATAAAATGTGTCCAGGTGATCAGCTCTGAAGCCCTGGCTTGTATGGTCCACTAAAATCCGATTTCGATAACGCTAGGTGTTATTTTGATCAACAGACCTCAACCTCAACAGCTGTTTTCACTTGAATTTCCTCACGTAGTTGCATAGCCATATAGCTAGCCAGCTAGTAGCTAGCTCGGGAGCTATGCTTTAGAGAGGCCAAATGCTAACGGCTAGGTAGTGCTAAGCCTCTGCAGCTGTTACACGTCATTGACAAAGACGCACTCTCTGATTGGCCGATCACGGCAGGACTGATGTTGGCAGTCACGCCGTCACTCATTGGCTGCGGGGTGGCTGCGGGTCTGCGCGGGTCTTTCAATCGCCCCAGAAATCGTTGTGAATGGCCCGGAGTCTAGACGCTAGTGACTGGGAACTGAGAGAGCAGGTCACGTGGTGGCTGGGTTTACCTAGGCTACCTCAGACCTAGTCCGGGGAGAGAGCTGCAGCCAGAGCCCCAATGGCTAATGACCTTGATAGGCTATACGCCTCCCCAATAAGTGAATGTTCAATGCCACACTGTGGCACCGCCAGGGGTGGACTGGGATCATAATTCAGGCTGGGCATTAGATACCAAGCAGGCCAGGCCGAGACGGGCCGACGCGCGTGCCGGCGTCCGAAGGGCGGCAGCGAAAAATTTGGGCCGTTTGAAGCTCAATTTGGGCCGTTTGAAGCCCAATTTGGGCCGTTTGAAGCCAGATTTGGGCCGTTTGAAGCCCAATTTGGGCCAAGTCCAATTTTACAATGAGATGCACCCACTTTAAACCTGAATAAAGTAATAAAACCACTAGTAAACCAGTAGGCGGCGCCTGGCCTGCTGTTCAGTGAGTGGCCTGGCCTGGCCTGGCCTGCAAAAAAAAAAAAAAAAAAAAAAAAATTTTTTTTGCAGGCCAGGCCACCGGGCATTTGCCCGACGTGCCCGATTATGCAGTCCGCCACTGGGCACCGCAACACTAACATAATGTGTGCATTAATAACAATCGAAGCAGACTTTTAAAAGTAACGCAAAAGTTACTTTCCCTAGGAACTAATTACTTTGAAGTGACTAGTAACGTTAAGGTAATTACATTACTTTTTGAGAGAAGTAACTAGTAACTGTAACTAATTACCAATTTTCAGTAACTTGCCCAACACTGCTGAGGAGTGATGTGAAGTTCAACAAAATCACCAAAAATATAACTGGAATATTGTTTAGGGAGTTCATAGTCAACCTTATAGGGTTAGGCTCTGTTTGTCTGGTTGGTACCTGACTGGTTTGTGACTTCCTGGTTGCAGGTTCACGAGCTTTGTGATAACTTCTGTCATCGCTACATCAGCTGTCTGAAGGGCAAGATGCCCATCGACCTGGTGCTCGACGACAGAGACGGAAACAAGTCGGACAGCGAGGACTTCAGCAGGTCATCAGGTAACATCGAGCAGGTGAGACAAATCAGCACAATGGCATCACACCTGACCACAATGACATCACACATGAGGACAATGACATGACACCTGAGAAACCAGTACAATGATATCACACCTGAGAAACCAGTACAATGACATCACCTGAGAAACCAGTACAATGACATCACACCTGAGAAACCAGCACAATGGCATCAGACCTGAGAAACCAGCACAATGACATCACACCTGAGCACAATGACATCACCCCTGAGAAAGCAGCACACCTGAGAAAGCAGCACAATGACATCACAGATGAGCACAATGACTTCACACCTGAGCACAATGGCATCACACCTGAGAAAGCAGCACAATGACATCACACTTGAGCACAATGACATCACACCTGAGAAAGCAGCACAATGGCATCACACCTGAGAAAGCAGCACAATGACATCACACCTGAGAAAGCAGCACAATGACATCACACTTGAGCACAATGACATCACACCTGAGAAAGCAGCACAATGGCATCACACCTGAGAAAGCAGCACAATGACATCACACCTGAGAAACAGGTACTGGTAAAAGAGGTACAATACAATAAAAAAAACAGGCAAAGCATAGTTTTTAACAGAGCCCCACCGATATGCCAATGCCGATACCGATATTAGGGAGTAAAAAAATTCCGATATCGATATATCGGCCGATATTCTTATAATATACAGTATATGCCCATTATATTGCACCATTTTCTTGCCATGATCCCTCAAATATCAAACACTTGACAAAGATATGACTTGACATGATCTTGAGATACATGTATGTAATGTAGGCAGGATATTTTACAGCTATCAATAAACGTTATTGTCCAAAATGACATCAATGCAATGAAACAGCAAACTTCACTGGGAATTTAATAACTAGAAATAGAAAAACACAAATAGAACAAGTATAAAATATAACTTGAGTTAAGAAAAAAGATCAAATATACACAACATGCTGCCTATAACTAAAAAGAAGAAAAGAAAAGAAAAAAGAAAAAAATACGTACTTATTACATTACATTATAGTTTAAAAAAAAACATCACCTATGACTCTCTCTCTTTTTCCTCTCATCTCTCTCTCTCTCTCTCTCTCTCGCTCTCTCTCTCTTTCTGCGCAGCTCTGAGATATTGAGCAAAGACCACGCAAGCCTAAAGTAAAGATCATAAATAATATGTGGAGAACCAAATGTTGATTTAAATCTGCAGAGAAACGTAGAACTGAACATTTTTGAAAGTTGAAAGTTTGAAAGTTGAAAGGTTGGCTTTTGCTCATTGCACTCGCACTGTAGAACTTTGAGTTGCGTCAAAAAAACAAATCAAGTGCTTCTTCTGCTCTCCTGGGATCTCCTCCTGCTTCTTCTGCTCTCCTCCTGGGATCTCCTCCTGCTGCCATCGCTGCTGTTAACCCTTTGCCTCCTGCAGCATGTGTTCCACATTAGTGCTCCACATTACGCCACTCGCCTGGTATGTAACGCATGATACATTTCCATGATCCCTCCGTCTACCACCCAGGCTCCTTATTATTCACACAGGATCATAACGAGCCTGAAGCCCGATCGATCCTTCGCCTCTGATCTTCTCGCTTTCTCCTCCTCTGGAGTCTCCTCACAAAGGTCGTCTCAAAGATCAAACATCAACATCTCTCTAAAGCTCTAAACCGGTGATTATCAAGCCTTTTCCATATATCAAGGAGCGCTAATGTAGTGTCCAGAAATCCATCACTATCTTGTATGCAGGTAGAGAGATAATAGACTATCTTTTATGTAGGTAGAGAGATAACAGACTATCTTTTATGCAGGTAGAGAGATAACAGACTATCTTTTATGCAGGTAGAGAGATAACAGTAGAGAGATAACAGACTATATTTTATGTAGGTAGAGAGATAACAGACTATCTTTTATGCAGGTAGAGAGATAACAGTAGAGAGATAACAGACTATCTTTTATGTAGGTAGAGAGATAACAGTAGAGAGATAACAGACTATCATTTATGTAGGTAGAGAGATACCAGTAGAGAGATAACAGACTATCTTTTATGTAGGTAGAGAGATACCAGACTATCTTGTATGTAGGTAGAGAGATAACAGACTATCTTTTATGTAGGTAGAGAGATAACAGTAGAGAGATAACAGACTATCTTTTATGTAGGTACAGAGATAACAGTAGAGAGATAACAGACTATCTTGTATGCAGGTAGAGAGATAACAGTAGAGAGATAACAGACTATCTTGTATGCAGGTAGAGAGATAACAGTAGAGAGATAACAGACTATCTTGTATGCAGGTAGAGAGATAACAGTAGAGAGATAACAGACTATCTTGTATGCAGGTAGAGAGATAACAGTAGAGAGATAACAGACTAGCTTGTATGCAGGTAGAGAGATACCAGTAGAGAGATAATAGACTATCTTGTATGCAGGTAGAGAGATAACAGTAGAGAGATAACAGACTATCTTGTATGCAGGTAGAGAGATAACAGTAGAGAGATAACAGACTATCTTTTATGTAGGTAGAGAGATACCAGTAGAGAGATAACAGACTATCTTTTATGTAGGTAGAGAGATACCAGTAGAGAGATAACAGACTATCTTTTATGTAGGTAGAGAGATAACAGTAGAGAGATAATAGACTATCTTGTATGCAGGTAGAGAGATACCAGTAGAGAGATAACAGACTATCTTTTATGTAGGTAGAGAGATAACAGTAGAGAGATAACAGACTATCATTTATGTAGGTAGAGAGATACCAGTAGAGAGATAACAGACTATCTTTTATGTAGGTAGAGAGATACCAGACTATCTTGTATGTAGGTAGAGAGATAACAGACTATCTTTTATGTAGGTAGAGAGATAACAGTAGAGAGATAACAGACTATCTTTTATGTAGGTAGAGAGATAACAGTAGAGAGATAACAGACTATCTTTTATGTAGGTAGAGAGATAACAGTAGAGAGATAACAGACTATCTTTTATGTAGGTAGAGAGATAACAGTAGAGAGATAACAGACTATCTTTTATGTAGGTAGAGAGATAACAGACTATATTTTATGTAGGTAGAGAGATAACAGTAGAGAGATAACAGACTATCTTTTAGGTAGAGAGATAACAGTAGAGAGATAACAGACTATCTTTTATGTAGGTAGAGAGATAACAGTAGAGAGATAACAGACTATCTATTATGTAGGTAGAGAGATAACAGTAGAGATATAACAGACTATCTTTTATGTAGGTACAGAGATAACAGTAGAGAGATAACAGACTATCTTTTATGTAGGTAGAGAGATAACAGTAGAGAGATAACAGACTATCTTTTATGTAGGTAGAGAGATAACAGTAGAGAGATAACAGGCTATCTTTTATGTAGGTACAGAGATAACAGTAGAGATATAACAGACTATCTTTTATGTAGGTACAGAGATAACAGTAGAGAGATAACAGACTATCTTTTATGTAGGTACAGAGATAACAGTAGAGAGATAACAGACTATCTTTTATGTAGGTAGAGAGATAACAGTAGAGAGATAACAGACTATCTTTTATGTAGGTACAGAGATAACAGTAGAGAGATAACAGACTATCTTTTATGTAGGTAGAGAGATAACAGTAGAGAGATAACAGACTATATTTTATGTAGGTACAGAGATAACAGTAGAGAGATAACAGACTATCTTTTATGTAGGTAGATAGATAACAGTAGAGAGATAACAGACTATCTTTTATGTAGGTAGAGAGATAACAGTAGAGAGATAACAGACTATCTTTTATGTAGGTAGAGAGATAACAGTAGAGAGATAACAGACTATCATTTATGTAGGTAGAGAGATAACAGTAGAGAGATAACAGACTATCTTTTATGTAGGTAGAGAGATAACAGTAGAGCGATAACAGACTATCTTTTATGTTGGTAGAGAGATAACAGTAGAGAGATAACAGACTATCTTTTATGTAGGTAGAGAGATAACAGTAGAGAGATAACAGACTATCTTTTATGTAGGTAGAGAGATAACAGACTATATTTTATGTAGGTAGAGAGATAACAGACTATCTTTTATGTAGGTAGAGAGATAACAGACTATATTGTATGTAGGTAGAGAGATAACAGACTATCTTTTATGTAGGTAGAGAGATAACAGTAGAGAGATAACAGGCTATCTTTTATGTAGGTAGAGAGATAACAGTAGAGAGATAACAGACTATCTTTTATGTAGGTAGAGAGATAACAGACTATATTTTATGTAGGTAGAGAGATAACAGACTATCTTTTATGTAGGTAGAGAGATAACAGTAGAGAGATAACAGACTATCTTTTATGTAGGTAGAGAGATAACAGTAGAGAGATAACAGACTATCTTTTATGTAGGTAGAGAGATAACAGACTATATTTTATGTAGGTAGAGAGATAACAGACTATCTTTTATGTAGGTAGAGAGATAACAGACTATATTTTATGTAGGTAGAGAGATAACAGACTATCTTTTATGTAGGTAGAGAGATAACAGTAGAGAGACAACAGGCTATCTTTTATGTAGGTAGAGAGATAACAGTGGAGAGATAACAGACTATCATTTATGTAGGTAGAGAGATACCAGTAGAGAGATAACAGACTATCTTTTATGTAGGTACAGAGATAACAGTGGAACTAAAATAGTCATTCTTCTACATTCTTTTGTGCTTGTAAATGAAATTCTGAAGTTTACCGGTTCATCAATTTGCTGGGGACCCCCTGGGATGCCCACAAGGACCCCTGGTGGTCTCCGGACCCCACGTTGGGAACCACTGCTCTAAACCCTCAGATAGGTTGATGTGTTCATAAAGAGCTCAGCAGGCAGAGCAATGTACCGATGCTGGCAGGGTTGCGGGTTCAATTCCCTCAGGCCGCCCATGTTACCAATGCGGCCATGGTTCACCGTGGGCAAGAGAAGGTGCACAGTTGTGTCTTGGTGGTTGAGTTCAGGTGACAGAATGTCCACCAGTGAACCTGTTGGTTAGCGCCCATCAAACAGCGGCTTCTCTCTGAGGGCATCTCAACATCTCGTCTCTCACAAAGCTCTGAATGTGTCTGCCATGTATAGGCCAGTTTTGGGCCAAGCAGTAAACACAGTTAGGGTTCTCAAAGTTTTGATTTTAATTTAGGGACCGAACAAATGCCCGACAAAAAACGGAACACTTTTTTTTTAAATTCCAAAACAAATTCATGTGAGAAATCTAATGTATGTTGTGTTTTCTAGAGGAGAAAAAAATCCTATTTGTACATTTGTAGATATTTTAACATGCACACACACACACGCGCACACACGCACACACGCACACGCACACGCACACGCACGCACACACACGCACACGCACACGCACACGCACACGCACACGCACACGCACGCACACACAGAGGTGTAGTGCTATCTAGAGAAGTGGGGGAACGCACCTATATGGGGAACACGGTAACTGTCTGCCTTTCCGAAGCCCTGCCACTCTGAACGTTAACTTCCATTATTCGGACTGGCGGTCGTTCACCTTAGAAGCCGCAATGCCGACCTTAGGTTTAGGCGTGGGGGTGGGAGAGGTTAGGTTTTGGGTTAGGGTCTGGGGGAGGTTAGGTTTAGGCATGGGGGGAGGTTAGGTTTGGCGTGGGGGCTGGGAGAGGTTAGTGAAAAACGGGGAATATAGAACCCTTTCTGAGAGTGCCGATATTTCGGAGTGGCAGAACGTCGGAGTGGCAGCACGTCGGAGTGGCAGCATGTAACCGGGGAACACCTGCACACGCACAGGTCCCAACAAATCATCATCATTTGGCACGGCGGCCGGCATTTTTAGAATTTTGTGGCGAATTCTGGCGATGCAAATTGCAATGGGGTGATTAACGCTAACTTTTGATTCAACCGTGTTGAAAAGAAACACGCTTTTAACATTGTTTCTTCATGCTTGTAAACGTACCTTTTTAGCAGCTGGTCCGAAAAATGAAAGGATGTTTGGCTGCCTTTTTCATCTTTACTTGTTATAGTGAGGTACTGGTGGAAAAAAATGTATTTTGATGGTGAAAAAGCCAGTAGCTGTTTCAGTAGCCTATAGCTTTTATTAAACTGAGGTTTCCCCCACGCTGTAGCTAGTTAAAAGGAATGTTTCCTTTTCCTTCAAGCCACGAGTTGATGCTGTGTGAATCATTCAGCCCACCTTAAATATAGGACGAATGACAACGTTGCCAAGTTTCACTCGTTTTATTGGCTCGACATGCACACACACACTGACACACACAAAACACCCCTTGGAGAAGTATGGGAACGCCGTTCCCCCGCGGTCTATGGGCACTACACCTATGCGCACACACACACACACACACACACACACACACACCATACCTGCCAACTACGCTGCAGAGGACCCCATTGAAATGTTCTTTTTCCCCACGCTAAAATTCAGCCTAACTTTGCAGCGTTGTTTACCCACCTTCCTGACATGGTCGGAGCCAATGGATGCCTTAGGTCTTCTAGTTTCATAAGATACTTAACAAGGCCATACCTAACCCTGGCTTTAAAACTGAGCCTGCTAACCAGGCCATACCTAACCCTGGCTTTAAAACTGAGCCTGCTAACCAGGCCATACCTAACCCTGGCTTTAAAACTGAGCCTGCTAACCAGGCCATGCCTAACTCTGGCTTTAAAACTGAGCCTGCTAACCAGGCCATGCCTAACTCTGGCTTTAAAACTGAGCCTGCTAACCAGGCCATACCTAACCCTGGCTTCAAAACTGAGCCTGCTAACCAGGCCATGCCTAACTCTGGCTTTAAAACTGAGCCTGCTAACCAGGCCATGCCTAACTCTGGCTTTAAAACTGAGCCTGCTAACCAGGTCATACCTAACTTTGGCTTTAAAACTGAGCCTGCTAACCAGGCCATACCTAACCCTGGCTTTAAAACTGAGCCTGCTAACCAGGCCATGCCTAACTCTGGCTTTAAAACTGAGCCTGCTAACCAGGCCATACCTAACTCTGGCTTTAAAACTGAGCCTGCTAACCAGGCCATACCTAACCCTGGCTTTAAAACTGAGCCTGCTAACCAGGCCATACCTAACCCTGGCTTTAAAACTGAGCCTGCTAACCAGGCCATACCTAACGCTGGCTTTAAAACTGAGCCTGCTAACCAGGCCATACCTAACCCTGGCTTTAAAACTGAGCCTGCTAACCAGGCCATGCCTAACTCTGGCTTTAAAACTGAGCCTGCTAACCAGGCCATACCTAACCCTGGCTTTAAAACTGAGCCTGCTAACCAGGCCATACCTAACGCTGGCTTTAAAACTGAGCCTGCTAACCAGGCCATACCTAACGCTGGCTTTAAAACTGAGCCTGCTAACCAGGCCATACCTAACGCTGGCTTTAAAACTGAGCCTGCTAACCAGGCCATACCTAACGCTGGCTTTAAAACTGAGCCTGGTAACCAGGCCATACCTAACGCTGGCTTTAAAACTGAGCCTGCTAACCAGGCCATACCTAACGCTGGCTTTAAAACTGAGCCTGCTAACCAGGCCATACCTAACGCTGGCTTTAAAACTGAGCCTGCTAACCAGGCCATACCTAACGCTGGCTTTAAAACTGAGCCTGCTAACCAGGCCATGCCTAACTCTGGCTTTAAAACTGAGCCTGCTAACCAGGCCATACCTAACGCTGGCTTTAAAACTGAGCCTGCTAACCAGGCCATGCCTAACTCTGGCTTTAAAACTGAGCCTGCTAACCAGGCCATACCTAACTCTGGCTTTAAAACTGAGCCTGCTAACCAGGCCATACCTAACTCTGGCTTTAAAACTGAACCTGCTAACCAGGCCATACCTAACTCTGGCTTTAAAACTGAGCCTGGTAACCAGGCCATGCCTAACCCTGGCTTTAAAACTGAGCCTGCTAACCAGGTCATACCTAACCCTGGCTTTAAAACTGAGCCTGGTAACCAGGTCATACCTAACCCTGGCTTTAAAACTGAGCCTGCTAACCAGGTCATACCTTTAAAACTGAGCCTGCTAACCAGGCCATACCTAACTCTGGCTTTAAAACTGAGCCTGCTAACATGTGCAAAAAAGTGTCCTGTATTCTGTGCTACTTCTCTTTCGGAACCTGTGCCTTCCTTGCTACCTCGCATCTGATTGGCTGCTTTTCCGGCGTCTTCCCCCTCCCCAGATCTCGTGGAGCAGAGATCATGACGACGTGGCGTCGATCCGCTCGGCCGGGACGCCGGGCCCGGCCAGCGGAGGACACACCTCCCACAGCGAACAGGACAACAGCAGCGAACAAGGTGAGAGCCTACACCTCAAGGCCCGCCCCCTTCTACAAAGCCCCGCCCCCCCCCTTCTCTATCGCCCAGGATCTGGGTCCATAGAGCTCAACAGTCACGTGACAATGGGGGAGCACTCTGAGCGACAGTGGGCGGGGACCAGCGGTCTTGAAGGTCCGCCATTACGCTATTAGCTGAACGGCTAACATTATAATAATATAAATAATAATAATAATTGGATTTATATAGCGCTTTTCTAGACACCCAAAGCGCTTCACAGAAATCATTATTCATTCACACCATTCGTACCAGTGGTGGTAAGCTACGGGTGATGTAGCCACAGCTGCCCTGGGGAAGACTGACGGAAGCGTGGCAGCCATTTCGCGCCTACGGCCCCTCCGACCACCACCAACATTCATAGACATTCATACCCATTCATACGAGGCAATGAGGGTTAAGTGTCTTGCCCAAGGACACAACGGCAACAGCTGGGAGGGAGCGGGATTCGAACCGCCAACCCTTGAGTCATTGGACGACCTGCTC
>NC_139626.1:62050510-62100510 GCF_964638095.1 Poromitra crassiceps | reverse complement strand
TACAGTATTTACCCTAATGAGAAAAGGAGCAAATATTGATGGTTAAAACTGAATAGTGACATCACAACAGTCTAATGTTAATTTCAAATGAGATATTCCACTAAATCTGGCTTCAAACGACCAACATTTTAGAAAAACAACCAACAAATGTTGGCTGCGAGCCAAAACTTTCGGCGGAGACCTTTGGTCGTCGCCGAAAGTTGCTCCCGCAGAATTTTGCCGTGCTCTTGTGTTTGTGCGTGGATGGGGCCGGGGTTGCGGAGTGTCCGCGCCGCGGGCTGGTCTCAGTGGTCTGGGTAGAAAAGTCCAGGGCCGTTTTTTAGTCCCAGTCCGATCCTGTCTTGAACTACAAGCTAACTTGAGCTATAGATCGTGAGTTCCCAAAACGGAATAAACACACCACACATATAAATACAAAGCTGCCCCTTGTTAGCTCAATCTAGTTGTAACTACGATATCTGCAGATCCCCCTCCCCCCCAACCACAGATTTAGCTACTGCATCTGCTAGTTTCACATGTAGCTTTAGCTAATCGCTCCCGTTTCACAGAGACAGGTCTCAATCAAAGTTAATTTTCTCCTGATCTGTCTGTGTGAAAAATGCCATTTTAGTGTCAGAATGTTCTGAAGATATGTGGCTTGTGGGGCCCAATATTTATTTTGGTGACTATATGGGGGCGAAAGAATCTGTCACAATAGAGAGCCAAAGTGAACGTCACTTCCTGCTTCAGCACTGTACCAGAGATTTTCATCCGCCATTTATTTTCCCATAGACATTCGTAAAATGCTTATAACAATAGTTTTACTTCGTCAAACCAAACGGTTCAAATATATTTAGAAACAGGAGAGACCACGTAACATTTCACTCGGACCAAAACTTTTAAAAATCGGATTTAAAGAAAATATTTTTTATGTGTCGTTTTCTTTAGTTTTGGTCGGAGTGAAATGTTCTATAGTCTCTCCCGATTCTAAATATAGCTGAACCGTTTGGTTTGACAAAGTAAAACTATTTTTATAAGCAATTCCAACCCTTTTGATGCTGAGTGCCAAGCAGGGAGGCAAATGGGTCCCATTTTTATAGTCTTTGGTATGACTCGGCCGGGGATCGAACTCACAACCTCCCTCGCTGGGGAGCGCTGATCTCAGTGCACAATATGCAAGGAAGCAGTCTGAAAGTAACGTTAGCTCAGTGCGGTAGCTAGCTTGATAGCTGACAGCTAACATTAGCTAACAACACACATACACAGTGATTTAGCTCAACACTCACCAGAAATATTAAGTGTCTGGCCAATCTGCTCCCACAATTGAGCCTTTCTGTCTCTGTTGTGATAGTTTCTCCATATGATTAGTTGCCAGAAAAGGAGCACCCGACACCAGCGTCTTTCTGAAAAGTTAACATTTTCTCAACTGGAAGTGTTGGGAGCCGGTGCATAAAAACGCCGGAGTGCTCTGAAAATAGACGCTGGGCGCAGCAGCGCACTTTCTCTACACGTCCGTGTGCGCCCGCATACGCTCCCTCCTCATTGGAAACAACTGAAAAAAGACGCTGGAGCTGAGGAAAAGACGCTAGATGGACACACGGCCTTAGTGTGGTTTTCCTTTTTGAGGATTGTAATTTGAAAGTATTTTTAGATTGCGATACTTTTACTCTCACTTGAGTCATTTAAATAATATACATTCTACTCAAGTACATTTAAATGTACACTGAGTAAACGAGTAAATGTTTGATGATTAGTTTGTTTTGCACACCGCACTATGAATGAAAACATGTGAAAACAATGTTTCATCTGATACTGCTGACACTCAGCCAATAGCTAAATTGTGATATTGCAGCAGCAGCAGCAGCAGCAGCTCATAGCTCGTTTGGCAAAGGAGAGAATCACCAAACTGAGCATCCCTGGCTGCATCTGAACGAGCTGTTCAGTATGAAAGGCAAGACAGACAAAGACTGAGACAGCTTAGCTAACACTGACTGCTAACATGCACCATGTGCTGGATGTGTGAAATGTAAGTATTATGGTAAATAATAAAAAATAAAAAATATCTTTAAAGTAGGGCACATGTACTTTAAATAGGCTACTCTCTTATACTCTTACTTTTTTTTAACATTATTATTCTTTGGGGCATGTTTGCCTTTATTTAGACAGGACAGTAGGCAGACAGATAAGGTGGAGAGAGAGAGAGAGAGAGGGAGAGAGGGGACGACATGCGGCAAAGGACCTCGGGTCGGATTCGAACCTGTGTCGGCCGCACGAAGGGCCGAGCCTCCGTCGTACGCGTGCTACCAGGTGAGCCACTTTATGCGCTTACTCGAGTAATTTCCTGGACTAGTACTTTTACTTGTACTTGAGTTAATCGTCAGTAAAGTAACAATAGTTGTACTTGAGTTAATCGTCACTAAAGTAACAATAGTTGTACTTGAGTTAATCGTCAGTAAAGTAACAGTAGTTGTACTTGAGTTAATCGTCAGTAAAGTAACAATAGTTGTACTTGAGTTAATCGTCACTAAAGTAACAATAGTTGTACTTGAGTTAATCGTCAGTAAAGTAACAGTAGTTGTACTTGAGTTAATCGTCACTAAAGTAACAATAGTTGTACTTGAGTTAATCGTCAGTAAAGTAACAGTAGTTGTACTTGAGTTAATCGTCACTAAAGTAACAATAGTTGTATACTTGAGGATTTGTCAGGCTGCTCTGTCCACCCGACGAAAAGAGAAATCAAGAAGAGGTTCGTCGTCAATTTCATCTTCATTCCCAGGCTGACCTAAATAGTGAGGTCACCTTTACAGAGCGCTGGGTTGGCAGAGGAGAATGGTCTGTAGTGGAAGTGTGGGGGGAAATACTCTCCCCCGACTCTGTCCTCTCTCTCTCTCTCTCTCTCTCTCCCCCCCTCTCTCTCTCTCTCTCTTTCTCTCTCTCTCTCTCTCTCTCTTCCCACTCTCTCTCTCTCTCTCTCTCTTTCTCTCTCCCCCCCCCTCTCTCTCTCTCTCTCTTCCCAGACCACGGCTAATAAAACTTTGTACAAACACTTCTTAAAAAGCGGAGCGAGGGAGGCGGCAGGCTGTGACCGCCTGGCTCAAAGCTCCGCTCTCCTGAAGTGCAACTGGACTGTTTCATCTTTTTTCTTCTTCTTCTTCTTCTTCTTCTCCTTCAATCTCACAAATGTAGAAGAGAACGAGCGAGTCACGCTGCTGAAAGGCCTGACGGCCCCTGCACACCAACATGGGCGGTGAGCGATGTACTCGCACTCGCCCATTAAGCCCCGCCCCGCTGCTACAGCGTGGTTGGCTGCCTTGCTGTATTTCCGTCTTCAATTGGTCGGTTTCGAAATGCCCCTCCTTCCCTCACTGCCGTTTGTCGCTCACCAGCTTGCAAAGCATGCTGGGATACCTGGCGTCAGGACATCGCAAGCAACAAGACGAGAGGAGGGGCCAAAACCGAAATAGACCAATTGAAGACGGAAATACAGCAAGGCAGCCAGCCAAGCTGCAGCAGCGGGGCGGGGCTTGACAGGGCGAGTGCGAGTACATGTGAGTTGATCGCGTTCGGTGTGTAGGGGGTCTGAAGAAAGAATGAAAACGAGGGGGACTGAGAGGAACGAGGGGCTACAGATATGTGCAGGGCCCTCAGATGAAAACTAGCCTTTTAGCTAAATCTGTTTATTAATATGCTTTAGCCCTGTCAAATTAACTAATAAATCAAATTAAATTAAAAGTGGAGAGATGAGAGATGCAGAAAGAGATAGACAGACAGACAGACAGACAGACAGACAGACAGACATACTCATACATTAGATAGATAGATAGATAGATAGATAGATAGATAGATAGATAGATAGATAGATAGATAGATAGATAGATTGATTTTGTTGGTGAAATCGAAGTAATTTCTGACACCTCTTTTCATTCACATGCATTGACAGTAATGCTTTATTTTCCGGGTCCACAGTTTCCTAATAATTTTCTAGAAAGGAACTGTTAATTTCTTGGAAAGTTTAACGGAAAGATGACGTGAAGCAGCAGTTCTATAGAAACTGTCAACAGTCTGGAGAGTCGATCAGATACTGAACATTTCTAAGAGTTTCCTGGAAAGAATGGCAAAACTATAAACTATTTATTGGAAAAAAGAATAGGGAGAGGTCAATTGGGGAACCCAAGTCATTATTCATATAATGATATAATATAGTTATTTCTTGAATCCTTACTTAAGTTCTAATTTTCTGTATAACAACACACCATTTCCTGGTTCTGTCTTAGAAACAAAGACATTGGAGGGAGGAATTGACCAATTCTACTATTGAACTCTTTCTGTATTTTCCTTGTAATTAGAACATAATGTCATGATTCCTTCCAGGAAACCTCAGAAGAAATTAACATTCACTTTTTAGGAGATTATTAGGTAATTGTGGAACCGGAAAATAAGGCGTTGCCACATTTACACAGAATCTGATGCGATGGATTCCTCCTTGTACAAAACGGATCGATGTGAAAACTCAAAAGCTCAATTCTGTTTTTAAGATCTACTTTGAGCGACTCAGGAGCGTGAAACTCCTTTAAAGGGATATTTTGTAAGATTTCCCCCACTAGATGTCACCCTGGAGCTGTAACAGCAAAATGTAAACACAAACAATCTATTCACTTATGTTGCCCCGCCTACTTTTTTCTCTTTCATGTCAGACGCAATTGTATTTGCAATTGTATTTGTTCTTCCGGTTCAGCGTTAGCCGGCCGGTTGCATTGTAAACATCGATGAACTGTAAACTATGAATGAAGTTTGGCAACATTCAGCAGCTACACTGCGGCCAACTTCAGTTACATGCTCATAGCGTTACTGCTGCGAGGAGCCGGTGGCTGTACCGGGTCGGACTCGGCATAACGTTAGTTCCAAAAGCGCATGTCAACAGTGTTTTCGGAATTATTCTCACTGCCAGTAGGGGTCGACAGATACTAGCTAGTCCGGCCGGTCACAGCCAGCGCCCCCTCACTGCTCGGTGACAATTTCCAAATAGGCGTTATTCTGATAAACTGGTCACATATTTTGGAATGTTCTCATCCGAAAAAATATTAAAACTTTACAACAGTTTGTGTATTTTTTGTGTGCTTGAAAACTGTTTTTTTGGCAAGTCTAAAAATGATAAAGGTAGAAGTAATCTACTTCCGGGTCAAAAACGGAATAACGTAACAAAATGACGCATCCTGGTATGGCAAATGATAAGGTGAATAAAACACATAGGGCCCTACCGTTGCAATCGGCGCAAAAACTGCGTTTAAGGCCTAGCGCTAGGCCGCCTAGCCCAGTTAGTGGGTGTGGACCAGCGCACTCGATATCTTCGTATTGGCGCTACACGCAGCCTCAACCATTACAACCACGCCTTTTAAAGGAGAATTTCGGTTTTTTTGAACCTGGATCCATCTCCTGGCATTAATTATGATTTGGCCACTCACCAGGCGATCTCCGCGGCGTTTCTGGCCGTCCTAGCGTTGTTTTGACATCAATAGCGTCCAAGTCAGTTGTAAAATGGAGCTGACTTGGGGCCAAGTGTGAGCCTGTCCTTCCTGCATCTAAATAGCTATTTTTATTCCCGTTTTCGCCAAATATCGTCAGAATCTGATCCCTCAAGAACCACCACACTGATATTTCGCCAAAGGCTGTTTCCTGGAGTCACACAGGGATCAAATTACCTCAAACGTGATCTCGGTCACCAAGTCTCGTGAAGTCCCGCGATACATTCCTGCCGACTGGCCAAGTAGGCTACAGGAGGACGCTTTGCGGTGGTGGTTTTAGCGCAACCTATGTGGGGTTTGGCATAACCTTCGTTATTTCGAATCCCACATAGGTTACGCCAAACCCCACATAGGTTGCGCTAAAACCACCACCGCAAAGCGTCCTCCTGTACTTGGCCAGTCGGCAGGAAAGTATCGCGGGACTTCACGAGACTTGGTGACCGAGATCACGTTTGAGGTAATTTGATCCCTGTGTGACTCCAGGAAACAGCCTTTGGCGAAATATCAGTGTGGTGGTTCTTGAGGGATCAGATTCTGACGATATTTGGCGAAAACGGGAATAAAAATAGCTATTTAGATGCAGGAAGGACAGGCTCACACTTGGCCCCAAGTCAGCTCCATTTTACAACTGACTTGGACGCTATTGATGTCAAAACAACGCTAGGACGGCCAGAAACGCCGCGGAGATCGCCTGGTGAGTGGCCAAATCATAATTAATGCCAGGAGATGGATCCAGGTAAAAAAAAAACGAAATTCTCCTTTAAGCGTAAAATTATGCACCGTCATGCTCATTGGATAAGTGCAATAAACGAATCGCACGCTTGCCTTTTAAGCTCCAATTCCACTGGTCCAGCAAAACCAGACAAAAGCCAAGCGCTCTGCCCCTCCCCCTCCCTTCATCCATTCTGTCTGTCTCCATATATAGGCAATTATTCCATATTATTATGCTTCTCAAACCAATCTAACTGCAGTTTAAATACTGCAAGCATCTAAATACGCTACACTATAGCAAGATCAAAGTGAAAAGAATGTTCTAAAGGCATCAGCTAGAAAAATATAGCCTATCCCTATATGATGAGATTAATAGATTGGTGAAAGTTTGTCCAGAAAGATATCGTTTTCTCTCCCCTGCTAGGATGGTAGGATGATGCACATAAATATAGCCTACATTATGTAAAGTCATTGCATAAATGTGTTTTTATTGTAAAACTAAAATGTGAAGTAGAGCCAATTTATTGGAGCGGACATCACAGTAGGACATGACAGAAGCCGTTACGCAGTCACTTATCTAAATCACGTTAAATCGACAAGAGATATAGCCCCAATATGACATAGATGTTTCACATAGGGTGGTGTTTTTATTTCGATGTTTTATTTGGTCCAATATTGAAATGTTCTACAATGGCAGGTTGTGTTACCATTACACATTATTTAGATCCTCCCTTAATATAGGTTTTCGGCTCATTTAGTTGCTATTTAGTAGCGAAATGGAGAAGCACAATGCATGCTGGGACATTCACATTGCAGTGAACTTACAACTTCTTTTTCCTATGGGAAGCTGGGTGCTGCTATGTGTTGTGTCTGTCTGAGCGAGGGAGTCACAGAGAGAGAGTCGTATTGTGCCTGTCAGACTGATATGAGCAAGAGAGAGGGAGTGACACAGAGAAGGGTGACAGAGGAGAGCCAGAGGAATGCTCCACGCAACCAGCGCACTGAATAGGCCTGGTTTTCAAAAGCGCAAAGCGCTAAATTTACGCCAGGTGGGAAGATATCATTACGCCGGCATTTAAGGCCGACACGCCCATTCTGGCCCATTCTGGGACTGCGCCACGCCCATTCGGCCTAAAGCGCATTTGGCAGCGTAAAGCCATATTGATACCTTCCCGAGGCAGGCGCAAGGCACGTCCAAAACACTCGCGTTGCTCTGGCATAGCGTCTGCTATCTACACTATGCAACCCCAGACACTCGTCTGCCATCGAGACACGCATAGCGAGCCCACACAGCCGACATCGCACATTGTAAACACAGACCAGGAAATACACAGTGCCAAACCGCAATACAAACAGAGACTAACCTTATTTCCACAGCCATGGCTGCTTTATTTCCTCAGTCTCAGTCACAGCTTGATCCTGTAGATGCTGTCAAGCCTCGCTGGGCCACTCTCTGTCCATTTATAAAGGCAGGAAAGAGCTAAATCCACAGAAACGAAGGGCCTTCAGCCCGAAGAAGCAGCAGGCTGATAAACAAAGCCTGTTTCCACAACACAGAGAGGGGGCGTGGCTTTTTTCACTGCTTTCAACACAATATCTCACATGCCTCTCTAGATATATAATAGACTTTTGTGGACATCTAGTACATTACATTACATTATGTCATTTGGCAGACGCTTTTATCCAAAGCATCTTACAATAACACAGAATCTAGTAGTGCTGAATCTTACAAATACTTCCTTTAAACAGCTACTTCTTGTCGGTTCCTTACAACGTTACGTATTATGTTCAGAATCAGATACATGCATGTGATGTGTGGAGGGAGCTAGCCTGGTAAAACCGCCCTGATCACATGACCTCATATCGTGTTTCGTTCTGTGGATCAGTCCCCCACCCCCCCCCCCCCCCCCCCCCCCCCAGTGATTTACAGAAATTGCAAAGTCTGTGGACCAATCAGGAACCTGCCTCGTAGTTGACAACGTAACCGGCCAATAAGAGACTGCGTCGGAGTTGATCACGTGAATGCAGGTGGCTTCTGGTAGAACATGATGGCGGGCCCTGGAGCAGCGAGCGGTAATGCTAACGTTCGTAAACACAACCGTGAGTGCAGGTATTGCAGAAATAGACTCAATAACAACAGTGAAACAAGAAGAAGAGTATGCACCAGAAGAAGAAGAAGAAGAAGAGTATGCACCAGAAGAAGAAGAAGAAGAAGAAGAATATGCACCAGTGGAGTTCCTCAGAGGAAAATTACATTTTTGCCATTCTTTCAAGTGGATTTGGATTCGTCTGTCAAGGCAAATAGTCCCGCCCACTAAACTCGCTGATATGCAGAACGAAACAGAATGTGAAGTCACATTATCAGTATTGTTTACCAAGCTATGAGGGAGCGGTTTCTCCCAATTTACAGCCAGTCCAACATGGCACGGACATTAGTAGCTTTAGCAACAAGCTAGTCGCATGGAACTCCCCCCCCCCCCCCCCCCCCCCCCCCCAGACTCACCAATAGTGAGCACACTCAATCCAATGAGAAAACTTAGGCGCAGGGCCAAAATAGACTAAAAGAGAAACAATAAAAAACGATATATATTTTTTATTTTTATGTATTTTTTCCTTTTCTGACTGTTTTTGTGCTTGCATGTTGTAGTCGACAGAGAGCTCTGCATCTGTCCAGACAATGTTTTCTCTCTGTCTCTTTTGGCAGCGTGTGACGTCAAATATGACGAGTCACAAGGGGAGTGATGGGAGGACACTTTCCCATCTCAGTGATCCGACTGAGTTGCATTTCAAACCACCTACTGTATGGATGTGTTTTGAATCTGACCTGAAAAGATCAAATCCTGTTGGTTTTTGCTCCTCGGAAAAAATATCGAATTTGAGTCCATCCACTGCCGCACTGTCTCTGCCAGCTTGTCTCCACACAGTCCACACAACATGTTCTGTCTCTGCCAGCTTGTCTTCACACAGTCCACACAACACATTCTGTCTCTACCAGCTTGTCTTCACACAGTCCACACAACACATTCTGTCTCTCCCAGCTTGTCTTCATACAGTCCACACAACACATTATGTCTCTACCAGCTTGTCCTCATACAGTCCACACAACACATTCTGTCTCTCCCAGCTTGTCTTCATACAGTCCACACAACACATTCTGTCTCTGCCAGCTTGTCTTCACACAGTCCACACAACACATTCTGTCTCTGCCAGCTTGTCTTCATACAGTCCACAAAACACATTCTGTCTCTGCCAGCTTGTCTTCACACAGTCCACACAACACACAACACGTTCTGTCTCTGCCAGCTTGTCTTCACACAGTCCACACAACACATTCTGTCTCTGCCAGCTTGTCTTCACACAGTCCACACAACACATTCTGTCTCTGCCAGCTTGTCTTCACACAGTCCACACAACACACAACACATTCTGTCTCTACCAGCTTGTCTTCATACAGTCCACACAACACATTCTGTCTCTGCCAGCTTGTCTCCACACAGTCCATACAACACAATCTGTCTCTGCCAGCTTGTCTCCACACAGTCCATACAACACATTCTGTCTCTGCCAGCTTGTCTTCATACAGTCCACACAACACATTCTGTCTCTACCAGCTTGTCTTCACACAGTCCACACAACACATTCTGTCTCTGCCAGCTTGTCTTCACACAGTCCACACAACACATTCTGTCTCTGCCAGCTTGTCTTCACACAGTCCACACAACACATTCTGTCTCTGCCAGCTTGTCTTCACACAGTCCACACAACACATTCTGTCTCTGCCAGCTTGTCTTCATACAGTCCACACAACACATTCTGTCTCTGCCAGCTTGTCTTCATACAGTCCACACAACACACAACACATTCTGTCTCTGCCAGCTTGTCTTCATACAGTCCACACAACACATTCTGTCTCTGCCAGCTTGTCTTCATACAGTCCACACAACACATTCTGTCTCTGCCAGCTTGTCTTCATACAGTCCACACAACACATTCTGTCTCTGCCAGCTTGTCTTCATACAGTCCACACAACACATTCTGTCTCTGCCAGCTTGTCTTCACACAGTCCACACAACACATTCTGTCTCTGCCAGCTTGTCTTCACACAGTCCATACAACACATTCTGTCTCTGCCAGCTTGTCTTCATACAGTCCACACAACACATTCTGTCTCTGCCAGCTTGTCTTCACACAGTCCATACAACACATTCTGTCTCTGCCAGCTTGTCTTCACACAGTCCACACAACACATTCTGTCTCTGCCAGCTTGTCTTCACACAGTCCACACAACACATTCTGTCTCTGCCAGCTTGTCTTCACACAGTCCACACAACACATTCTGTCTCTGCCAGCTTGTCTTCACACAGTCCACACAACACATTCTGTCTCTGCCAGCTTGTCTTCACACAGTCCACACAACACACAACACATTCTGTCTCTGCCAGCTTGTCTTCATACAGTCCATACAACACATTCTGTCTCTGCCAGCTTGTCTTCACACAGTCCACACAACACACAACACATTCTGTCTCTGCCAGCTTGTCTTCACACAGTCCATACAACACATTCTGTCTCTGCCAGCTTGTCTTCACACAGTCCACACAACACATTCTGTCTCTACCAGCTTGTCTTCACACAGTCCACACAACACATTCTGTCTTTGCCAGCTTGTCTTCACACAGTCCACACAACACACAACACATTCTGTCTCTGCCAGCTTGTCTTCATACAGTCCACACAACACATTCTGTCTCTACCAGCTTGTCTTCACACAGTCCACACAACACATTCTGTCTCTGCCAGCTTGTCTTCATACAGTCCACACAACACATTCTGTCTCTACCAGCTTGTCTTCACACAGTCCACACAACACATTCTGTCTCTGCCAGCTTGTCTTCACACAGTCCACACAACACATTCTGTCTCTACCAGCTTGTCTTCATACAGTCCACACAACACATTCTGTCTCTACCAGCTTGTCTTCACACAGTCCACACAACACATTCTGTCTCTGCCAGCTTGTCTTCACACAGTCCACACAACACATTCTGTCTCTGCCAGCTTGTCTTCACACAGTCCACACAACACATTCTGTCTCTGCCAGCTTGTCTTCACACAGTCCACACAACACACAACACATTCTGTCTCTGCCAGCTTGTCTCCACACAGTCCACACAACACAACATCAAATACTGCCTTGTGCGTGGGATGGTGACAGCACGGCACCTGGTTGGGGTGAGGCACCGACACCGTCGGAGTGGAATGGGCTGGTCCACAGCACCAGGGTTGGTCCACAGCATCAGGGCTGGTCCACAGCATCAGGGCTGGTCCACAGCATCAGAGCTGGTCCACAGCATCAGGGCTGGTCCACAGCACCAGGGTTGGTCCACAGCATCAGGGCTGGTCCACAGCATCAGGGCTGGTCCACAGCACCAGGGCTGCCGCCAGGGACAAAATTATCCCATAGGGCCCCAACCCGCCCAACCCTCCTCCATCCAATTAAATTAGACCATTAGAGGGCCCTCCTGGTCCTCACCTGGTCCCAGGGCCCTCCTGGTCCTCGCCTGGTCCCAGGGCCCTCCTGGTCCTCGCCTGGTCCCAGGGCCCTACTGGTCCTCGCCTGGTCCCAGGGCCCTCCTGGTCCTCGCCTGGTCCCAGGGCCCGGGACAACTATAAGCCTGTTGTCTCCCCTGACGGCGGGCCTGCACAGCAGTTTGACTCCCTCCTCCTCTCCTCTTCCTGCTGTGAGGCCGATCTGTCACAATCCATTAGCAGGTTAGGCCGGAGTCACCGCCCGCTTCTGCTCACCGCAGTGAGGGAGAGAGCGAGAGACCAGAGAGAGGGAGAGAGCGAGAGACCAGAGAGAGGGAGAGAGCGAGAGACCAGAGAGAGGGAGAGAGCCAGAGACCAGAGAGAGGGAGAGAGCCAGAGACCAGAGAGAGGGAGAGAGCCAGAGACCAGAGAGAGGGAGAGAGCGAGAGACCAGAGAGAGGGAGAGAGCGAGAGAGCGAGAGACCAGAGAGAGGAAGAGAGCGAGAGAGCCAGAGACCAGAGAGAGGGAGAGAGCCAGAGACCAGAGAGAGGGAGAGAGCGAGAGACCAGAGATTGGGAGAGAGCAGAGAGAGGGAGAGAGCCAAAGACCAGAGAGAGGGAGAGAGCAGGAGAGAGCGAGAGACCAGAGAGAGCGAGAGACCAGAGAGAGGGAGAGACCAGAGAGAGGGAGAGAGCGAGAGACCAGAGAGAGGGAGAGAGCGAGAGACCAGAGAGAGGGAGACAGCGAGAGACCAGAGAGAGGGAGAGAGCGAGAGACCAGAGAGAGGGAGAGAGCAGAGAGAGGGAGAGAGCAGAGAGAGGGAGAGAGCAGAGAGAGGGAGAGAGCAGAGAGAGGGATCAGGAGAGAGGGAGAGAGCAGAGAGAGGGATCAGGAGAGAAGGTGAAGAGGTGGGGTGTAAATCAGCCTGAGGGAGCTGGCAGGTCGGCCTAATGAGGCTGAGAGCTTGTTTATGGAGTTACGCATCATTTTTATGATTATTTCCACCTTCTCAGGCTCCGCTCCAGCTCCAGCTATAGGCCACAGAGTCCAGAGCTGCATGTGACCAGCACAGCCCCTTACCGGCCGCTGACATGAGGCCCGCCTGCCCGGCCACAGGCACCACGGGCAGGCGGCCCGGGACCAGCTGGCCCTAAGCTAACCTCACCTAACCTAACCTTAGCCTGGCGCCGTTAAAAAACACCGAGGAGAAAATGAGGCTCATTAAACAGGCAGAGAAGGTGCAGTAAAACACTGGCAGAGAAGGTGCAGTAAAGGCTGCTCTTAGTGGTTTTGACTGAGAATGCGGCATTATGTGCCACCATCCATAACTGGTGGGGGGATGGATGGAGGGGGTCAGGTTCACTAGTACAAATCCCGTCATCAACTGGGGAAATCGGGGTGTGTGTGTGTAACACTCTCTGCACTGCACCTACTGCTGCAGTGCCCTTCAGCATGACACTGGGATAGTCTCGCTTACCAGAAGTTGTCGAGTGAAACTGACAGCCAAAAGGTAAACAGTGAACCCGCTTGAAGAAAATCACTTGAGATCAAAAGACTGAGCCAGGAGTCAGAAGTCGTCTTAATTGAACATATATCTTGGCCAAGAGATGCGCTCTTGTACATCCACAAATGGATACACAGGTTTACATACAATGAACAGAAAGTCACAGACATGTGTAGGACCCACATCAGGTGACATCAGCCCTGCCTGAACAGAAAGTCACAGACATGTGTAGGACCCCCACATCAGGTGACATCAGCCCTGCCTGAACAGAAAGTCACAGACATGTGTAGGACCCCCACATCAGGTGACATCAGCCCTGCCTGAACAGAAAGTCACAGACATGTGTAGGACCCACATCAGGTGACATCAGCCCTGCCTGAACAGAAAGTCACAGACATGTGTAGGACCCACATCAGGTGACATCAGCCCTGCCTGAACAGAAAGTCACAGACATGTGTAGGACCCACATCAGGTGACATCAGTCCTGCCTGAACAGAAAGTCACAGACATGTGTAGGACCCCCACATCAGGTGACATCAGCCCTGCCTGAACAGAAAGTCACAGACATGTGTAGGACCCCCACATCAGGTGACCTCCGCCCTGCTTGAACAGAAAGTCACAGACATGTGTAGGACCCACATCAGGTGACGTCAGCCCTGCCTGAACAGAAAGTCACAGACATGTGTAGGACCCCCACATCAGGTGACATCAGCCCTGCCTGAACAGAAAGTCACAGACATGTGTAGGACCCCCACATCAGGTGACATCAGCCCTGCCTGAACAGAAAGTCACAGACATGTGTAGGACCCACATCAGGTGACGTCAGCCCTGCCTGAACAGAAAGTCACAGACATGTGTAGGACCCACATCAGGTGACGTCAGCCCTGCCTGAACAGAAAGTCACAGACATGTGTAGGACCCACATCAGGTGACATCAGCCCTGCCTGAACAGAAAGTCACAGACATGTGTAGGACCCACATCAGGTGACATCAGCCCTGCCTGAACAGAAAGTCACAGACATGCGTAGGACCCCCACATCAGGTGACATCAGTCCTGCCTGAACAGAAAGTCACAGACATGTGTAGGACCCACATCAGGTGACGTCAGCCCTGCCTGAACAGAAAGTCACAGACATGTGTAGGACCCACATCAGGTGACATCAGCCCTGCCTGAACAGAAAGTCACAGACATGTGTAGGACCCACATCAGGTGACATCAGCCCTGCCTGAACAGAAAGTCACAGACATGTGTAGGACCCCCACATCAGGTGACATCAGCCCTGCCTGAACAGAAAGTCACAGACATGTGTAGGAGCCACATCAGGTGACATCAGCCCTGCCTGAACAGAAAGTCACAGACATGTGTAGGACCCACATCAGGTGACATCAGCCCTGCCTGAACAGAAAGTCACAGACATGTGTAGGACCCACATCAGGTGACATCAGTCCTGCCTGAACAGAAAGTCACAGACATGTGTAGGACCCACATCAGGTGACATCAGTCCTGCCTGAACAGAAAGTCACAGACATGTGTAGGACCCACATCAGGTGACATCAGTCCTGCCTGAACAGAAAGTCACAGACATGTGTAGGACCCACATCAGGTGACATCAGTCCTGCCTGAACAGAAAGTCACAGACATGTGTAGGAGCCACATGTGTGGACAGGTGACTGCCTGGATAACATGATGTTTACGTGTGGACAGGTGACTGCCTGGATAACGGCGTGGCGTCTCCCAGCACGGGGGACGACGACGACCCCGACAAGGAGAAGCGGCACAACAAGAAGAGAGGCATCTTCCCCAAAGTGGCCACCAACATCATGCGGGCGTGGCTGTTCCAGCACCTGACTGTAAGTCCATCAGACTCTCTCTGTCACACACACACACACACACACACACACACACACACACACACACACACACACACACACACACACACACACACACACACACACACAGTCACCTCTGTCACATTCACACAGTCACCTCTGTCACACTCACACAGTCACCTCTGTCACACTCACACAGTCACCTCTGTCACACTCACACACACATATGTCACACTCACACACAGTCACCTCTGTCACTCTCACACACAGTCACCTCTGTCACGCTCACACACACTCACCTCTGTCACACTCACACACAGTCACCTCTGTCACACTCACACAGTCACATCTGTCACACTCACACAGTCACCTCTGTCACACTCACACAGTCACCTCTGTCACACTCACACAGTCACCTCTGTCACACTCACACACACATATGTCACACTCACACACAGTCACCTCTGTCACTCTCACACACAGTCACCTCTGTCACTTTCACACACACTCACCTCTGTCACACTCACACACAGTCACCTCTGTCACACTCACATCTGTCACACTCACACACACTCACCTCTGTCACACTCACACACAGTCACCTCTGTCACACTCACACAGTCACATCTGTCACACTCACACACACTCACCTCTGTCACACTCACACACAGTCACCTCTGTCACACTCACACAGTCACCTCTGTCACACTCACACACAGTCACCTCTGTCACACTCACACACAGTCACCTCTGTCACACTCACACACAGTCACCTCTGTCACACTCACACAGTCACATCTGTCACACTCACACACACTCACCTCTGTCACACTCACACACACTCACCTCTGTCACACTCACACACAGTCACCTCTGTCACACTCACACAGTCACATCTGTCACACTCACACACACTCACCTCTGTCACATTCACACAGTCACCTCTGTCACACTCACACAGTCACCTCTGTCACACTCACACAGTCACCTCTGTCACACTCACACACACATATGTCACACTCACACACAGTCACCTCTGTCACTCTCACACACAGTCACCTCTGTCACGCTCACACACACTCACCTCTGTCACACTCACACACAGTCACCTCTGTCACACTCACACAGTCACATCTGTCACACTCACACAGTCACCTCTGTCACACTCACACAGTCACCTCTGTCACACTCACACAGTCACCTCTGTCACACTCACACACACATATGTCACACTCACACACAGTCACCTCTGTCACTCTCACACACAGTCACCTCTGTCACACTCACACACACTCACCTCTGTCACACTCACACACAGTCACCTCTGTCACACTCACACAGTCACATCTGTCACACTCACACACACTCACCTCTGTCACACTCACACACAGTCACCTCTGTCACACTCACACAGTCACATCTGTCACACTCACACACACTCACCTCTGTCACACTCACACACAGTCACCTCTGTCACACTCACACAGTCACCTCTGTCACACTCACACACAGTCACCTCTGTCACACTCACACACAGTCACCTCTGTCACACTCACACACAGTCACCTCTGTCACACTCACACAGTCACATCTGTCACACTCACACACACTCACATCTGTCACACTCACACACACTCACCTCTGTCACACTCACACACAGTCACCTCTGTCACACTCACACACAGTCACCTCTGTCACACTCACACAGTCACCTCTGTCACACTCACACAGTCACCTCTGTCACACTCACACACAGTCACCTCTGTCACACTCACACACAGTCACCTCTGTCACACTCACACACAGTCACCTCTGTCACACTCACACACAGTCACCTCTGTCACACTCACACACAGTCACCTCTGTCACACTCACACACAGTCACCTCTGTCACACTCACACACAGTCACCTCTGTCACACTCACACACAGTCACCTCTGTCACACTCACACACAGTCACCTCTGTGGGGCATTGAGCTCAGGCTCCATGACAGTGAGGTTCAGCTCTGGTGGCGCGGGACACTGGATGCCTTTATTTTGAAGAAACATGCTATGTTTTGGGGAGATTTCTCTGTTAAGTCTGCATACAGTGCATGCAGCTATGCGCGGCCATGTTTAGAAAGTAGTTCCGGCTATGTATTTACCTTTAAAAAAAGTGTGTTTCTCTGCATTTTGGATTAATATTTCATCTCGTGGTGAATACCCGAGTCACAACATGTACATAGAGCTTTTTGCCGCTGTTAGAAATGTGTGTTTTTGGTGACTTTGAACGGTTGTACCATTTCCTCCAATTAATTGGCGACACTAACTAACTGATCGACTAGCTCGCTGTCTAGATAGATACTGCACGGAGAGTGCTGGTATAAAGGTGTTGTGTATCTTGGTTATGTATGGACAATTATGGCAAATGGGCGAAACTCCCAAAAAGTTTGCGTATCCCTTTAAGGTGTCATCGCACACGACAGGTCACACTGGTTCCTGTTTCCATTGACCACGCCCACCTGGCAAGACGGGACAGTGCAGCCCCTCCTGCCTGCAAGCGGGGAGAATGTAGGGCTATAAAAGCCCAATGGTTCGTCGCGCGACACTTTTGAAAGTGTCTCTCGACAGACATCAGATCCGAAAAACTGATCTGAGATCTGTTGCTCAAGTGTTTTAGAGTTGGAAACTTGATATATAATATTGGCTTGTTATTGCCTTAAGGCCTAAACATGGTCGTCCGTCCGCCTCGAATTGGAGCCGTCTCGCCGTCTGCCGGCGCCAGCTAGCCCTACATGCTCGGACGCCACTACGCCCTCCCTCCCTCCCTCCTGTGGAAGCTCCGTGTGAAAATGGCGGAGATTGTGTGCCAGGCAGTCTGAATGAAATTGAATGTAACATTCCCAATTCTATGTATTAAATTCTAAAAAACGACCCTCAACATTTGGGAAGGCTAAGCCACACAACTAGTTCGTTATAATCTAACATCATACTTTGAAATGCGACTTTACGACGATAAGCCAGGGCAACGGCCAATCACAACTCTCCTGCAGCTGACGTCATGCACGTATCGTCGCCGTGAAGTCACATTTTCGAGCAGCCCCCGTCAGCCGACGGGGCCCCCTCCCCGTAGGACGGCGCTCCACCCGCCGTCATGCGGGGAGGGCGGGGCATGCTCTGACGGACGACCATGTTTAGGCCTTTACCCTAAGACAAGTCATATCAGAGCCACCACGGTTTAGCATTGCATTTAGAACGTACCAGCTGTAGACGAGCCAATCAGAAGCTTCAGCTGTGAAATGTGTTCTGGGCTCTGTAGTTCTGTCTCACTTGAGAACGTTGACGGACCCATGGCTGTTTTGGGGCATTGAACCCGTGACTAACCTCACGTCACCAGGCGCCCACGTTCCAGTGTTCTTTCTGCTTTGTCCCCCAGAGAAGGAGGGTTTTATATGGTGTTAGTTCATTTATGTATATACTGTATATATATATATATATATATATATATATATATATATATATATATATGATTTGATATATTTTGGGCTGTTCCCGGAACACCAAGTGCGTTTGCGCCGGATGACCTGGCGCTACGCTTTTGGCCCCAGACTACCCGTGACCTTTTGGCTATGTGACCTCTTTAGCCGACACCCCTTCCCCCCCCCCCCCCCCCCCCCCGCTGCCCCTCGCCCTCCTTTGAAGTCGTGTTGACACCCCGTGCCCCCACCACCACTCCCACCTCCCACCTCCCACCCAGGGACATTTTCAGTCCTGGGTGATGCCCTTTGACCTCTGCTGTGCTCCAGGTGGTTCACGCTGTTCAGAGCCAGAGCCGCCACCTGAAGACTCTCTGCGTATCAGTTTGTTTCAGAGCGGTGGTTCCCAAACTGTCACGGTATGCGTACCCCCCCAGGGGGACGTGGAGGTACTACAGGGGGTACTTGAGAGAAAGTACCCCCTGTAACGAAAATAAAAAAAATCTCCCCCCCCCCCCGTGGCTGTTCTTACCCCTCATACGGAGAGTCCCACCAACGCTTTACGGAGTACAGCAGCTAGACTCTGAACAAGCACGCCGTCTGAAACCATGGCGCCACCATGACGAATGAAGCATATTAACGCCGCACCAGGGCCAGCCTGTTTGGTCATGTCGATGACATCGCTGATCGCGATTCTACGTCTATGACATCATCAATGCTCATGTACCCATGTGCAGATCTGAAGATGCACATGGGTACATGATGTATGTACGTCTGTATGTACCTTAACCCGAACCATCACAAGGAGACCTGGTTCCAATCTACCTACACGATGAGATGGAAAGGATTCTGTTCTACGTCTCACAGTCAAGCTGACCTGAAAGGTTCAGTAGAACAGACTCGCTAACTAACTCTGCTAAATCCCCCGTCGTGTCTGACTCATAGGTTTGGCTGAGGCTAACACACACACACACACACACACATGCACGCACGCATGCACGCACGCATGCACGCACGCATGCACGCACACTCACACACACACGCACGCACGCACGCACACACACACACACACACGCACACACACACACACACACACACACACACACACACACACACACACACACACTCCTCCCTGCCTCCATACATGGAGAGGCTAAATCGGTGTGCCTGGGTGGGGGTCGATGGTTCTGCCAGGCCTCTCCGCTGAACCTGGAGGAGCCGAGCAGATGGGAGGTTAGAGGAGTGATGGGGAGGAGGTACCTGAGATGGGGGGGGGGATGCTGTGTGAGTGTGTGTAGCAGTGGCGAACCGTGCCTATCAGAACCGTGCCTATCAGAACCGTGCCTATCAGAACCGGGGCCTTCTATACTGTAACCACCACCCAATCCCACCCCCACCCACCCACACACACACACACAATATAATGCTATATATAACCTACTGTACGTGCAAGTCTGAGGTCTCTGTGCGCACTGCGTGCGTCTTTACACATTGGTGAGAGCGGACTATGATGAGTTGTCTTCCACAGCCAGCTTCTTTAGGTCGCTGTATCGTTACACACAATAATTACTCCACTACTCCTCTCAGCTATGAGAATGACATTACATAAAGAAATGGATGTCACTGTCAGTAACACAACCACAGTTTTAACGATTAGCTCAATACACAGAAAGACTCCGAAATTAAAAGCACAACAAACTCAATAACCCGCGGGCGGGTCCACAACTCCCCCTGCCCACCGACATCGGCTGCCCCAGCGTCACCAGCAATTTAAAAAAAAAATTGCTTACCAATGACGTTCACTTGATGACAAAACCCATCCTCCCGAAAAGCAACAAGCAAGCCCTCCACGCACACAGCAGTAATATAGAGCCTCTTGTGCCGAACTGCATGTCAACGAAGAGTAAAGTTCCCAGTTGTAAAGTTCCCAGTTGCTAGCCTGGAAATGATTTCAAGCATTGAAATACTCCTTGAAAACGACCGCTGCTGCGTCCATTTCCCGCATCATCATAAACTCCTCCCTCCTTGTCGTTCGTCTCGTCTCCTGGTTGGCTTGTCTTCGCGAATGCCTGGAAATATGCCACCCACAACTCAACTAATTGTGATTGGCTCACCCCACAACTCAATGGAATTCTGATTGGTTAAAACACCTGTCATCAAAATTGTCGTGCCCCTGTCATGACCAGAGCTGTGTATTCGCGAAGGCTTGCTGGCTTGCTGTCAATCAAATAGCCATACCATTTGCCTGTGGGGGCTGGTCTAAATATTTAACCCCATATTTGCTGAAACAAAGTGAGTCCAAGATCATAGCAATTTAGGGACATGTTTACTGTTATTTCAGTGAATAAAAACGAATAAATAACAAATACAAATAATTTATTAGCGAGGAAATTATTTTCTTTTCAATTTCTTCTTGGGCCTTCACTGAATACCTAGAAGGCCCAGACGGTTCCCCTCAGGGGCCGGTTGCACCAAGTGGTCTTAACTATGCCTGGTCGTAACTCCTACGTCGGTCTTAGTTAAGACCAGTCTTTAGAGTGGATTTACGCCTGTTGCACCAACACGGCTTACGTCTGGTCTTAACTACGCGGGTCGTAGCAATGCGCGTCCATGTGAATTGCCAGGGAATGCACCCTGATTGGATGATGTTGCAAAAATGTGCCTCGCGACCTGCTTGGAGCGTCACTGTGCCACTACGCTCTCTCAGCCACTACTGTATGTGCATCACTACACCCTCCCTCCTCCCACCCTCCCTCGCTCCGGGGGAAAAATGGCGGTGATTGAGCCAGACAGACAGTCTGAATGAAATTGAATGTAACGTTCCCAATTCTATGTATTAAATTCTAAAAAATTAACGGCAACATTTGGGAAGGCTAAGCCACACAACTAGTTAGTTATAATCTAACATCGTGCTTCAAAGACGGAGAACTGGCTGTGTTACGACGATGACGGTAAGGACTCAAAAAGGTCTCCGTGGAGATCTCTGTTACAGGCAGGCTCTACGCCTCCTCCTGACCAGGCATAAGAGTTACGCCTGGTCGTAGTGAAAAGAAGGCTTAAGCCATCTTGGTGCAACCGGCGTAGCTGTTAGGTCGTAAAGTTACGACCAACTTAGCTTAAGACCAGTGTAAGACCAGTTGGTGCAACTGGCCCCTGGTGTGTAGCCTGACCGTACGTTCATCGCCCGAAGCAGCGGAACTGATGTAGACATGCAGGCATACGGGTGTGATGGTGGTTTTGGCCTCATGGATTGGTTCAGGCTGTAAACCTATACAGAAAGTCAGAGTAAGGTGACCAGACGTCCCCGATTTTCAGGGACAGTCCCCGTTTTTGGTGACCTGTCCCCCGGCTGGAGCTGTCCCCGAACATGCCCCAAATTTTCTACTCCTGGTCCGCGGCCGACATTAGGCTACTGTCTTTCAAATGCTCCAGCAGGAGTGAAGATGCTTATATCATAACATGAAACTTTACAACCACAAACCAAACTAGAGGCCTCGGACATTCAGGGGCTGTGTGGCTTTCCTCGGTATTGGCAATAAGGCGGTTTCTGAGCCATTTCCAGAACAATCGTCAAAAAATTCCATTCTTACGGAAATCTCCAAAGGTCAAAAGTTTTTGATTGCAAATCACAGCATGATTTTTTCTTGGTGTTGTATTTTGGAGGGATATCAGTCAGCCTGCACCATACTTTATTACAGTTACCATGATCAAAATACATGAAACCGGAATTAACCCCCTTTTTTATTGCATAGATACTGTAATAATATCGGATATTTTAATGATATATTGACTGGCGAACTGTAAATGTCCCCAATCTTCATTTCAGAAATCTGGTCAACTTAACACAGAGTGTGACATTTAAAGGGACAGCTAAAATCCAAAATACATATTTTTTGTATGATTTTATTTATCCAGCTAGATTGTTTTCTGTTAGTTTGCTTGAGTTTTGGAGAGATCAGCCCAGGAGATTTTTTTTTTCTTCAGTTTTTCCGTTTTTTCAGTTTTTCATTTTTTTTTTTTTTTTTAGTTTCATTTTTGGAGATATCAGCCCAGGAGATTTCTGCTTTCTCTCAAATACAATGGAACTGGATGGCACCCAAAAATTACATTTGATTGAAAAACTCAACAGCAATGTCTCTTTCCAGAAATCACTCAAGATAATCATCCACAGGCCTTGTTGTGAGCACTTTCATGGAGGAACTATTTTCTTTGGACTAAACTACACCCGCTACGTGCCAGCTAGTTCCTATGAAACTGCAGCTAGCAGCAGCTAGAGCAGTGGCTATAGCAGCTAGTGGGTGTAGTTAGATCGAAATAGAAATAACACTGCTCACAACAAGGTGTGCTGTCTCTCTTCCTTAAAGGGATAGTTGGGTTTGTTTGAAGTGGGGTCCTATCAGCTAGTTCCATACACTAACTGAAATAGGTACAGTGTTCTGGACGCTGAGCACACCGTGTATCGAGACTCGGCACTCTGGAGCAACAGCCTCCACAGCTCTGTCTCTCTAGTACACGGGGCCAATAACTAAAACGTAATTTAGCCACCTAAAACAACGCCCACCTAAACAAATCAATATCTACATGCACGCTCTATTTTGACAATTTTCAGCGCTTTACTTTACCGTCAAACAGCCCTCTCATTCGGCACTATTTCCTCCCAACCGTAGAACTACTCCTCCGCTAAAAGCCTGCACAGAACACAGAGCCGCGGTTTACAAAACAGGAAGGCTTAGAAGAGAGACAAAACATTTTTAGAGACATTTAAAATGAACATAGGATTAGACTGTTGTGGTCATTATTTGTTGTGGTCAGCCCAGACACATGATGGGGGAGAGATCAGGCTCTGTTTGTACTTGGGCAATTCCCTCTGCTGTCCTGGTCGTTGCTTCGCCCCCTCTGCTGATCTGGGGAGAGTTGTAGACTAGCACCATGCTTCCTCCAAATACATGTGCAATCGACAGCCGTTTGAGTAGACGTAGCACGTGGGAGGATCCCGCTATTCCCCTCACTTCCCCCCTCCCCCGTCCGAACAGGCGCCCAGGACTCATACCCCACCGGCTCCCACCCCACAGACACGGCCAATTGTGCCTGTATGGAGCAAAACACGGGGGCTTGAACCTGCGACCCTCGTGTTGGCAGGCAGGGAACACCACGCTGTGTTTTGTGTCTTTTGTGGCAGACTTGGCAGCAGCTGCACCGATGTGTTTGTGTGTGTGTGTGTGTGTGTAGGTGTAGGTGTGTGTGTGTGTGTGTGTGTGTGTGTGTGTGTGTGTGTGTGTGTGTGTGTGTGGCGGGGGGGGGATCAGCTCATAAACGCTAAGCCACAAGCCATGCTGGTTTCAGCACGTGCCCCCCCCCCCTCCCCTCCTCCTCCCCCTGTTGTTCTTGTTGTGTTTATAGTATTTTCACAAAGTGTTTCATGTAAAAGTGGGGGGTAAAGATCCACTGGAAGGCGGAGCCTCTGTGAATGTAATGAGTGTGTAATTTGCCTCCCTCCTGCTCACAGATGTGCGCTCATCATAACGCCCACAATGCCTCTCTGGCTGGGAGGAGCTTTGGCTCTGGCTTACAGAGGACACACACTGCCCGGGCCATCAAAACAGCTGGAACCCCCCCCCCCCACACACACACACACACTATTATAGCCTTTTCAATAAGACTGAAATGAAAACACTTATGAGCAATATTATAAAACATAACCGTGCATGATTATAATAGAATGCATTATAATGTGTTATAAGTGTGATCATATATAGACACAGGCTACGTAGAAAGTGTTACCAAACGTTGGGCCGGAGAGACGAGCGGAACCCCCCCACACCCCCCACCCCACTCAGGAGTGGGCCTCCTGAGTGGTGCAGGACAGATGAGTTAGCAGGAAGCCCCGGGCCTGACCTCAACCCCCCCCCCCGTCAGAGGTCAGCGGGACACCTCCATCCATCCATCAGAGGCTGTTTACGGCCGCGGATGTGTCGGGACCGGCCCGCCGGGGGGATCCAATCCATATCCCTTAGGGCCTGTGTCCACCTATAGCGTCTTTTCATCAGCTCCGGCGTCTATTTTCAGTTGTTTCCAATGGGGGGGAAGAGAGCGTATGCGGGCGCACACGGACGTCTAGAGAAAGTGCGCGGCGCCCAGCGTCTATTTTCAGAGCGCTCCGGCGTTTCTGTGCGCCCGACTCGACAGCGCTTCCAGCCGAAAATATTTTCACTTTTCAGAAAGACACTGGTGTCGTCGGGTGCTCCTTTTCTGGCAACTAATCATGTGGAGAAACTATCGCAACAGAGACAGAAAGGCTCAATTGTGCGAGCAGATTGGCCAGACACTTAATATTTCTATATATGGGTGTTGAGCTAAATCACTGTATGTGTGTTGTTTGCTAATGTTAGCTGTCAGCTATCAAGCTACTACCGCACTGAACTAACGTTAGTTTCACACTGCTTCCTTGTATATTGTGCGCTAGCTAGGTGGACACAGGTCCTTATTCAGGAAAGCCATAATGCCACATGGAAACAGATATTTCTTCTACCCAAAGTTGTCTTTCTTCTACCCAATCCATGTCATTGTGGATGGCCACAAGATTAAAAAAAATGCCCAATATGTTTGCCACATCGGACTTTTCACGAACTTTTTCACTATTTATATACATTTCACGAACTACTGTAGTGGTGTCCTTTACTACACATGACTCAAAAGGGATGATGTTTGTTCTGTAGTCAGCGCAGGTCAGGCTGACAGCTCCCAGGGAGCCTCTGGCATCGAGCGGGAGGTGTGCAAAGGACAATCTTTTCCATTTTGATTCGGTTCCTGATTGTTCGATATCGAGACATGAAAACTGTATGAGGATGTGGAAATGTGGTATTTCATAATTAATTATATGCAAATATTAAATCAATTTGAGGCTTTGACGGCACACAAATTGCATTGCCAATGAATACAAGGTTAGAAAGTACATTTGCTCGATTTAACTTCCAGTATAAACCAGGCCCACACGGTCTTCTATCTGAATACAGAGACGGAGAAAATCCTGTTTGTTGAACAGATACAAATGACGTCTCTGTACGCCTCTAGTGGGGACGGCGCACGCCCAAGTGACACGGGAAGTCCCTCTCTCTCACGCTGTCATGTGACCAGCAGGCTGAGGGAGAGAGAGAGAGAGAGAGAGAGAGAGAGAGGGAGAGAGAGAGGAGAGAGAGAGAGAGAGAGAGAGAGAGAGAGAGAGAGAGACAGAGAGAGAGAGAGAGAGAGAGAGACAGAGAGACAGAGAGAGAGAGGGAGAGAGAGAGAGACACCCACCGTTACGCTCAACATGTGTCTGAAGCTATTCCTCCAAACAACAACAACAACAACAACAACAACAGCAATAATAATAATAATAATAATAATAATAATAATAATAATAATAATAATAATAATAATCCTTAAAAATTCTAACTATATATTTGTTTATTTTTTGGAAGTGTGCTGGATTGTTCAAACTACAGTTTGACTGATATGAGTATGTGAAGGGTGATACCAATCCAGGTCATTGTCGGGTACATATAATAGTGCAGCAGATAACTGAAAGAATCGTTCAAATTGTGAAAGAAGCGTAAAATTTGGCACAAATACTCTTAAAGGTCCACTCTTTTGAAAAAGTGGTCTGGCCATGCAAAAATTCAAGGTGGCGCCCATTTTTCAAGATGGCCGCCACCTAGCTCCTTAAATTACGTTTTCCCATAGAAATTGATTGAGTTTTCAGATTAAGGAGGTTTTTGGTGTTGTCTCTCATGTGTTAGACCATGCAAAAGCCATGCCAACCTGGAATTCCACCATGGTGACCATTTTCCAAGATGGCTGCCATCTGGATTGTAAATCGAAAACATTCTCATATAATTTGATTGGGTTGTCCAATTTACGAGGATTCTGTGTTATTTTATGTTTTACATTATGCAGAAACCAATTCTGCAATCAAAAATGATAACATATCATGAGAACAGGGCCATTTCCACCAGTTGTCCGCAGTGGTCATAGACCATTTTTTCTAAAAAGGCTTCATGGTTAGGAGAGGTTTTTTGACTGTGTTTGGTCTGACCTCTCGCCCTCGACCTGTCCGGTTGGTAAAACCTGCCAGGAGTCGCCTCCCACCGGCATAGCACTCAGGGTTCAGTGAGGTACACAAGCTCCCTTACCACGACAAGGTTAACAGTCACAAGGGAGTTTTTTTTTGTTATGTATTTGTTTTTTTGTGTTTTTTTTGTGTTTTTTGTTTTTTGTTTTCCCCCATAAATACTAAACACTATTACATTTAACAAATAAATACAAAGGGATGGGGAAATGAAAAACATGACTAGTAGCATAACTATGGTGCTGAACGGATAGCACTCCAGAAATAATAATTGAACAACTAGCCTAGTAGCCTACTACTGAATGTGGCTATATCTGGAGGCAACAGCATCACTGCAGCCACTGAATAATTACAAGCAGAAAATATTAATCTTAGAGTAAAAGGCACAGGTGCTAACATCACAAAGTAACTTATCAACTGAAAATTCTCTCACTAGTAAATACCGTAAAAAGATTCAAAACAACTACACCGAAAATGTGCTTCACTGTTCAATATAGGCTATGGAGTTCCTACTCACATTTGCAACTGCACAGTGCTGTGCAATTGAAACCTAATCTAAAGCATTTGCACCTTCCACGGCACCCTGATTTGCAGCCACACTTGGTGAGTTGTTGACAACTCTCTGCAAGTGGTGAATTGGCTGTCCAGTAGACCCGCCATTCTTCACCATCCTTCTCCCATCCCCAGTCAGCAGGACTCTCTGCTTCTGGCTGACACTGGGTTGACTGACCCCATATGCAGCCTGCCTGATACGCAGCACGTTTAGTGTGTTGAAGCAGAGCTGCTCTTGTTGGAGGAATTGCTTCGTACGGCCTCTGCTTTCGGGCAAACATGTCAAATCTAGCTTCATCCACACTGACAGCTGTGCTCGATCTATCATACATCAGGACCACAAACTTGTTCAGGATCTCCAGGTCACCATCATTCAGTATGGGAGGGTACTGACCTAGTTTTGTGAATTGTGTTTCTATGTTTTATAGATCACGAGATATCATCGCAACGAGTTTAACAGCGGCCATCTTGCACGCCATATTTGCTATAACATTAAACATTAAACATAAAAGTGATGAAATGTGAGACTCATAAACATAGTTTAGACCAAAATGAATTGATTATATGATAATTACATGCCGTGATGCCGATATAGGACTTATTGGTACAACACCTAGAAGCCATCTTGAAAAATGGCGGCCATTTTGAATTTTTGCATGGCCAGACCACTTTTTCAAAAGAGTGGACCTTTAAGAGTATTTGTGCCAAATTTCATGCTTCTTTCACAATTTGAACGATTCTTTTGATATATTTTTAATTATCTGCTGCACTATAAATATTGTTAAAGGATGGGTTTTCCGTGGGGAATATGAATATATATTAAATCTCACGCCCCTAAGGTTTTCGAATCCGTTGAAATTTTTGAAATTGGTGGTTTACTCACAGAGATATCAACCGAAATCCACTCTGTGTGTGTGGGGGGGGGGGTGGTGGGGGGGAGGTGCGGGAGCGGGGACTCGAAATACTACATTTCCCACAATGCACTGGGCTCGCGTGGCCTTCGTTTTCATGCCCACCCCTCAGGCATTTGGCTGATATCAAACTCCAGTAGGTGGCGGTAATGCACATATATGTTTGCCAACCGCCATAAAACTCAAAGAAGAAGAAGAAGAAGGCTTCGACAATAAAAGATACAAAGAAGAAGAAATAAATCGAAAATAAAATTGCCTCCAAATTGCACCAAATGTAAACGGTAGTATATATGTCGGGAGATGTCTTCATAAAAAATTTTTCATGCATTTTAAGGCATTTTCATAGGAGTTACGCGCATCTGATGTTGTAACTATTTTCTGTAAAAATTTGTAAAAACGGGTACATTGCTCAGCGTTGATTTCGTTACTTCAACCCACCTACTACTAGATGTAAAATTTGACGATCTTTCCAATGCCGCCAGTCCCGTGTCTATTAGTGCTTCCGTTCCCGAGATATGGTCTCTTTGCAAGGAACTATGGGAAGCTAACCTAGCTACAGTAGGCTAGTGGTGGAAAAAGATGGCTGCCTTTTTGTTTTTGTCAAGGCCTCTGAAGGGGCGTGGAGGACCTCTAGAGGCGGGACCATGGCCAACAACAGTTGTAGTTCATAGGTGCACGACTTCCGCAAGGCGGGGGGTGTCGCTCTGACGCGTTTTGCGTCAGAGCGACATGGAAATAATGTGATAGATGCTTGATAGGCATGGCAGTGAATATCCAATTTCAAAAATTTCAACGGATTCGAAAACCTTAGGGGCGTGAGATTTAATATATATTCATATTCCCCACGGAAAACCCATCCTTTAAGGAAAAAAATATTTGTAATGCACAATTTTAAATTGATTGCAATGGATAGTAATTTAATGTGAATATTAGTGAATTTACCTTAACTATAACTTCAAATTCAGTTTTCTGTCTTCAGACTCAGCTCTCAAGAGACTGACTCAGAGATCTAGGAAAACCAAATGAGCACAGATTCAGGGGTGTTGTCTACGTGCTACGCAGGTATACGCAGTATACACACTGCGAAATGACTCAGATTTGCGTATGCGCACTGGGAAATGCGCTATGATACGTATCGTTTTCAATTTCAATTCATAAAATTCACCCTGTGCGCTCTGTGTGTTACCCTACGTTCACACACAGCACCCAAGCCTTGCCTTTACCCACGCTTTTAAATAGGCGTCCTTTTTAGTCAATGAGGCTGTGTACACAGTGCGCCTCAACGTGAACCTTCCATGTACCCACGCCTCGCCTGAGCTGCGCCGATTTTTACGTGAGTTCTATTTTCAAGCCGACGAAGGCAGACTTTTTCTGTCAAGCCATGAAAGAAAAACACGACAATATCCGTGGGAAATGGCAAACTCAACTGAATTTCAAAATAAAATGGTGTTACAGTTTTGAGCAGAGAGAGAGAGATTGACGGGTGGCTATCACGTGGGGCTTTCTCCCCGTCGCTAAACAAATCTTCAGGAGAGAGAATAGCGACCGAAGAAGCAAGATGAAGCTGATAGCTGAAGCCAGAGCCGTACAATAGAAGAGTTCCAACATCTCCATTCACTCCAATGGACCAGTTTTGAGTAAAAAAAAGCGAGTTGCAGCAAAATAGACAGTTTGTGTTGTACTTTGAAAGGGTTTTTCATCCCTTGAATCAAATTGTACTGTACATTATCAGCTTTATTTTAGCATGCAAAAGTAGCGCGAGACCCATTCCTGGCTGTTCATTGGCTAATGAGTCTCGCATTTTGGTCCTCCGCTGATGCCACTCTCTCTCTAGAGGACACTAGCTGAAGCTATTCTGTAAATTTGGGGAGGAACAACAACAACAAAAAAATTGGTCGAATCTCCGCCCACTTCCGGCCGAAACCACGCCCCCCGATGGGGGGGTGGGGGGGGGGGGGGGGGTCAGAGTCAGTATACCCTCTGAAAAAAGGTAGACTACACCACTGCACAGATCCAATCCAACACCATCAGTGAGCGCACTGCTAACTACTATACCAGTATATGTCTCCGATAGGAGCTAACTGATTTTTTCCCCTGCCGTGTGTGTGTGTGTGTGTGTGTGTGTGTGTGTGTGTGTGTGTGTGTGCGTGCGTGCGTGCGTGCGTGCGTGCGTGCGTGCGTGCGTGTGTGTGTGTGTATGTGCGTGCGTGCGTGTGCATGCGTGATCTGAGCTCATTCCTCCCATCCGCGTGTCTTTGTGAGGGAGGGAGGGTGCTCTCTGTTCTGCGGCTCTCTCTCGCCCTGCAGAGAAAACATCATCCATTACCTCGGTGACAGGCCCCCCAGGGATCCGGGGCCCAGCGTCACCCAGTGGGGGGCCCCCCTTTATTGACCCCCAGCACCCCCCTCCACCCCAAAAATGTCCAGCATGGGGTCACATACATCACCCAGCGCCTTTCTTCCCTGACAAGCTAAAAGGAGCGGCGTTTTTAGGCCATCAGATAATGCAAAGAAGACAGACAATAACTGAGTAAGACGTGATTGAAATAAAATAAATGATAATGAAATAAAAAGATAATAGAATGTAACAATAATATATTGGTTATTATAAGAAAGGGATGTGATCAGACCCCGACGCAAATTCAATCACGAGGTTTATTTTCCAATAATGACCTCCTCACAGGACATTTGTTGGAAAAAAGAGTCTGTTCGAGTCACTGCGTCCATAACAACGTAAACTAGCCTACTTATCGCTATACTTTAATTCACATTAAACTGAACATTTCCATTGATGGTGACGTGAGACAAGGTGCGACTGGGAATTCTTTTGGAATGTCGATGTTGACTTTTTTGTCCCCATTCCTCTACGTTTCCTTCTAGCTTGGGCTTTGCAGTTCACACACCTGGAACCAATTAAAGCTAACGTTACATTTGCTAACTGGCGTTAGCTTGGACATGTTTCTACTTTACTTTACTTTATTGGGACAAAGCATAATTAATGAACACGTTGAAACGTGTAAAATGAGACAAGTGTAAAAGATGCTTTAGGTGATTTAGCACGAGGCTAGTTTCCATCCGTAGTCCCCAACATAAAACAACATGAGAACAAGGATATGAAAACAACACAGGAAATAGAGTGCATTAAAACAAAGTGCATTAAGAGCATTAAAAGTGGATAGAAAAACCATAAACAATTTACAAAGTTGTGTATCAGTGTGTGCGTGTGAGTGTGTATGTGTATGTGTCCAAATCTCTCACCGTTCCCTCCGCTCCTCCACCAGTGCAGGACGCCTCGCCCCTCCTCCACTACGGAGGCTCAAAAGTCGCTCATCCCGTTCGCTACTCTTCTCGTCTCTGGCACCTCAATGGTGGAACGAGCTCCCACCTTCGGTCAGGACGGCCGAATCACTGCCGACCTTTCGGAAAAGACTAAAGACACACCTTTTCAGGCTCCATCTGGGCCCTTCTTGATCTAACTTCTTTCTCTCTCTTTAAAAAAAAAAAAAAAAAAAAAATCTAAACTAACCTTAACTTGTACCACTGGTTCCTTCAGAAGTTGTAGTTGTCATAGACTGTGTTACATAGTTGATTGCTCTATTGCTGACAAAAATGTGTTATTGTAAGTCGCTTTGGATAAAAGCGTCTGCCAAATGACGTAATGTATGTAATGTAATGTAATGTGTAGGAGTATGTATGTGTTATGGATGAGTGAGAGGTTGTGTGTGCGTATGTAGTTGTGAGTGTGTAATCGTGCGTGTGTGTGTGTGTGTGTGTGTGTGTGTGTGTGTGTGTGTGTGTGTGTGTGCACGCTACAAAGTGCAGCGTGTGTCTATAAGTGTTGTTGGATCTTATTGACCTCCTTTACTTTTTGTTTAGTAAAGGATGGTCCAATATGCTCAAGGAGATAAGAAAGGAATCTTTGAAGCAGCTTTCCTTTCAATTTACACAATTCAACCAGTTCCTATCATGCTGCCATTCCATTCAGTTATGGAACCTTCCTCAGCAAAAAAAAAGACCACAGCCCAGGTCAAACATTTATTATTTCTCAGATTCTCCACAAAAACATATCAGACATGAGTGAATCTCACCAATCCACATGTACTGCAAGCATAGAGCATTTTCCTCTTAAACACACACACACACACACACACACACGCACACGCACACGCACACGCACACGCGCACACACACACACACACACACACACACACACACACACACACACACTAATTGTTTGAGCGCTCAGGTGGAGGCAGGCAGCCAGTCATCACCCTGGGGGGCGTGGCCAGGTCCTGTCCCAGCATGCTCCTGGAGTAATGATGGCTGATGAGTGAGCTGGTGTTCCCCCAGGAGTTGATCTGGGGTCAGATGTTTTCGTTTTAAAACGCATACCATTCGCTACGTTTAGCGTTCCACACTACGCCTTTTCAAACCCATAAAACGAAGACTTTTGAAAATGCCGCTGACCCTGTTTTAGATAGAAAACTCCAGGATTGCCTTTTAGTTTGGACGGGCCGGAAACGGAGACTTGGAAAACGATGATGCAGGCACCCACGCTCGCTTCCTGATTGGGCCGTATCAGTCACATGTCGGTAACACTTTCACTGACAGTTACACCTTGTCGAAAATAAATCTAATTTCTTGTTTATTAAAGCCTCTATACAAGGAATATACTGTAGGAGGAGTCTCTTGTCTTGTTCTGAGAACAAGACAGTATTAGAGTCCGACCGATATATATATCGATATTATCGGCCAATATCGGCCGATAATATCGATATATCGCTATTGGCCGATATGTTGGCCGATATTGCCGATGTTTTTTTTATTTTGTATTTTTTAAGTTATAGACAGCATGTTGTGTATATTTGATCTTTTTTCTGAACTCAAGTTATATTTTACATTTATTCTATTTGTGTTTTTGTATTTCTAGTTATTTATCATGATTAAATTCCCAATGAAGTGTACTGTTTCATTGAATTGAATTTCATTTGGGACAATAGAGTTAATTATAAGCTGTAAAATAGCCTGCCTACATTACATATCTCAAGCCATGTCAAGACACTTTGTCAAGTGTTTCATTTGAGGGATCATTGCAAAAAAATATATATATAAATATATATATATGTGTATATATAATATAAGAATATCGGCCGATATATCGATATCGGAATTCATTTACTCCCTAATATACATTGGCATCGGCCTCAAAAATCCAGTATCGGTCAGGCTCTAGACAGTATAACGACAACAGTTCAATGGGTGACCCCAAAGAGGATCCTGGAGCACTCCATTCACCGGAAAAATATTATTATTATTTTTTACTCCGATGAAGACGCTGTGTGCGTTGAAACGTTAGTCACTTATTAAAATAATTTTCTCCTCTACAAGGAACTTTTAACTGGCTATGAAACAGTCTCGATTTACTACTGTTGCCTCTATATCAGTGGTCCCCAACTCTGGCATTTGCCAAGTCATAAAGGGTTGCAAACAAAAAAAATTGTGGCCATCCACAAAATGTATATTTGAAGAAATATATACTTACCGTCTCACAGACATGAGAGAGAGAGAGGAATAAACACAGGCTGTGCGGTGTGTGGGAGACACATGGTGAGTTGCAATTGTTTTTATATAATGAAAATACGCCCCGTGTATTTGATACTGGATCGAAACATATGAACTATGCGTTTAATATCCCTTAAATCCGATCCATGACAACACAACCAGCACCCTGCACCCCCAGTCCACAGCAATATTGTCAATTTTAAAGCAGCCCGTGGTGCAAAAAAGGTTGGGAACCCCTGCTCTGACCTACATCAGCAAATGAGAGCATCAGTGAGAAGATTGGCTATTTCTATATAGTTATTCTAAATGCCTGTGTCGGACAGCAGGAGGAGACTCGCTGTTCAGGAAAACACTACTGCTTTTGTCCAGAAGGGGCCGCTAAACTCAAGACAAAATAAAAGTGCTGTGTAGCTGCTTTAATAAGTCAATGTTATTTCTGAAACGTGTGGACGCAGATCATTTTCGTTTTAAAGATGCTGTTCTAAAATGAAAACATATTAGTGTGGCTGTAACCTGAGGCGAGAGATCTGAGTTTTTTTTTTAATTGTCTCCATCGTCACCAGTGTTGGGCAAGTTACTTTCAAAATGTAATATACTAGCCTAGATATTACTAGTTACTCTCATTTGGAAGTAATATGTTAATTTACAATATTAGTGTCTGTGTAGAGTAACTCATTACTTATTACACTAATTTTGCATTACTTTCACCAAACTAACAGCAGTAGCAGAATGACATCGCTGCCACGGAACCATCCCGAAAAATAATTTCAACCGTCTTGAAGTCAGTGTAAACAATCCCAAATTCTAAATGTTATCCTTCTCCTTTGTTATTGTCATCTATAGTGGTTATTTGCATAAAAAGAGACAATTTGATTCGGAAATGATTGTATCCTTATTTAAATATGTGCTTTGATAAAATAAAATAAAAGTAACTCAATTTGTAACATGTGTTACTTGACAAAGTAACACAGTATAATATTACTGAAATTCTATTGGTAATAAGTTCTATTACGGAGTTACTGCTAAAAGTAATATATTATTACATGTAATAGTACTTTTGTAATGAGTTACCCCCAACAATGATCGTCACTATGGTGTTTCTTCCCACAGGTCACCTGTCAATCAAACAGTGTGCAATCCAAAAATTCACATTTCATGTGAAACTGGTAAAAAGGCCAGTGCTTCTTGTGTCAGACTGTGATCAGTTCATCACTCCTAAAGACAACGCCTAACCATGTTCAACCTTCATGGAGGTTCGCTAAAGCTGATCTGAGAGCAGCCTGGAGGTGAACAGCAGGTTCTGGGCGGGGCCCATGCGGTCGGTCCTGCTAACAGGATTATAATTTCATAATGAGCAGGTGGTGGCTCCAGTCCAGATTATACCCTGAGTGGAAACCCAAGGTTCACCAGCATCTGCTGCTTCCCGCCCGCCATGTGGTTCTACTTTCCAGTCACGTTTCGGAGGAAGATCTCACGGTTTCGTGTAGGCCTAGAGTGTTCTCATGTTGTGGTGTGATGAGCGGAGGACTGAAGGGAATGTGAATCCTTACAGTCGCCTGGTTTCTCCGGTGCCTACCGGCTAATTTGACACCTGTAAAACATGTTTATTTTATTTTATTAATCAGCTGCAGCAGAACCCTGAGAAAACCAAAGGTCATTGGATTCATTCGTTTGATGGAGAAGGCCGCTGCTACATGCATGCAGGCTGAAAAGCTGATGAAGCAACATCATGATTGTCAGTCTTTGTGGCAAATTAGATGCAGTTTAAACCAATCAACCTGCTATCAGATCAGATGGGAAACAGCCAGCGAGCGCGCTATACCACTCTAACTTGACTCTGTGGCGCAGAGAAGAAGGGATGGTGCCGGGGGGGTGTGGACAGAAGAACGGGTGAAGGGGGGGAGAAAAAGACATGAAAGACTTTCCGTCCGTCCCTCCACCGGCAGAGAGGGCGGTGGTTCATCCCGGAAACGTCCCGGGGCGCTCTGCCGCCTCGCAACCGCCCCGCCTGGCCCGGGCGGGCGCACTGCGGCTACCGTACAGCTGGGACTGCTTCAGGAGCACCGGGAGCTCTCTGACCTCACTGCTCTATATGTGTTCTCCTTTTTTTGTCCTTACTGCCTTGCCCTACTTACTTCCCTATTGTAATTCTTTCCCTTTCCAGCCGGTCTCGCATGCCGACTTGGCTGAGGCAGCAGTGGAAACTCCAGTCTGAATACTGAACTCATTTTTTTCTATGTGACAACCTATGTGAGAGCAGTGTTTATAGGAAGCTAGCCGCCGTTAGCGTTACCTGTATCGTTCCTGTTGTGTTCGGATGGTGACTTGCGTTACACACGGCTGTAGTAATGACAGCAATAAAGTCCCCGTGGTTTGTTTCTATCTCTACCATCCACAGACGTGAAGGGAGCGAGACTGGGGCTACGTCAGCAGCACAGGAGAGATGTGTGGATAGTTGGGAGAGACAGGTGAAACTTTCTGACAGCTCCTCACAGCAAAGTCTGTTCACCTCGTTTTTTCTTTTGTTTATTTATTACAGGCATTAACGGCAGCATACATACATCATTACCATCGCTATTTTGTAATGGAACATAAACGACAATCTCTTTCCTTTCCAAAATCCTTCTATATATATATATATATATATTTTTTTTTATCACAGACTTCTAGAACTTTGTACGGGCTGAGAAAGGTAGATGTATCTAGATAGAGTTGGGAGAGGTTTCAATAAATCAAATATAAGAGGAGCCAAAGAAGGAAGATAGCAGACCAAGAGAAGAAAAAACCAAACCAAAACAGATTTTGTTAACAAAAATAAACCAGAACAAATTGTTCAGGTCACTTCCACAAAATCTGGCCACAAGGATATAACACCCAATACGTCCAGAATTTTATAAATATATCTTTTTGGAGATGGAGTGAAAAGGTAATCTTTTCCATCAGATATATTTTGTTTACCACATCTATCCACTCCACTATTGTGCCATACATTCACAGAATATATGGCAGTGGTTAGCCTACACACAATCAATCGGCAGCATTTGGAATATTCCCCAGTAAAATGTGCCTTCTGTGTTGGTGTGATAAAAACAACGTATAAGACACGTCCACGCAAATTCTCACCATACATGGGAATTGATTTGATTGATTTTTTGATTGATTGATTTGGATCCCCATTAGCTTATGCAAGCATAAGCTACTCTCTGGGAATTGGTGCACATCTACTTGAATTCACACAAACTGAGCCAATCCTCTATTGATATAAAAAAATATATAAATATCTTTAATGCATTCTGTATGGTGTGATTCTATCCCCCCTTATAAGCCCTTTATACAATTTAGATATGATAGCCCTGGACGAACCTTCCTGATAGGCATCAGTGATTATTTTTTTAATATTGGGTCATCTACGTCCAGTTCATTTTTAATGTTATGTTCGAAATAATGCCGTACCTGGCTGGAGGTATCTGTAAAAATCGTCTTTTTCGAGACCATCATTTCTCTCAGGGTTTAAAAATCTTTGAATTGTCCCTTTTCCATTCATATTATAAAAGGTTGGACCTCCTTCTGTTAGCCGAGACTTATCTGTGATCCATCACATTAGGGTTGAGATCAAAATTCATTTTTCAGAACTCGTGACTCGACGTGGAATTAAACACGAATGTTTGTGTTCATGTATTCAGACTCAGATTTGTTAATTGATCAAGACGTTTTTGTTTGTGTTAGTTCTTTTTTGTAATAGGCGCTATTACTACGGTGACATTATTCAATTTGGTGCCAGGACAGGCAGGTGTGTTCCACTTACATGTGGATTGACACTCATTTGGTGACTCGGAATCGGACTGGAACACTTGAGACTCGACTCGGATTCGAGATATAGAGAGTCTTGACTACAAACACTTATCCTAACTTATATTATCTTATCTTTGTTGTTTGTTTGTGTTATTTTTTGTCTTCCCATGATCACGAGAAGCATCTCTGAACACTCCTGTGTCTTTCTTCACTTGTTCCACATGTTCTCACTTTGCATCTGTGTGTTTGATCCATCCGTCTGTTAGCAGATATCTCAAAAAGTGGAGAGCCCAATTTGAAACGTGCATAACTTCCTTGCGGGGGTGTTGTCAGACTCTACTGAGCATTACAGCACGGGTGGCACGGTGGTGCAGTGGTCTCACAGCAAGACGGTCCGTGGGTTCGATTCCCACCTGGGCCGCTGTTGGCACTGGGGGGTATGGTCTCCCCAATGTGCCTTCGGTGCCTAGTGCCCAGGTGGGTTATCTCTCCTCCCACCCTCCATCCATGGCTCTGACTCCATCTGATCTTCAAAAACAGACTGAAAATGCACCTCTTCAATTCCGCATTCCTTTCCACAGCACGGCCAGGGTCCAGAGTAGTGCTATCTATCCCTCAGTTGTTTTTAGCCCCTCTTATTTTTTTTATTCTTTGCTATGCCTTTTTTACTACTTTTTAATTGTACAATGTCCTTGAGTTTGAGAAAGGTCCTTTTTTTAATCCAATCTATTATTATTATTATTATTATTATTATTATTATTATTATTATCATTATTATTGTTGTTGTTGTTGTTGTTGTTGTTGTTATTATTATTATTATTATTATTATCGTTATTATTATTATTATTATTGTTATTATTATCATTATCATGCTTATTATTTATTATTTTTGTTATTATTATTATTGTTATTATTATTATTATTATTATTTGTTTATTATTATTATTATTTTTAAATATAACACCATTAAAAACGTGCAACAAGGCATGGTAACTGTAGCTGTCCTGCGGAGGAAGAGCCTGCCGTCTTGATTGGGTGAAATAAGCAGAGGAGGAGTTTCTCGGCCACCATGGACCGTGCTCATCATGGGTTGTGGAGTGCATGCGACAGAGACGAGCATGTCCTTGTCCGAATAAAGACGGGCATGCCCTTGTACGATTTACAGGTGGTGTTTTGGATGTGTGACATGTCTCAACCTTAGCTCCACTATGCAGCATATCAGTGTGAAAATAGCACTTGAAATGAACGCTATCTAGGCCAGACAGAGACAACCATGAGCCATGAAGAGCGGAGAGTTTTCACCCCAAACAAACTTTACAGCAGATTTCACCGCTCTGGTCCTCTGCAAGTGGTCGTGTCGTTCACAAACTCACCTGTGTGCTTTGTGTGACTGACTGCTGATTTGATTGGAGGTCTTTGGGGGTTGAAACACGTAGCATTCATTCCTGAAGAACGCTTCAAAAAAAAAAAAAAATCCAAACGACAGATATGCTCACAAGTTAGTCAAGTCTCAAGTCTTTGAGTGGCAAGTCCAGTCTCTAGTCTCTTATGGATGAGCGTGTCATCCGGTCTGCTTAGAACCCTGCATAGGAATTCAAAGCATGTACTGTATTATCCTCACTCCTTTATTATAGTATCAGCATTGATTATTTAACTTTATTATTAGTAGACATGTCCTTTCCATGCTAAATGCGCCAAAAAAAAGTGACAAATATCTATATAATATATAAAAATCGGGTCTCAAGTCTTTGAGGATGAGTCTCAAGTCACCGTGTGTGCGACTTAAGTGTGACTCGAGAACAAGTCACAAGTCCAAGGCCTAATCCCAATTCTTTTCTTAACCCTCAATCTTAACCCTCCAGCTCAACCCTCAATCTTAGTAGCCCTCAAAACTAAGTGTTAAGGGCTATCTTGCGACTTTAAAATGGGACAGCCCTTAACTCATTGAGTGCCAGCCACTTTTGGAGAACGGACGCTTCCAGTGCCAGAGTTTCAGAGCTTTTTTCAGTGATTTCTCGAGGCCCACAGAATATTGTGTGATATTACTATGTAAACAATGAACACGCAAAAAGAACGATGAGACTCTTTTCTATCATCAGCAAAAACAGGTTTATTGATATCATTTTCCGTTCTTTAGTTATCAGCCGGAGAAGATAGCTTGATTTAACAAAAAAGAGCAGTTTTTTTCTAGAAGCTGAGATAATGGCCCTTTTGTGAAATTAAACATTTCAAACACATCACTGACCCTGAAGCTAATTTTCTGATGTAGTCACACCTCAAAAATAATTTCCTTCAATAAAACAGTGAAGGCCAGGGAATTTTGTTTGGCAGAATAATATTTTTAGCTGCAACCAGCCCCCTGCGTGCGCTGCTGGTTGCAGCTTCTTGCTGATCTTGATTTGCTGCTGGTGGGCATCGGATATTCTGGCTTGCGTTTGCCAACCCTGTCCTGCTGCCTGGGTCTGTCTGGGTCAGTGTTGTGTGCTGCTCTGCGTGCCCCCCCCCCCCCCCCCCCCCGCCCGCCCCGCCTCAACTGCACACTCCTCCTGTATGGGAGGTGGCTCTCTGCTGAGTTTGCTCTGCACTGTGAAGGGTGCGCGACATCCAGCTTTTTCCGCGTGTGTTTGTCACTGGCTACTACTGTATGCTTCCAGTTGAGAATAATAACGGCTGATCATGCGAATGGGCTGTCGCAGCGGACATGGAGGAGCTCAATTGTGGGAGCAGATTGGCTGCTGCCTGCTGCAGGCACATCTAACGTTAAAACGCTTCATGCATATCGATGCATACGGATGCGATGCGATTTCCGTTTCCCCAACGACTTATTCTCTGTTTTTCTCTGCCTTTCTGTTAACCTGGAGAGCACTGTCGCCACCTAAGGGTTCTGTAAAATAGGTTATAGACCTCCAATAGCTACAATAGTTGTACAGGAGCTGCGGAAGGCTTTGATCGACGTCCCACCGTCAAAAAACGCATTGGACGTCGAAAGACGTCCGTGGCACTCTACGTCACTATTTAATTGGACGTCGAAAGACGTCCATGGCACTCAATGAGTTAAAGGCAGATACGTCTTCAGACTGTGGGGGGCAGCAATATGCCAAAGCTCCGGATCCAGTCTGTCAATTCAAAAGAAGAGGAAAAAAGCATCCTTACAAATATTTCCTTGATAATATAGATGTAGAAATTACGATAACCATTGTATTATCTTAGTTTAAATTAAATGTCATTTTATGGATTTCCGTTTTGGAGCCTAACACATTTGTTGTTGCTAACTATCGATAGTCAGTAGCCGTGCTGGTCAAGCCATATTATTATTATTATATTATAACATTGTTAACGTTGTTACGAAATGCCATAATTCTCGGTGGTAATGTCGTTGTTGAGTTGTTTTTTATCAAGATATAGCCTACGTGTAATGCTACGCACCACAAAACAAGTGGGGGCTAGAATGACCGTGCTTTCCGACGTGAGGGCTGGCTTGACTGCAGTTAAACACTGCAGTCAAGCCAGCCCTCACGTCGGAAAGCACGGTCATTCTAGCCCCCACTCGTTAGCAACAACAATGTTGTTAGGATTCCAAAACAGAAATCCATAAAGTGACATTAAACGAAGCTAATACAATGGTTATCGTATTTTTTACATCGCTATTAACAAGGAAATACTTAACTTTGTAGGGCTCCTTTTTTCCTCCTTCGCCACCATCTTCCATCTGAATGGATCTAGCTGATGACACGCAAGGGATTCTGGGATCGCACTCACCGCCAAGTGTGGTCGTGGAAAATCTCAAAACTGAGGGCCGTAGACCCCTCAAACTCGACCCTTAACTTAACAAAGTGAGAATCGGGACAGCACTAGCACTTCGCGGGAGTGCGCATTTTTGAGACTGAGGGTTAAGATTGAGGGTTAAGATAGGAATTGGGATTGGGCCCAAGTCCCCATCTCTGCCGAGCGACTGCAGGACAGGTGTGACAGCCATCATGCCAACGTGTACACGGACATTTGAAAGTCAACTATGTTTACTTGAATCCAATCTGGGAACTCAGAGTCTCTTTCGGCACGTAAATATATATATATATTTTTGGGCTTCCTGTACAGCGCAAATCTTCCGCTCGGGACTTCCGCCTCTGCGCAGTGCCGCTCTGTTGTTGTACCGGCGAATATAAGCATTTGGACGTTTAGCCTTCAAAATAAAAGCGTCGCAATGTATGTTTTTAAAAGGCAGCGCTGCGCGGAAGTGGAAGTCCCGGGCGGAAGATCTGCGCTGTAACAGGAAGCCTAAAAAAAAAGTATGGCTGTCCCAGAGTCTATTTACGTGCCGAAATAGTCTCTGGGTTCCCAGATTGACTTTAATCTGATAACAAGTTTGTTTCATTTTAAAACTTTGTGTCGGATAGAAACAGATTGTGACCTCTGGCTCTCTGTTGCTAGCAACATTCAAAATTGTGTTTGAGCATGAGAAAGGTCCTCTCTGATCACAGAATGAGCGTTTGAGCAGAAGAAAGGCCCTCTCAGACGTACCGTTGTAACTTTGCCTTCCTGGATGTTGGATGCTAACAAGGCAGTCAGCTGACACTGGCTTCCACCGTGATTTACGGTGAGTGTAAAGGTTCTTACACATCGGGAGCGTTTTTTTCGTGCGATTAATTCGCACGTCAATAATATTTTCCGAACCTATATCAGTTAATGCAACCGTGCATACCAACGGCGAAGTTGCGCTGAGCGTTATTGCGGTGTTTATTTTTTCGAACCACGGTCGATTTTTCAGAAATTCGCTTCCGACATGTGCACATCGGGAATAAAAAAACGGGAATAAAACTGGCTATTTAGATGCAGGAAAGACAGGCTGCCACTTGGCCCCCTCGGAGCTCCATTTTACGACTGGCTTGGACGCTATTGATCTCAAAACAACGCTAGGACGGCCAGAAACGCTGCGGAGATCGCTGGGTGAGTCGTCAGATCATAATTAATGTGAGGAGAGGGGTCCAGGTTAAAAAAAAACGAAATTCTCCTTTAACAGTGTAACAGTAGAATCAGCTTCGCCAACATTACAAGCAACCAATAGCCAGGAGGTCAGAGGTCAGAGGTCACAGCACCCTGACAAGAATTGGAAACAAATCCTGGCGTGACCCCTGAAGGATGGAGGGTCATAATATGTGCTGCAGGAGAGAGGTGAGGGAAACGAGCTCCAGAGAAAAGGCAGGAAGTGTTTTTTTTGTGTGTGTATAGAATGAAGGACAGCAACACAGGGAGGAAGTGTGTCTAAAACTACAGGGACTTAGATTTGTCTGTATGTGACACCCATTCAAAGAACACAACTCTATGAACTCCCACGCAGCGTGACATGGCTCTGAAAGCTAGCCGTCCAAATAGCGTCACTTTATTAGCCCGTGTGTTGACAGGCAGCAGCGCAGGGCCCAACAAGTTCATTGAGCCAGTCCACGGCCGGCCTTCAAAACAACACAACTTTATTAGTAGCGGCGTTGGCAGACGTGAACACAGCGGTGGCCATTCCTCGGGGGACTATAGGATTACAATCGGGGAGCGGGAGAGACCGGCGAGACGGGGACAGAAAGAGACAGGGCTCACACTGGCTCTTTCAGACACACACAGAGAAAGGCACAGCTGAACCTCTTTGTTCAGGCACTCTGTGACCAACCAACTGGTCCAATGAAAAGGACGAGAACAAAAGTCATAAGAAAGTATTTCCTATCGTACTGTAATGGTAATAGCGTCGCACGCAGAGGTAAACAAGAGAGGTGAATTTAAACGTACAGTAAGGTGGCCGTGCACACTGGACCTGTATTCCACATCAGAACGCTTTGGAAATCATGTCGAGAGCGCTTCACAGAACACAGAGCACAGAGCACAGAACACAGAGCACAGAACACAGAGCACAGAACACAGAGCACAGAACAGAGAACACAGAACACAGCGCACGGGGCGCTTTCTGTGTGCGCTTTGTTTTGTTTTTCCCCTGCCGTCGCACGCAGTACAGTTCAGGACGCGACGACCACACGGACGGTACCCCGCTGGTTTTGTCTGTTTGATGTTGGTGATTGTTCGCACTGTAAACGTGAAAGACAGATTATTGGCAATTCTGGCAGCAGCGGAGGTTGAAGATCGGCAGGAGAAGAGGTAAGGAGGAGTGACTGACGAGCAGCGTGCTTTACCTCCAAATGTTCAACTTTTTTCAGCTTGCGCTCTGCCCAAAAACACTAGCCGCCAAGAGCGCTTAAACGCCAGGAGCCGATTGCACCAGCTGGGCGTACGCCTAGGTGTAACGCTACGTCTGACGTCGAACTCAAAGTTACGACTAACTTAATTGTATGACTAGTGCACCATGTAGTCTTAAGCCCTGTATGCGCTGCGCCTGGGTGTAACTTTTACGTCTGGTATGGAGCAGGCGTAAAAGTTACACCCAAGGCGTACTCACTGACAGCTGTCTCATCTTGATCTGCGCTGTCGGGACTGACAGCTCTGTGCCCTGTGATGCGGGGGAATCTTCTCCAAAAAAATCGATCGATATGTGCTGTAAATGGACGTTTTGGGCGCTCGTCGGCGGGTTTATAAAAGCTGATGCGTCGGAAGATCTTTCCATTTCTTCCTGACTTCGTCAACTGCCCGCAGTGCGCAGTCTGCCATCGCATTCAGTACTGATCGCACTTGTGATCAAATTCCATGCATCTTGTTTCTGTTTGTTTGTGTTGGCGCTGTTAAATTTAGCTGTGAGAACGTTTCTATGCTTTGAATACAACTCTATAAGTTTGAGCTGAGTTGGAGCTGTCTGTCAGCTGTCTCGAGCTCGTCTGAGAGAAGTGTGTTGCTTGCAGTGTTGGGAACGTTACTTTAAAAAAGTAATTAGTTATAGTTACTCACTACTTGTTCCAAAAAGTAACTGAGTTAGTAACTGAATTACTCTATAATAAAAGTAACTAGTTACCAGGGAAAGTAACTATTTGCGTTATCTCCACCTTGAAAATGCCAAATTTTCATGGATTGCTGCAAACCTGAGGGTACCCTCACGGGCCCCTCGGCCGAAGCCGGGCTTGTTTTTTATTTATTTTTAATGAATAGGTCCGGGGTCGGGCCGTTTCAATAATTCAATTAAATAATGTTGTATTAGCGTGCTCGCTTGATTTTACACAGCGGAGCACAGTCAGACAAAGAGGAGTGCACAGACACTCCCCCAGCCACACACAGACGTAGCTGTAGACAGCTCCCGAACAGAGAGAGAGAGAGAGAGAGAGTCAAATAGACAGACAGAGAGAGGCTGCGCAGGACGGCCGTGCGGCGACGCAGCACGCGGAACAGAGAGGGAGAGAGATGTGTCATTAATATCGTAATATTGGCTTCGGGCCTCGCAACGGGCTGGATCGGGCACGGGTCTGCATGTCACGGGCCGGGGAGGGCTTGGGCCGAAATTTCAGGCCCCCGCAGCTCTCTACTCCGGACTCGCCATTTCTGCTGCTTCCTCGAATCTGTTTAGTGTGTCTGTGTGTGTGTGTGTGTGTGTGTGTGTGTGTGTGTGTCGCCCGTGTCCTGACTCCTGGCTCGTGTGTAACACTGGCTCCGATTGGCTACCATGAAACACATGACTCTGCCTTAGCCAATCATAATCGTTTATCTCGTTATGTTAACCCACCCGGTCTCCTCACTTGACAACACTAGTGTAGGCTACGGGTAGTTTACTCAATCATTTCATAGTAACGCACCGCATTTAGCGTTCAGTAACGATAACGGCGTTGTAACGACGGAAACAGTAATTAGTTAGATTACCCCGTTACTGAAAAAATAACGGCGTTACCTAACGCCGTTCTTTTAAACGGCGTTATTCCAAACACTGCTTGCTTGGCAACAAGCACGTATTCACGTGAACGCGCACGTCCACAGCCTAAAGACCGGGCGCAGCTACGACCATGTTAAGTCAGGCTTGGTGCACTCGGTGTAAATTTAAATCACAACGTCGGGCGTAGCTAAAACCGGCGTAAGAGTTAAGACCTACTTTTTTACGCCCAGCTGGTGCACTCGGCTCCAGGCGAGCGGGTCCTTACCAGGGCCGATTTTACACTTCATGGGCCCCTGGGCTATTCATCTCTGCAGGGCCCCCCCCTTAAGCGGAAAATTGAGTGGTTTTTTTTTACCTTTTTTAGCCGTATTTAAAGGAATATCTCATTTTAAATCAACATTAGGATTATACTGTTGTGATGTCATTATTCAGTATCTTCTCCTTTTCTCACTAACTTTCATGTCACCACCTGCTCTCCTGTCAGCATTCTAACTTACAAACACAAACTGTAGGTTTAGCCATCATGTTCTTTCATAAACAGCCTGATTGGAAAGAAAACATTGCCACTGAGATGTCACAACAAGCACTTTTATTATTATTATTTAGTATTTATCATTGCTGTTATTATTACAGTGCACACACACATTCTCACAATTATTGCACAAATCAATCAAGCAGTATTCAAGTCTGTTCGTACCTGAAATGTCTTCTTCCTGACTTTTGCCGTGGCAAAGCGTTTGACTAGAGTGGTGAAGTCCAATGTTCTAACAATGTCACTTTCCAATGACATCAATGTCAAGTGGGTGAGCCTTTCCTCCTCTCGCTGTTCCGACCTCCCCTCTCCCAGCCCCCATGCCTAAACCTAACCTCCCCCAGACCCTAACCCAAAACCTAACCTCTACCACCCCCACACCTAAACCTAACCTCCCCGAGACCCTAACCCAAAACCTAACCTCTCCCACCCCCCACGCCTAAACCTAAGGTCGGCATTGCGAGTGGTCGGCATAGCGGGTGGACACCCTCTCACAGTGGATGTTATTACTCTGCAAAAAAAATTGAATGGCGTCAGTAAAAAAAACATTTTTTGCGAAGACCCTGGACAGGGGGCCCAAAAAAAAACATCAAGGGTCCCCCAAAGTTTTTTTTTTTTTTTTTTTTTTTGGGCCCCTTGATGTCCCGGGCCCCGGGCTTCAGCCCGGGTAAGCCCGTTGGTAAAATCGGCCCTGGTCCTTACCATAGAGAATGAATTGCAGAAAGACGCTGGCTTCTCAAATACACACGTCCTGTCTGCACTGCCCCTAAAAGAGCTGGTTCCTCTGGCTATACTTTTCTATCTGCACGTCTATGTTTGGCATTTTGGCTGCTGCCATCTTGTTTTTTGGGAGCCAGAGGTTTTGTAGCCATATTTTGATGAGAGGGGTTTTCCCAGTGTAGGCTACTCGTACGTGGAAAGGCATACATATAAACACAAAAACCACACAATTATACACACAAATACTCTCACACACACACACACACACACACACACACACACACACACACACACACACACACACACACACACACACCCCAATCTATCCTCTATTAAATGTATTCGTATATCTTATATGAAAGTATGAAAAACGTCAGTTTCGTGCGTCATCCTACAAATGTCCAGCAGCCCCTCGCTGCAACATGAGTGTAACACCTGGTTCACACCAGAGGCATGTCAGAAGCAGCGCTGAAGCAGCGCTGAAGCAGCGCTTCACGGAAGCTTCGAGCAGGGGCCTTGCCATTCACACCAGAAGCACTCTGTTGTGTCCACACCTCGCTCTGTTTTGCCCGACGCTGCCCCGCCCCCGCTTGCATTGACTTCACAGCTTGCAAAGACTTCATGCCTGGCTGCTCCTTGAAAAAGTAGAGCAGAAGCAGAAACTATCGCTGCAGCGTGGCTTCAGCGTAGCTTCAGCGTGGCTTCAGCGTGGCTTCAGCGTGGCTTCAGCGTAGCTTCAGCGTGGCTTCAGTGTGGCTTCAGCGTAGCTTCAGCGTGGCTTCAGCGTGGCTTCAGCGTGGCTTCAGCGTAGCTTCAGCATGGCTTCAGCATAGCTTCAGCGTGGCTTCAGCGTGGCTTCAGCGTAGCTTCAGCATAGCTTCAGCGTGGCTTCAGCGTAGCTGCAGCGGGGTTTCAGTGTGGCTTCAGCGTAGCTGCAGCGTGGCTTCAGCGTGGCTTCAGCGTGGCTTCAGCGTAGCTTCAGCGTGGCTTCAGCGTGGCTTCAGCGTAGCTTCAGCGTAGCTTCAGCGTAGCTGCAGCGTGGCTTCAGCGTGGGATTGGCATAATGTTGTGTTGGGGCTGTAAAGCTAGTCAGTATGGTAAGATTTGTTTTCCGGGCATAACTTTCACAATATAAACCCCTGCAATGCCACCTATTTGAAAATGTTTAATTACATTCGAAAGGCTGGTTGTGGGGCAGCTGTAGCTCGGGTAGAGCGGGTCGTCCACTAACCGCCTTGGATAAAAGAGGCCGGTGGTTCGATCCCCGCCTCCTCCAGTTTGCGTGTCGAATTGTGCTTGGGCCAAGATACTGAACCCCAAATTGCTCCTGATGGCTGTGCCAGCACCCTGCGTGGCAGCTTGCCACCATCGGTGTGTGAATGGGTGAATGTACCCACTCATTGTGAAGCGCTTTAGAGAAAAGTGCTATATAAATGCAGGCCATTTTTAACAGTTATTTCTAGGCAACAACTTTGGGTCATGGTTTGGGTTAGGCTTAAATAACAAAAGGGTTAAATGGGACTTCCCGTTGAAATGTAGACTTTGAACCCACCAACCGCGGTTTCTAGCGTGAACATTTTTTTTGTTTTTTTTCCTCGACCACCTGACCTCGACACCCTTAGTGCGCCCCAGCGTACCACCTGACCTCGACACCCTTAGTGCGCCCCAGCATACCACCTGACCTCGACACCCTTAGTGCGCCCCAGCGTACCACCTGACCTCGACACCCTTAGTGCGCCCCAGCGTACCACCTGACCTCGACACCCTTAGTGCGCCCCAGCATACCACCTGACCTCGACACCCTTAGTGCGCCCCAGCGTACCACCTGACCTCGACACCCTTAGTGCATCCCAGCGTACCACCTGACCTCGACACCCTTAGTGCATCCCAGCGTACCACCTGACCTCGACACCCTTAGTGCATCCAAGCGTACCACCTGACCTCGACACCCTTAGTGCGTCCCAGCGTACCACCTGACCTCGACACCCTTAGTGCATCCCAGCGTACCACCTGACCTCGACACCCTTAGTGCGTCCCAGCGTACCACCTGACCTCGACACCCTTAGTGCGCCCCAGCGTACCACCTGACCTCGACACCCTTAGTGCATCCCAGCGTACCACCTGACCTCGACACCCTTAGTGCGTCCCAGCGTACCACCTGACCTCGACACCCTTAGTGCGTCCCAGCGTACCACCTGACCTCGACACCCTTAGTGCGCCCCAGCATACCACCTGACCTCGACACCCTTAGTGCACCCCAGCGTACCACCTGACCTCGACACCCTTAGTGCGCCCCAGCGTACCACCTGACCTCGACACCCTTAGTGCGTCCCAGCGTACCACCTGACCTCGACACCCTTAGTGCGTCCCAGCGTACCACCTGACCTCGACACCCTTAGTGCGTCCCAGCGTACCACCTGACCTCGACACCCTTAGTGCGCCCCAGCATACCACCTGACCTCGACACCCTTAGTGCACCCCAGCGTACCACCTGACCTCGACACCCTTAGTGCATCCCAGCGTATCACCTGACCTCGACACCCTTAGTGCGTCCCAGCGTACCACCTGACCTCGACACCCTTAGTGCGTCCCAGCGTACCACCTGACCTCGACACCCTTAGTGCGTCCCAGCGTACCACCTGACCTCGACACCCTTAGTGCGCCCCAGCGTACCACCTGACCTCGACACCCTTAGTGCGTCCCAGCGTACCACCTGACCTCGACACCCTTAGTGCGCCCCAGCGTACCACCTGACCTCGACACCCTTAGTGCGTCCCAGCGTACCACCTGACCTCGACATCCTTAGGGCCCCCCAGCATACCACCTGACCTCGACACCCTTAGTGCGTCCCAGCGTACCACCTGACCTCGACACCCTTAGTGCGCCCCAGCGTACCACCTGACCTCGACACACTTAGTGCGTCCCAGCGTACCACCTGACCTCGACACCCTTAGTGCGTCCCAGCGTACCACCTGACCTCGACACCCTTAGTGCGCCCCAGCGTACCACCTGACCTCGACACACTTAGTGCGTCCCAGCGTACCACCTGACCTCGACACCCTTAGTGCGTCCCAGCGTACCACCTGACCTCGACACCCTTAGTGCGCCCCAGCGTACCACCTGACCTCGACACCCTTAGTGCACCCCAGCGTACCACCTGACCTCGACACCCTTAGTGCGCCCCAGCGTACCACCTGACCTCGACACCCTTAGTGCGTCCCAGCGTACCACCTGACCTCGACACCCTTAGTGCGTCCCAGCGTACCACCTGACCTCGACACCCTTAGTGCGTCCCAGCGTACCACCTGACCTCGACACCCTTAGTGCGCCCCAGCATACCACCTGACCTCGACACCCTTAGTGCACCCCAGCGTACCACCTGACCTCGACACCCTTAGTGCATCCCAGCGTATCACCTGACCTCGACACCCTTAGTGCGCCCCAGCGTACCACCTGACCTCGACACCCTTAGTGCGTCCCAGCGTACCACCTGACCTCGACACCCTT
>NC_139626.1:62027398-62047810 GCF_964638095.1 Poromitra crassiceps | reverse complement strand
AGACCAAATTGGGTCGCGTGAACTCAAATGAGTTGGACACACCTGTGTTACAGAAACTGTCAAACACATTTTGAGTTGTATCAATCAGGAAATTAGCGGGCCTCTGGGCCAGGCATGCTCCGCCTCCTCTGGGCCGGGCAGGCTCCGCCTCCTCTGGTCCGGGCAGGCTCCGCCTCCTCTGGGCCAGGCAGTGGGCCAGGCAGGCAGGACAGCTTTGAGAAAGCCTGAACACAGCAGAGACATTCATCATCATCATCGTCATCATCATCATTTCCCTCCATGTGACATCACGTGTGACAGAACCATGTGACATGTAGGCTACCGAAACCCGGTACCGATTTAGTGCCGTACTTTTACAACTGGTACTACCAGTAGCCTACTCAATTAACTCATTGAGTGCCATGGACGTCTTTCGACGTCCAATTAAATAGTGACGTAGAGTGCCACGGACGTCTTTCGACGTCCAATGCGTTTTTTGACGGTGGGACGTCGATCAAAGCCTTCCGCATTTCCTGTACAACTATTGTAGCTATTGGAGGTCTATAACCTATTTTACAGAACCCTTAGGTGGCGACAGTGCTCTCCAGATTACAGAAATGTCAGGAATACACAGCCTGAAATAGCCGTGATCAAAGTGAACCCGCTCATGCTGCAGCCCAGAGCCATGTAGATTGTTCTGGCTGCAACTGACGGGGGCTGCGAACACAGTCAATCCGCGCACACAACTGAGCCCTTCTGCCTCTGTCTGTCTGTCAGCATAGTTTCTCCACACGATTAGCCGCTAGAAAAGCAGCAGCCGACAATGAAAAGCCAAACCTTTTACTGCAGTCCGCGTGTGGCTTCTCCATGTTGCGCTGCCTGGGAGGCGGCGCACCAAAAGCACTCCGAAAATAGACGCTGCGTGCGTGAGGCTGTGTGTTACTAGTGTGGGGAGGAGTTTTCAGCTGAGGGGGGGGAGGGGGGTGGGGCACGCAGGGCAGGACACAACTACACCACATCACTACATCAGAAAATATTACCTAGAGTCAGTGAATGTGCTTGAAATGCTGCATTTCACAAAAGGCTGAATATCTCAGCTTATAATTTGAAATGCCTGAAAACGCTGAAAACAACCTATCTTCTCCGGCTCATAACTAAAGAACGGAAAATGGTATCAATAAACTTTTTTTTGCTGATGATACAATAGAGTCTCCTTGTTCTTTTTGCGTGTTCTGTGTTTACATAGTAATATCACACAATATTCTGTGGGCCTCGAGAAATCACTGAAAACGCTCTGAAAACTCTGGCACTGGGAGCGTCCGTTCTCCAAAAGTGGCTGGCACTCAATGAGTTAACTAACATTATAGGGCATAGCACAGAACATTGTTGTTTTAAATCCTCTTTACAGCTTCTTTAAATAAATAAAAAAGCTTTAAAATCTGCTTTGAATTTGTAAAACAGTACGGTTTCAGGCACCGTTTAGACACGGTCCTGTTGTAAAAGTATCGTTTTAGCACCGGTATCGAAAACATATGAAACTATGCTATCCCTAATGACATGTGACAGAGTGAGAATTGTTTAGTGAGAAACTGTTTAGCCGGAAAGCAGTGCTCTGACTCACTTTACACTGCGTTTACACTTAGTTTACACTTAGTTTACAGTTAGCTGTCTTAGATTGTGTTGAAAGCAGCGCTCTGACTCACTTCACACTGAGTTTAGACGTAGTTTACACTTAGCTGTCTTAGATTGTGTTGAAAGCAGCGCTCTGACTCAGTTTACACTTAGTTTACATTTAGCTGTCTTAGATTGTGTTGAAAGCAGCGCTCTGACTCACTTTACACTGCGTTTACACTTAGTTTACACTTAGTTTACACTTAGCTGTCTTAGATTGTGTTGAAAGCAGCGCTCTGACTCAGTTTACACTGCGTTTACACTTAGTTTACATTTAGCTGTCTTAGATTGTGTTGAAAGCAGCGCTCTGACTCAGTTTACACTTAGTTTACATTTAGCTGTCTTAGACTGTGTTGAAAGCAGCGCTCTGACTCAGTTTACACTGCGTTTACACTTAGTTTACACTTAGCTGTCTTAGATTGTGTTGAAAGCAGCGCTCTGACTCAGTTTACACTGAGTTTAGACGTAGTTTACACTTAGCTGTCTTAGATTGTGTTGAAAGCAGCGCTCTGACTCAGTTTACACAGCGTTTACACTTAGTTTACACTTAGCTGTCTTAGATTGTGTTGAAAGCAGCGCTCTGACTCAGTTTACACTGTGTTTACACTTAGTTTACACTTAGCTGTCTTAGATTGTGTTGAAAGCAGCGCTCTGACTCAGTTTACACTGCGTTTACACTTAGTTTACACTTAGTTTACACTTAGTTTACACTTAGCTGTCTTAGATTGTGTTGCACAGTTGATTTCTGTAGCCTACTGTTGACAAAATGTGATATTGTTAGTCGCTGTGTCGGGACAACAAGTTGCATTTGAACACACCGGCAAACACGACAGCCAACGGGCAGCTAGCACGTATACGTTCTGCGCCTACAGGCAGCTAGCGCGTATACGTTCTGCACCTACAGGCAGCTAGCACGTATACATTATGCGCATACAGGCAGCTAGCGCGTATACGTTCTGCGCCTACAGGCAGCTAGCGCGTATACATTCTGCGCCTACAGGCAGCTAGCACGTATACGTTCTGCGCCTACAGGCAGCTAGCACGTATACGTTCTGCGCCTACAGGCAGCTAGCACGTATACGTTCTGCGCCTACAGGCAGCTAGCACGTATACGTTCTGCGCCTACAGGCAGCTAGCACGTATACGTTCTGCGCCTACAGGCAGCTAGCACGTATACGTTCTGCGCCTACAGGCAGCTAGCACGTATACGTTCCGCCATCGGTGTGTGAATGGGTGAATGTACCTACTGACTGTAAAGTGCTTTGGATAAAAGCGCTTTATAAATGCAGGCCCTTTAGATATTACTTTTAGCAGTAACTCAGTAATATAACTTATTACAATAGGATTTCAGTAATATTATACCAGTTACTTTTGTCAAGTAACACATGTTACAAATTGAGTTACTTTATTTTTATTTTTATGAAAAGCACATATTTAAATAAAGATATAGTCATTTCCTAATCAAATTGTGTGTTTTTATGCAAATAACCACTATAGATGAGAATAACAAAGGAAAAAGATAACATTTAGAATTTTGGACGGTTTACACTGACGTCAGACGGTATAAATTATTTTTCGGGATGGTTCCGTGGCAGCGATGTCATTCTGCTACTGCAGTTATTTTGGTGAAAGTAATGCAAAAGTAGTGTAATAAGTAACGAGTTACTCTACACAGACAGTAATATTGTAAAGTAACGTATTACTTTCAAATGAAAGTAACTAGTAATATGTAGTATATTAAGTTTTGAAAGTTAACTTGCCCAACACTGGAAAATTAGGAGAAATATCATGCAGTGAGAGGCTCAATGGACTTTACCAAAGTCGTTCGTGTATGAAATGATCAGATGAGATGAAGTTTGAAAATGAGCAGAGCATTTTGCGTGTGTGACCCCTCTCTGCTCCTCAGAGAGATTTGCCAAGGTATGTTTTCACATACTAGGAATTTGTCTTGGTGTGGTTGGTGCTCATCTAACATCGATAAGAACAAATATACAAGACATAAACAAATAAAATATAAAGGGTCTAAAGAGATTAGAAAATAGTATAAAGGGATTCAGATTTTAACAGATATAGTATTAACAGATATAAACAGTATTAACAGATATAAACAGACTTGTACAAATATTGCGTGAGTGGAAAACATACCAAACATCAAATATTATAAAAGGATACGGATATTAACACATTGACTGCCAGCCGTTTTTTTCTTGCTGTAGGTAGCTTCTGCCAAGCCGTTTTTTGAGGATTGTGGCTCATTTTACAAGAGCCGAGGATTATTTTCTGCTTGGAGTTTGTGAACATACAATATCTCAAAAGTACTAATAGAATGTGTACTTTCTCTGTCTAAAAGAGTTAGTTTGTAGAGTTAGTAGTTATGTAAGCATTAGCAGTTGAATACAGCATGGTTTTAGCGTCAGAAAAAATATTCAGAGATAAACGGCTTTTTGTGAAATTCGATAGAACAGTCACTTTAACCATTCATTTTTGGCATCAGTAAGACCTAAACAATAGTTTTGAACAGTAATTTCCTCCATAACAGCAGTAAACTTCCCTCTGCTCAACTCCTCCCTCCTGTGGGCGTTCTTTTTGGCTGCAGCGCCATGTCACAAGCACTTTCCTACCTTTGCAAATGCACTTTCTCATACTCTCGACCTCTCAAATAAATTTCTGAATAGAAATTAAATTACTCTAAATTATAGCGAAAAAGAAACAAAAAAGAATGGGTTGAAAATCCCATTCTAAAAGCCTTTTATGGCTGTTTCCAATTTGGTGCTATTTTGCAAGGCAAAATCGCCTGCTGCACCACAAGCTTGTCACCGGTCTCACTGCCCCGCTGCCGCTGTGCGGCTGTGCCTGGCTGTGCCTGTCTGCGTGGCCGCTCCCCGAGGAAGCCCGGCTGGACTCGCCCGCCTCCCGGAGCCCTGGCCGAGAGCTCCGATGAAGCCCCTGCGACTCTGGTCATATTTACGCTGCGTGCCTCAAAGTGTGCTCCATCCGCAATCCACGATGCAAGTTTGCAATCCCGCACCGCCAGCAATCAACGCGAAAACGAAAGCGCCTCCGCCAATCCATTTTCATGAGAATGAAAATGAATGAAAATGGATCACACTGCTTTTTGCTTGCCTTCCTACTTCCTTGTCGCCACTTAGTGGGTCGGTGGAATGGGTTGTACACGTTGTACACGTCCAATACTTATATAAGATATGTAAAAGGGTTAGATGCACAACCCCCCGTTAAAAAAAAAAAATCGATGCCAAAAACGTGTTTACACGTTGTTGGCAGTCAACAGCTGGATTCTGAAAACGTGTTTACACGTTGTTGGCAGTGAATGTGTTAAAGCAGCTACGAGCAAGATTTTCGATTGTTATTAAACAGTATAATTATAATATTGATGCATCACATCTTACCTATAATAGTAGCTGAGACCAAAGCCGTGTGAATCGGAGATTGCTCTCTTGATGATTATAGAGTCTGTGTCTGTCTACTAACCTCGCGTCACCAGGCTCTCTCTCTCTCTATCTGTCTACCGGCGGGCCGGATAAACCCGGAAGTGAAACGAAATGGTTTACGGCAGCTGTCTGCCTTCAACCGTTTCGCTCTGCCTAGCAACAGACCATAAACACGGAGAACGCCATGCAGGGGCTTGCTACTCTCGCGAACATCTCTCGTTATATTCTAACAGTTTGTTTGGAAGTAATTTTCTTATTTTGTGGTAATGGCCGAAGTGGCTGCCGCAAAACCATTTCATTTCACTTCCTGATCTGCCCCGGCCGCAGACAGACTATTTCGTCAAGACAACACTGGCCGATTCACTCGGGGTTCAAGCGAGACTACTCTGCGTTGGGCTCGTCTACTATTAGAGGTAAGATGTGATGCATCAATATTAAATTTAGACTGTTTAATAACAATCGAAAATCTTGCTTGTAGCTGCTTTAACAGATTTGACATAGTACTGTTTCGCTACCACTGATCAGCCAATCAGAGTGATTTCTCTACCACTGACCAGCCAATCAGAGTGATTTCTCTCACCAACGACCCGACGCCGATTCGGCCAGAAAAGCCGCCGTCAAAGCCAACTAGAACGAACGGTGCGGGACACACGGCAAATACTGTACTAGAGCGCGACAGACATGGCTGTCGGCTTGGTGTCTTAGGCACTTTAGTTCTTCCTGCTTCTCACCTGCAGCATCCTGATTGGATGCCGCCAGATTGGTTCAAACAAGGCGGATCTGGGAAATGAAGTGTTGACTTGCTGAGAAACGACTAGCGGTAATGTGACTTGATTCATGAAATGAAGGGAAACAAATTGATTCACAGCACACTTTTGAATATTGTACCTTTTAATCTCAGGGTTTGGGGGAAGGTATCAAGTCTTTTCAAGTCAAAGTGAGGTCACGAGTCATTGGTGTTAACTCATTCTCCGCCATTGCGTCATAAAACGTCAACCCGTCTTTTCACTGCCATGCGATAGATGGCGCTCTTGGGCCACCTTATGAAGTGCTTATCATATTCGTGTAGTCCTCTGCAAGCCAGATTTCTCAGCGTCGATCTCCCTTCATGGAGGAAGCTCATAAAACACAGGCACAGGCATCATGGTGCCTCAAAGTGGTGCAAGGAGTTGTTTCCCCCAGGCTGGACGCGTTGTCACACGGGCTTGTGACAGTAACTCAATGCAGAAGGATTTATTTCACAATAAACTGGTAAACACACCAATCACTGCTCCTGTCAGTTAGATCAGTCATCCGCTTTGTGAACGCTCACATAGTGTACATTTCAGCCGTCAAATATGCTCCCAAACCTCCACACATCGAGTACCAGGAAGCACCAGACCTCCACACATCGAGTACCAGGAAGCACCAGACCTCCACACATCGAGTACCAGGAAGCACCAGACCTCCACACATCGAGTACCAGGAAGCACCAGACCTCCACACATGGAGTACCAGGAAGCACCAGACCTCCACACATGGAGTACCAGGAAGCACCAGACCTCCACACATCGAGTACCAGGAAGCACCAGACCTCCACACATGGAGTACCAGGAAGCACCAGACCTCCACACATGGAGTACCAGGAAGCACCAGACCTCCACACATGGAGTACCAGGAAGCACCAGACCTCCACACATGGAGTACCAGGAAGCACCAGACCTCCACACATGGAGTACCAGGAAGCACCAGCCCTCCACACATGGAGTACCAGGAAGCACCAGACCTCCACACATGGAGTACCAGGAAGCACCAGACCTCCACACATGGAATACCAGGAAGCACCAGCCCCACGGAGAACATGAGAGTGTGTCCCCGCCCCCGTTTGCTCTCCGTGCGGGGTGCATTTCTCACTCGCTTCGGTGCACAAAAAGGCAGGTATCTGGGCTTTCTGGTCAGAGACGCTCGTTTTCAGTGAAAACGATGACATTCATGTGTCGATAACTAAAGAATGGAAGAAGGCAGAAACAAACTTTTCCCCCCATGAAAGTAGAGGCTTTTGTCTTTTGGGATATTCAGTGTTTACATAGTCATAGAAGAAAATATTCTGTGGGTCGTGGAAAATCACTGAGAAAATCACTCAGAAACCCTGACGCTGGCTGGCGACTTTTCCTTTGGAACTCTGGCGGGGAATGAGTTACTGTCGAGTTGCGAGTCTTTTTTGATTTTGTCAAGTCGAGTCTAAAGTCATCAAATTTGTGATTCAAGTGATCATGTGATCATCATCAAGTGATCATGTGATTCAAGTCCACACCTCTGATAGTGTGGTGTTGGTGTTTTGGTGGTTGGTAACGCTACTACACCACACAGCAGGCTGTTCTGTCTGATGCACCCCCCCCCCCGATGCACCCCCCCCCCCCTGTTGTACCCCCCCCCCCGATGCACCCCCCCACTCGCTGCCTTCTCTCAGCCTGTGAAAGGAGCCGCTGTGGCTTTGTTGTTTTCCTGAAAAGAAAACCAGGTCCTCCCCTTCCCTTTCCTTTACCTCCTCTCTCCTCTCCTCCTTTCCTCTCTCCCCCTCTCCTCCTCCTCTACTCTCCTCTCCTCCTCTCCTCTCCTCTCCTCTCCTCCTCTCTCCTCTCCTCCTCTCTCCTCTCCTCTCCTCTCCTCTCCTCCTCTCCTCTCCTCTCCTCTCCTCTCCTCCTCTCTCCTCTCATCTCCTCTCCTCTCCTCTCCTCTCCTCCTCTCTCCTCTAATCTCCTCCTCTCCCCTCTCCTCCCTCCTTTCTGAAGCAGTTGAAGTGGGGGTTGAGGGGAGGTGGTGGGGGGAGGTTGGGGTACAGGGGGACATAAATCAAGTGTGAAGCACTGAGCTGTCACTGGGCGGCTCAGAGGGTCGGCGGGCGGCCGCTTCAGAAGCCTTTAGGCTGAGCAACACCAGAACAGGGGGGGAGGGGGGGGGGGGGGGTCACAGGGGTGCTGTGTCAAAGGTCGCGCATACCAGGATGATGGCTTTGCAGAGTGAGCGTGCTCAGAGGGCCGTGTAGAGGAGGGCAGCCATGCCCCCTACAGGCTGACAGCACATCAGCAACACTTTAACCTGAGGGGAGAAATGGGACTCACCATGAGTGTTAGTAATGAATGTCAAAGTGCCTTCTGGGCACCTTGAGGGGCCTTACATTTGATTTTATTTAAAGTTGCATTTCATTTAAATTATTTAATTTGAATCTTTTTATAATTGATTAGTTAAAGTAACTTTATTGTTGGGTTTAATTTAATTGATTTAATTAGCTAGAAATTATTCTGGAGAACTGGAGAACTGCTTGGGACAAAATCTATACTATAAACACGGATTTCCTGTGTGTGTGTGTGAGTGAGTGAGTGAGTGTGTGTGTGTGTGTGTGTGTGTGTGTGTGTGTGTGTGTGTGTGTGTGTGTGTGTGTGTGTGTGTGTGTGTGTGTGTGTGTGTGTGTGTGTGTGTGTGAGTGTGTGTGAGTGAGTGAGTGAGTGAGTGAGTGTGTGTGTGTGTGTGTGTGTGTGTGTGTGTGTGTGTGTGTGTTAATTTCCTCGGGAAAACTATGAAGAAAAATGTTCGTCGACTACCTATTTTCAATGATGACAACTAGACGTTAACTAAATAAAACCAAAGTTGTGAGAACAAATTGAACAAATTGAACAAAAACTAGGAGCAAATCTATTGACATTTTCCTCAACAAATAAAAACTAAACTAAAATGTTAGGGAAGGATGAATTCAGAAGATATCCAATCAGAAGAGAAGAAGTTAAACAGTTAAATCTGTGTCTGTATTGCACGTTCAAATCTTAATACCATTCCATAATACCAGATTAATAAATCTTTCCAATGAGTTTGGAAATTATTATTATTTTTTAAATATTTTCCCCCCGATTTTTTTATCCCTTTTTTATCCCCCATTAGTGCAATTTTAAATTTATTTCTCCTGGTTGCTACTCCACCCTCTGCCGATGGGGAGAGCCGAAACTGGCTGCATGCTTCCTCCGAGACATGGGCAGTTAGCCAGCCGCTTCTTTTCACCTGACAGGGGAAGCTTCACCGGTAGGACATAAAACGTGGGAGGATCACGCTATTCCAACCAGTTCCCCTCCCTCCGAACAGGCGCCCCTAACGACCAGAGGAGGCACCACATCAGCAACCAGGATATTGCATGTTTTGGTGTGGGGTTCCTATATGAAGGAAACCCCCAGGGGGCATGGGGAGAACATGCAAACTCCACACAGAAAGGCCCTTTTGACACCCGGGCGGTGGGCACTCGAGGACATGCGGACGGGCACGCATTCCTTCAGCGCTCACAGCGTCGCAGGTGGGAATCGAACCCAGGACCTTCTAGCTGTGAGGCGACAGCGCTTACCACTGCACCACCGTCCGCCAGAGTTTGGAAATTCTAAAGGAAAAAATTGTTTTCTTGAACTGAAACGAGACTAAAATACTCAGACTTTTAGTCGACTAAAACTTGACTAAATAAAAACAGGATGAGCTTGTCTAAATATGATACGTAACAATGACATTTGACACAGGACTAAGACTAAATAAAAAAAAATAGCAGACAAAATGAACACTAGTGTGTTTCAACATTCAATACTTTATTGGCCATGTCAGAGTTGATTGGGATTTGGCTTAATGAGCTCACAGACGTAGCCAAGCACATAAAACCACTCACACAATACACAAAAAAAACTACAAATCACAGAGTACAGCTGTGTGTGTGTGTGTGTGTGTGTGTGTGTGTGTGTGTGTGTGTGTGTGTGTGTGTGTGTAGATGCTGCTGCTGCTCTCCCTCTCTCTCCACTGCACAGCTGAGAAATGAGCATGATCCAAAATACCATGTGTGTGTGTGGCTCTGGTGCAATTAGGACACGCAACAAGACGAACAGCGCTGTATTTAACATTGTGTTAGCCAAGATGCTTTTTTGAGGATTTTTCTTAGTGTGAATGTAAAATACCACAACAATCCAAAACCACAGGTATGAATGGAGAGTGGAGGTCTCTCTGCTGCTGCTGCTCTCTCTCTCTCCACTGCACAGACTGGAGGGCTCCTGTCTCTCTGCTGCTGCTGCTGCTCTCTCTCTCTCCACTGCATAGAGTGGAGGGCTCCTCTCTCTCAGCTGCTGCTCTCCCTCTCTCTCCACTGCACAGCTGAGAAATGAGCATGATCCAAAATACCATTATCAATCCACAAAAACAGCTACTTACTGTATCTTTGTAAAAGCTGAAAGACTGGGGCTGTTTGGTGCAGGACACCTAGCCCGCCCTATGCACAGGATGTGTCATTGGCTCATTTTAACACACATTTCAGAAAAATCGCCCTTCACGATGTCAATAGAGCAATGGCCTTTGTGCCCTAAAAAAAATTGAAATTCCCTCCCTGCCCACCAGCTGTCTGTTGTAGAAGTATTGGAAGTTGAGGTTTGATAACAGGTTAATGTCTCTCTCTCTCTCTCTCTCTCTCTCTCTCTCTCTCTCTCTCTCTCTCAGGTTCATCAATGCGAGGCGGAGGATAGTGCAGCCCATGATCGATCAGTCCAACAGAGCAGGCAAGTGTCACATCTCCACCCTCTGATCGCTCACACACTGACTGGGCCCATCTGTAGTGACTGGGCCCATCTGTAGTGACTGGGCCTATCTGCAGTGACTGGGCCCATCTGCAGTGACTGGGCCCATCTGCAGTGACTGGGCCCATCTGCAGTGACTGGGCCCATCATCTGTAGTGACTGGGCCCATCTGTAGTGACTGGGCCGGGGACGGCAACAGCAGTGTGATAATACAGGCCATGGGGTTCCCAAACTTTTCCATGCCAGAGCCCCCCAAATCGCATTAGCCTTTGGCCCGTGGCCCCCCTATTGCAAGGTCTCTTTAAAAACCCATTGGCAATATGCGACCATTGAAAATAATTATTATATTGAAAATTATTTCCTTACTTGTAATTAAGTATTAATGTAATAACCTAATGATTACATTCGTATCTCGTTTTCTTTTCTGTTTTATAAACATTGGCAGGCAATTAGACAGATGGACATGGCAAAATGTGATTTTTATGTGCAAGGAAATAGGAAAGGATTCAATTATATTTGTTAACACTGCACGACATATAATTATAAAATATAATACAAATATATATGCTTTATTTATTATACTGTAGTATTAACAAATACAGTATAACTGAATCATTTCCTTTCCCACGAAGATGTTTTTTTTAAGCATTTCCATTAATTTGCTGAGGCCCCAATGCCTCCTGGCGGCCCCCCAGTGAGCTCCGGCCCCCACTTTGAAAAACACTCAGATTAGATTAGATTAGGTTAGATTAGATTAGATTAGGTTAGATTAGATTAGATTAGATTAGATTAGATTAGATTAGGTTAGGTTAGGTTAGGTTAGGTTAGATTAAATTAGGTTAGGTTAGATTAGGTTAGATTAGATTAGGTTAGATTAGATTAGGTTAGGTTAGATTAGATTAGATTAGATTAGATTAGGTTAGATTAGATTAGGTTAGGTTAGATTAGATTAGGTTAGGTTAGATTAGGTTAGATTAGGTTAGGTTAGATTAGATTAGATTAGGTTAGATTAGGTTAGGTTAGATTAGATTAGATTAGGTTAGATTAGATTAGATTAGGTTAGGTTAGATTAGATTAGATTAGGTTAGATTAGATTAGATTAGATTAGGTTAGATTAGATTAGATTAGGTTAGATTAGATTAGATTAGATTAGATTAGATTAGATTAGGTTATATTAAATTATATTAGGTTAGGTTAGATTTGATTAGGTTAGATTCGATTTGATTTGATTTGATTTGATTAGGTTAGATTAGGTTAGATTAGATTAGGTTAGGTTAGGGTAGATTAGGTGAGGTTAGGTTAGGTTAGATTAGGTTAGGTTAGGTTAGATTATGTTATGTTAGATTAGAATAGATTAGATTCAATTAGATTAGATTAGATACTTTAATGACCACACAGCCAGGCTTTTGGAAGTTGTTTTCAGTACATGAATATTAATATTCCAGATCATGTCAATAAGAAGTTAAAGGTTAAGAAATGAAAGCTGTAAGAGCTAAAAAGCTTCTTTCTTTCTAACTTAGTGAAACATTTAGGGAGACTGGTACTTTTCCATTAATTTTCACTCAATAACCTGTAAACCTGCACAAAATACATGAAAAATACATGAATTACTAACCAACCCATGGATAAATCTTAAAAACCCATGATAGTAATCTTACGTTTTTTAAAGCGATATAGTGTTTAATGTCTAATAAATGTAAATGAAATTAAAGGACTTAAAAAATATATTAACTCATTGAATGCCATGGACGTCCTTCGACGTCCAATTAAATAGTGACGTAGAATGCCACGGACGTCCTTCGACGTCCAATGCGTTTTTTGACGGTGGGACGTCGATCAAAGCCTTCCGCAGCTCCTGTACAACTATAGTAGCTATTGGAGGTGTATAACCTATTTTACGGACTCATTAGGTGGCGACAGTGCTTGCTCGGTGCAGTCCAGATTAGAGACAGGTCCGAGAAACAGCCTAAAAGCCGTGGATCAAAGACAACCCGATGCATGCTCCCAGAGCCATTTGCTCTGTCGCGGGAGCTGACATTGGCTCCGAACAGGAGTCAATCCGCGCTCACAACTGAGCCCCTCTGTCCCTGTCTGTCTGTCTGTCTGTCTGTATAGTTTCTCCAACCGATTAGCAGCCAGGAAAGCAGCCCCTGACGCCAAACCATTCAGCAATCCGGGTTGGCTCTTCCCTGCTGTGGCGCTGAGAGCCGACAGCAGCACACAAACGCAGCCTCCGAAAATATAATGGTTGCGTGAGGCTGTGTGCAGTGTGGGGAGGAGTTTACGGGGGGAGGGGGGGGAGGGGGGTGGTGCACGCAGGGCATCACACAACAACTACGTCACTACATCAGAAAATATAAATATAATATCTTCAGACTCAGTGAATGTGCTTGAAATGCTGCATTTCACAAAAGGCGGATTATCTCAGCTAATAATTTGAAAAGCCTGAAAACGCTGAAAACAACCTATCTTCTCCGGCTCATAACTAAAGAACGGAAAATGGTATCAATAAACTTTTTTTTGCTGATGATACAATAGAGCCAGCTCGTTCTTGTGCGTGTTCGGTGTTTACATAGTAATATCACACAATATTCTGTGGGCCTCGAGAAATCACTGAAAACGCTCTGAAAACTCTGGCACTGGGAGCATCCGTTCTCCAAAAGTGGCTGGCACTGAATGAGTTAAAGGATACAATTAAGGGCTTTGCATTGTAGAGAGTATGGACTGGAAAGTGAGTTTTGAAAGGGATTGTTATTGACCAACCACGCTATCAACCTTCTTCACATATCTTCTGGTCACGTTGCTAAGCTGTGGGACAGGGAAAACAAATGCAAATACAGTTCTGTTTGGCGCTGATGGTTCCGCTCTTTACAGAAGATGCTCCCTGAATCAGCCCATGGCAGCATGCTGAGCTGAACAGGGAGCGCAATGCAAAATCCCCCATGTGTATACCAGATTCAACATTCCAGATTAATCGCCATAGTGAGTAAGCAGAGTGAGACATTGAATACATGTTTAGCCTTTGAGCCATGCAGACTCTGAGATACATGTTGAGCCTTTGAGCCATGCAGACTCTGAGATACATGTTTAGCCTTTGAGCCATACAGACTCTGAGATACATGTTGAACCTTTGAGCCATGCAGACTCTGAGCTAGAATACATGTTTAGCCTTTGAGCCATGCTGACTCTGAGCTAGAATAAATGTTTAGCCTTTGAGCCATGCAGACTCTGAGCTAGAATACATGTTTAGCCTTTGAGCCATGCAGACTCTGAGATACATGTTTAGCCTTTGAGCCATGCAGACTCTGAGATACATGTTTAGCCTTTGAGCCATGCAGACTCTGAGATACATGTTGAACCTTTGAGCCATGCAGACTCTGAGCTAGAATACATGTTTAGCCTTTGAGCCATGCAGACTCTGAGCTAGAATACATGTTGAACCTTTGAGACATGCAGACTCTGAGCTAGAATACATGTTGAACCTTTGAGCCATGCAGACTCTGAGCTAGAATACATGTTTAGCCTTTGAGCCATGCAGACTCTGAGCTAGAATACATGTTTAGCCTTTGAGCCATGCAGACTCTGAGCTAGAATACATGTTTAGCCTTTGAGCCATGCCGACTCTGAGCTAGAATACATGTTTAGCCTTTGAGCCATGCCGACTCTGAGCTAGAATACATGTTTAGCCTTTGAGCCATGCAGACTCTGAGCTAGAATACATGTTGAACCTTTGAGCCATGCAGACTCTGAGCTAGAATACATGTTTAGCCTTTGAGACATGCAGACTCTGAGCTAGAATACATGTTGAACCTTTGAGCCATGCAGACTCTGAGCTAGAATACATGTTGAACCTTTGAGCCATGCAGACTCTGAGCTAGAATACATGTTTAACCTTTGAGCCATGCAGACTCTGAGCTAGAATACATGTTTAACCTTTGAGACATGCAGACTCTGAGCTAGAACACATGTTGAACCTTTGAGCCATGCAGACTCGGAGCTAGAATACATGTTGAACCTTTGAGCCATGCAGACTCTGAGCTAGAATACATGTTGAACCTTTGAGCCATGCAGACTCTGAGCTAGAATACATGTTTAACCTTTGAGACATGCAGACTCTGAGCTAGAACACATGTTGAACCTTTGAGCCATGCAGACTCGGAGCTAGAATACATGTTGAACCTTTGAGCCATGCAGACTCTGAGCTAGAATACATGTTGAACCTTTGAGCCATGTAGACTCTGAGCTAGAATACATGTTGAACCTTTGAGACATGCAGACTCTGAGCTAGAATACATGTTTAACCTTTGAGACATTTTGGCCCCTATCGTTGCATCGGCGCAGTTTCTAGGCCGAGCGGCAGGCGCAGATCAAAGCAGTGGGCGTGGAAAGGCGCACTTGATATCGTCGTGCTAGCGCTAGATGCAGCCCAAAGCATTACAACCACGCCTTTTAGGCGTAAAATTATGCACCGTCATGCTCATTGGATAAGTGCAATAAACGAATCGCACGCTTGCCTTTTTAGCTCCAATTCCAGTGATCCCGCAAAACCAGATGAAAGCCAAACGCTCTGCCCCCCCCCCCCCCCCCCTTCATCCAGCCTGTCTGTCTGCATTATAGGCTATTATTCCATATTATACAACAGGTAGTTCCGGCCGAGCAATTTGATTGGACAAGAGGGATCTTACCAGTGCCTATATTTCACGATAATGCACTGGCGCTTCACTGTGTGTAGAGTAGGCTATATCACTCCGCTTCACATCTGCTCTAATCAACACGCTTCACAGCTGCTCTAATCAACAAAACAAACACCAGTCACGTTACATACGTCATTCAAAGCGTAACCGAGAGCGCAAAGATGGATTTTTTTACTAACATAACTTTTGATTTAAACTATGAATGCTCGTCAGAAGAGGACGAAGGGGAGCAACATTCTTCTACGGAAACCTCCAGGTTTGCTCATATTTCACCTGCAGGACTTGACGATTTGGAGAAAAACAAAAACGAAGCAAACACTGTGAAGCAAACGGTCTGGGTTGTGAACTGCTTTCAAACTTGGCTACGTTCAAAAACTATGACCATCAACTTCCAGTCAATTGAGAAGACAGAGCTGAATACTGTTTTGAGGGAGTTTTATGGATCCGTACGGACGAACAAAGGAGAGCTATATGGGATAAGCGGTTACCTTGGGCTTCGCGCTGGTTTAAATCGCCATATCAACGAGCCGCCTCTCAGCCGTTCATGGAATTTAATGCAGGATGCTGAATTCCTTCCAGCTAATAACGTTTTCAAAGGCGTTGTGAAACAGATCAGACGAGCCGGGAAAGATACAACAACACATCACCCGGCAATTTCAACTGAAGACCAGCTCATCTTAAAGCAATCTGCTGCTTTACGCCCAGACAATCCAAAGGGTTTACAGAACAAGGTCTGGTATGACATTCAGTTGCATTTTGGACGCAGGGGCAAAGAGGGGAATCGGGCTCTCAAACCTGATTCATTCACCCTAAAATACGACGAGAATGGAGCAAAGTTTTTCACAATGACTTTCAATGAAGAAACAAAAAATCACAAAGACCCTTTGGAGAGAGACAGAGAAAATAGGAGGGGTGCATGTTTGAGGAGCCAGGAAACCCCCTCTGTCCAATTGTTTCTCTTGAAAAGTACTTGAGCAAACTTCCACCTGACGCAAAAGCCCTCTATCTGCAGCCCAGGAGGAATGCAGCTGTCACAGATAGCGTCTGGTACACCGCAACTCCGCTTGGAGTAAACCAGTTGGCACAGATGTTACCCAGGATGTGTAAAGAAGCGGGGACACGAGCCTCTTACACCAACCACTGCCTCCGGGCCACCGCCATACAGAAGCTGTCTGATGCAGGACTGGAAGCCAGGGAGATCATGGCAGTGAGTGGGCACAGGTAAGATGATTAACGCCTATAAATACAAATTCGAGGACGGGATGACAACGAGGATGGTGATTAGTGATACTTCGCCACACTTTTTTGTCTTGCAGGTCTGAAAGCTCGTTAAAAAGTTATTGGCGACCATCCACGGAGAGCAGGAAAAGATGGAGCAACATACTGTCAGATCAAACAAGCTCATCCTCGGTATCCGACATGCCTCCTGCAAAGCGACAGTCAACCATGCCGTCACCAGACTCTGTTCTCTTCACTGGCTGTACAATAAATGGAAACGTGCAAATCAATGTGTATGACAAAAAGTAGGCTAGACAGCCTGCAGTTAATTAGGCTGATTAGGCTACATTTTCTGCAAAGGGAAAGCTGGGGGGACTATTTTTGTTGGCGGAGGAATAAATACAAAAATCATCTATTTTCTCAGCTTTTTGTCATTTTTTTAATCAGCTTTGTTTAATAATAGAACTGTTGTATAAAAGCAATATCACACTCGAGGTCGTGCATTGTTGGCTAATATAGGCACTGCTGTGATTATCTACGGCACTCGGCCTGCGGCCTCGTGCCTGCGACCGAATCACAGCAGTGCCTATATTAGCCAACAATGCACTCCCTCTCGTGTGATATTGCTTAATTATTATGCTTCTCAAACCAATCTAACTGCAGTTTCAATACTGCAAGCAGGTAAATACGCTACACTATAGCAAGATCAAAGTGAAAATAATGTTCTATGCATCAGCTAGAAAAATATAGCCTATTAGATTGGTGAAAGTTTGTCCAGAAAGATATCATTTTCTCTCGCCTGCTGCAGGAAGGATGATGCACATAAATATACCCTACATTATGTCAAGTCATTGCATAAATGTGTTTTTATTGTAAAACTAAATGTGAAATAGGGCCAAGTTATTGGAGGAACATCACAGTATAGCAGATGCCATTAGAAGCGCGTTCCGAAGCGCGTTCCGCTGTTACTTCTCTAAATCACGTTAACTCGACAAGGGGTATATATATGCCCAGGAGGACATATATGTTTCACATAGGGTGGTGTTTTCATTTCGAGGTTTTATTTGGTCCAATATTGAAATGTTGACAATGGCAGGCTGTGTTACCATTACACATTAATTTAGAACTACCTTTTATATCTATTTTGGCTCATTTGGTGGCTATTTAGTAGCGAAATGAAGAAACACAATGCATGCTGGGAACTCAGAGAGAGAGAGAGAGAAGGGTGACAGAGAAGAAGCAGTGAAGGCAAAGAATAGGCCTGCTTTTCAAAAGCGCAAAGCGCTAAATGTAGGCCAGCTCCCAAGATATAACTAGGCTGGTATTTAGCGCCGACACGCCCACTTTGGGACTGCGCCACGCCCATTCGGCCTAAAGCGCATTTGGCAGCCTAAAGCCTATTGCTATCTTGCCGAAACAGGCGCAAGGCACGTTTTTTTGCGGTTAAGGCCCGTAATAGCGCCGATGGCCTGTGGGAGAATAGAGCCCTTTGAGTAGCAAAGAGCGGCGTGTAGAACGCAACCATATTTGAATGGATCGCCTTGTCGTGAGAATGACTGTGATAGGTGAATTATTAAACAGGGATCCAATCAGAAGCTGTCAGCTGATAACAGCTGGGGCGTACGGCGTACGTATGACTTCCGTGTCTTGCATGAACTAACGCAATGCTTCTTTTATTTCCCCCTTATGAGTCTTCCTGGAGTTCCCCCTGGCTGGCAGTGTGCTGCTCTGTGTGTGTGTGTGTGTGTGTGTGTGTGTGTGTGTGTGTGTGTGTGTGTGTGTGTGTGTGTGTGTGTGTGTGTGTGTGTGTGTGTGTGTGTTAAAGCACACAGAGAGAGGCTTAGCTCCTTTAAACCCTACAGGTTTAGTCCAGACAAAGAGGCTAATGGCCTCCACTGACCCGCTGCATTGAGCATTTGAACCCGGGATTCAAACAAGCGGCGGCCGGCTAAACCGAGGCCGACGCCCCTCCGGCCTTTTGGCCCCCGGCTTTCTCAGCAGCGACCCCGCGCTGCCTCCACACAAAAGAGCCGATGCCAGGCCATATCAGAAAGGGTTAAAAACTAGTCAAACTAGTCCAACAAAAGCTAGCCTTGGAAATCACAAACGAAACCATCGCAGTACATGTCAGATCATTTTTTCCCAAAGGTGGTTTGTATCATTTTAGATAGTTATTATCATGCTAATGCCTGTGCAAGTGGCCATTTTTCTGATCAGTTTGTTTTTAATTAGTTATTTGACGATATAAAAAGGGACGATTGACAGCTATGGCAGCCAGTCTCAAGCCGTCATTGGCTGGACAGGCAGACTCTTCATATTATAGATCTAGTGTTAGTTTTACATAGACAAGACACGGCTTGGTAAAACAGAAGAAGAAGAACACTGCTTGATCTGTTATCTACCAGACGTATCGATGGACCGCAATAAAGAGGACATTGTTTTGAGAAAGCTGCGCGAGGAAGTAACGTTGGTTGGGGACTGAAGTAGTAAGTTCAGAAAACATGTGTTTTATTAGTTACTCCCACTATGTTATCGGTTATTTTAATACACAATGGTTTTAACGGATGCAGGCCGTCTGTTTTGCATTATTTGTCGGCATAACATTACTATAACCTAACAACGATTCAACGTTTGTATAGCCTACTGGAAATTAAGCTGTTAGTCCATAGTGAAATAGGCTTTTGCAAGCCATTCATACTAAATAAGTTGTCCCTGGCCTACAACAGTCTATAATAACAGACTCCTGTTGGACTCCATGGGCTCTATCGTTGCATCGGCGTATAAACTGCATTTAGTGCCAGGCGCAGCCTAGATTAGTGGGTGTGCGGCACCAGCGCACTTGATATCTTGGTGTTGGCGCAATAGGTGGCCTTAATCATTATAACCACGCCTTTTAAGCGTAAAATTATGCACTATCTGCCCATTGGGGAACTGCAGTAAACGAATCACATGCTTCACTTTTCAGCTCCAATTCCACGGAGCGATCCAGTCCGGCTTCAGAAAAGCCGAGGGCTCTGATCTCCCCCCCCCCTTTTATCCCCCCTGTCTGTCTCCATATATAGGCTATTATTCCATACACCAATCTAACTGCAGTTTAATTACTGCAAGCATGTAAATACACTACACTATAGCAAGATCAAAGTGAAAAGAATGTTCTAAACGCATCAGCTAGAAAAATATAGCCTATCATGATGAGATTAATTAGATTCGTGAAAGTTTGTCCAAAATGATATCGTTTTCTCTCCCCTGCTGCACAGGTAGGATGATGCACATAAATATAGCCTACATTATGTAAAGTCATTGCAGAAATGAGTTTTTATTGTAAAACTAAATGTGAAGTAGGGCCAATTTATTGGAGCGGACATCACAGTATAGCAGATGACAGTAGAACCGCGTTACGCTGTCACTTATCTAAATCACGTTAAATCGACGAGGGATTTATTTTGTCCAATATTGAAATGTTCTACAATAGCATGTTGTGGGAACATGACACATTATTTAGATCTATTTCGATGTACCTTTCTATCTATTTAGGCTAATTTCGATGCCATTTATTATTGAAATGGATTAGCCCAATGCATGCTGGAAGATTTCACATGTCTGGCTGTTGCAGGGAAGCCGCAGTGAATGTTTGCCCACAATGATCTCGTTTTCTCTTGCCTTCACTGCACAGGTAGGATGATGCAATAGCCTCTGAATGTCACTGGCTCAAAACTGTCATGTTAGAAAAAACTGTCATGTTGTTATACTATGTACGGTAGAACAACTTATTTTTTCTGAGAGAGAGAGAGAACCGGCGAACTTTTTTTCAAGCAGTCCGTATTGTGCCTGTCA
>NC_139626.1:61837398-62022398 GCF_964638095.1 Poromitra crassiceps | reverse complement strand
ACGGAAGGGTCACCACCGTCAGAGAGGAGGGGCTTATAAAGAGGGGGGGTGGGGTCTGCTCTCTGGGGGCAAGTAGCGCCTGTTGATTGGGTCCAGTGGTGTCTGTGAAGCGGGACAGGTCGGCCGGTCGGTCGGGTCCTGCTGGGTCCAGATAGGCAGAGGAACACTCCAACATAAGGAGACAGCGACAAATATTCTGATGGATGGATCAGAACTGACAGGGGAAAAGAGCAAAGACATGGCAGTGGTGCTGGGAGCCCGATATCTCCATGGTGCTGGGAGCCCGATATCTCCATGGTGCTGGGAGCCCGATATCTCCATGGTAGAAAGCAGGAATGTGAAGAATGTATTGAAAAGCAAAGATGTTCTGAAGTGCTTTGTCATGAGACAAGTCAAAGGGACTGAGGCGGTCTTCAGCATGGTGCTTTGGGTCTGACCCTTCCAACACTTTCATCTTTTAAAGATATAATCCGGAAGATTTCAGTTTTCTTGTCTCTGACACCACCTATGGCCATGAGCAGTAATTGCAGGTGAGATCCAAACAGTGTCGCATAATGTGACGTGAAGGTTTTTTTCTCTCTCTCCTTAATGCATTCAAGTTGGCCAGTGGGGGCGGTAATGCAACACTTGGATGCCAACCGCCACACAACTCAAAAGAAGAAGAAGTTGGTCAGCGGTGCGTTATTATGGATCCCACCGGAGATCGCTACGACACGTGGGAGGCTGGGCGCCGTGTGTGTGTGTGTGTGTGTGTGTGTGTTTTGTGTGTGTGTGTGTGTGTGTGTGTGTGTGAGATTTGAGCTGTCAAAAGGAAACAAAAGGCTCGCTCCTGGCCAATCCCGGCGCTTGACTGCTGCAGGGTGTGTTCTGCCCAAATCTCCAGTGGGATCATAATAACGTGGGAACAACAACGACTTGCTCCTACTCCGCCTAGCCTCTCAGACGGGTCCATGCCATGTCCATGTCATAAACACACAGTACACTGAGAGCTGATCCTGTCATAAACACACACAGTACACTGAGAGCGGACCCTGTTGTAGAAAACGATGAAAAGGAGCGAGCTTAAACAAGTGAAAACGTTGGTTGTGTGAACGCAGCCCTCTTTCTGCTGCTCTGTGTTTCTTCCGACAGTCGTTTAGGAGAAGTGACCTCCTCTTTACTGACGGCCTCCTGTGTTCTCTCTGCAGGACTGTACGAGAGCTGCCTGAACCCCGCCTCCTCAGCTCACGCCCCCCACCCCACCCCACCCCACCCCAAAACCCCCCCCCACACACACACACATATCCCCCACCAAAGCCTAGCCTGGGAAAACCACCCTGATCACCTGACCTCGCATTGTGTTTCCGTCTCTAGTTGGGTTTCCATCCATTTTCAATTTGCGCATAAAAAACCTGGGTGGAAACGCTTATTATTATTAAAGAGCACGGTGCAGGTTGGAGACCACATTGCATTAATATGTGGGGCTGGTCTGTAGCAATAGGATTCTCCTCCCCCCCCCCCCACACACACACATAGCTGCATCTAGATTTTTGCAAAGCAGCTGGCACGCGCGCCTGAAAACCCGCCAATGGAACATAACACTTGTGACATCACTCACGCACCCTGGGGAGGGAGCTGAAAGACGCTCTGGCTCACAGTGAAAACAGCTTAGCGTCGGGCCCGGGTATTTTCATAGGAATCTTGAGCCCAAAATGTAAAGTCATAATAGTTAGTAGAGTAAACAGCCATAAAGTGCAGAAATAGACTTGACAACAACAATTAAACAAGAACAAGAGTATGCACCAGCGGAGTTCCATGGAGGAAAAGACGTTTTCGCCGTTCTTCTGAGTGGATTCGGACTGGATGTTGATTGGCTGAAGGAGTTGTCTGTCAAAGGCAAGCACTCCCGCCCACTGAAATCGATGCGGGCGGCTAGAATCCCAGACTGATACGTAGAGAGCCAAACAGAATGTGAGGTCATGTGATCAGGATGGTTTTTACCACCCCACCCAACCCCACCCACCCCCACCCAACAACACCCAACCACACCCACCACCACCCAACCCCACTCCACACCCCATACAGCCTCCTGGAGACACACCTACTGACCTCCTGGTGCACTGTAGAGACGGACGCCTCCTCCATCTGGCTCCGGAGACCGAGGGGGAGTAAACAACGATGTGTCTCTGCTGACGGCGATGTGGAGCACACCACCGCCCATCTCAACGTGTCAAGATGCTTCTCTGTTCGCGCTTGCTGGAGAACTTCCTTCTCTCCAAGATTTTTGCCAGATCGTTCTCAAGCGCATGACTGTGTGGATGTTTTGGATATTCGATAGTCACCTGTGATGACGGATGGACAGACGCCTGGCTTCACCTCCACACATCGTTCAGTAATCATTCAGGACTGTAATATTCATACGGTGGACTCTTTTCACAGCAGCCATTTTGTGTCTCAAAGGCAGGGTAAACACAGGTGGAATCAAAACATGAATGATGGTTTTCCATCTTCCAAATGCAATTTCAAGCCCTGCAGGGAGAGCAGGTGGTGACATAGGAGTGAGTGAGAAAATGATCAAATATTGGTGGTTAAGACTGAATAATGACATCACAACTGTTCATTTAAAATGAGTTATTCCTCTAAACCTGGCTTCAAATGCCCAAAATTGTTCGCGCTGGCGCCGTTCAGCCCTCAGCAACCCATCCATGGGTTATGGCATGACAATATTTGTTCGGCCCCCGGCAACAATCTGGGTTTCTCATGTGGCCCCCCATGGAAAATAGTTGCCCACCCCTGTTGTAGACGGTACAGTTAAAAAGTTATGGACCAAAACGTAAAGAGGGCTGTTATAGCGTCATCAGGTCAATGGGTGTAATTATTTTTAGATCACAGCAATGAGTAAAAGTGGGGCGAGCCAAGGAAACCTGGGGAGGGGGGGGGGGGGGGGGGGGGGTTTGATTGTAGAAGCTACGGTTCCAAAGTTATGGACCAAAACGTAAATATGGCTGTTATAGCGCCACCGTCAGGTCAATCAGTGTAATTGTTTAGGCCAGACCAGAAGAGTACTCTATGAATCTATGGACCCAATGGGAACAGTCGCTCTTATGGTTTGTGAGCTACAGGTACTTAATGTTGCTATAGCACCCCCTATAGGCGAAATGACACAATTCAATCAGCTCAGAGTACATCCCTGCACACATCTAGCAATTTTGGTTAGAATTGGACGATGCGTTCGGGAGTTATGGCGATTTTTGTGAAATAGGCCCCACCCACAGAACTTTGGAAGTGGATTATATTGCAACGATGTGGTGTTTTCAAAAAACGCAAAGTCAGTGTTGTGCAGGACAGTCCACACATGATGTCTGCTTTGGTTTGGTGAAGTTTGGACAAGATGTGAAGGAGGAATCGCCAAAAAAAAAACCTGTTTTGGACAAAATTCAAAATGGCAGGAAATCTAGTCAGACAGAAATGGCCCTGGCCATATCAGTAGATGCAGAAGGACCCAAGGAATTCAGGGAATCCAGAATTTTGAATGTGCACCCTACGGGTTAAAAAGTTATGGACCAAAACGTCCATAACTGCTATAGTGCCACCATCAGGTCAATTGGTGTAATTCTTTCGTGGATAGTAAAGGGCCCCTCTATGCAACTCCCTACCAAGTTTGGTAGCATTAGGGCATATGGTTTCTGAGATACAGCTAATTTAATGCAAGATTTATCGAAACCCCATGCAAGTCAATGGGGGAAAAATGGCGCTTAATCGCGAGTAGCGCCCAGACCGCTCGATGAAACGCTTAGCAAAGTCAGAGCACACCTGTCATCAATGAGCTGCACGTTTTGAGCTCTGGCATGTCTATGTGGTGTGAAAAATGTGGCAGTTATTACGTCCCAAAAATGTATAGATTGTGTCTTGCTTTCAACAAGCACAATAATTAGTGACTAATCAATGTCGTCTCTCTTTCAAGCCACAACTGAACAAAATGTCAAAATGATTAAAGGTCACATGTACTGTATGCCACATTATGCTATTTTGGTTGCACCTGTGCTTACCCGGCTCTTTTAGACACAAAATGGCGGTTGTGAAAAGGGTCCATCCAACTATTGACCTTGATCTAAATAAGACAATATTGATTAAGGTGTCTACATTAGTTGCTTATAGAATATCCCATGCTACAGAGTCTGTAGACACATGACGTTCCTATACGTCCTCCATCTGAGTTTCCTTCCTGAATTTACCCCGAAAGCCTTTATTATCATGATGCTACTGCGTTAGGGACAACATGTTATTATCATGATGCTACTGCGTTAGGGACAACATGTTATTAACATGATGCTACTGCGTTAGGGACAACATGTTATTATCATGATGCTACTGCGTTAGGGACAACATGTTATTATCATGATGCTACTGCGTTAGGGACAACATGTTGGGACTTCTTTTTCCCGCTGGCAGCCATCTTTTCTTCTGCTCGAGCATGCGCCGTCGAGCAGTTTTGCTGCCGTCACATGTCGCGAAATGCTGCGAAAACGACGTCATAGTGCGATTAAGGTGTATACATGTCTACAATGCACAACAATAATGTGACTAAGATCGGAATGCTCCACAATGTCTTACTTTGAATACGGTATTGTGACCTATGACCTTAGGCTGGGTTCACACCGGCGACCCAAGCCTTGCCTATGCCTTGCCTTTACCCACGCTTTTAAATAGGCGTCCGTTTTAGTCAACGAGGCTGTGTACACCGTGCGCCTGAGCGTGAACCCTGCGTGTACCCACGCCTTGCCTGTGCCTTCCCGATTTTATCGTTTAGGCGTGAGTTCTATTTTCAAGCCGACAAGGCGCGTGCAGGCAGGCTTCTTCTGTCAAGCCATGAAAGAAAAACGCGACAATATCCGTGGGAAATGGCAAAGTCAACTGAATTTCAAAATGAAATGGAGTTACAACAGTGTTGAGCAGAGAGAGAGAGAGAGAGTGAGAGAGAGATTGACGGGGGGCTTTCTCCCTGTCGGCAAACAAATCTTCATGAGAGAGAATAGCGACCGAAGAAGCAAGATGGACAATGTTGTTGTGCCAGCACATATTCTTGCAAGATCACCTCTCTAAAATGTCCGACTATAGTCAGACCTGGTTATACATATCCAGCATCAATAGAACATTAAATATATCCGATTTATCTTACCTATGATAATTCGGGACCACACGTGAAAAAATACAGTCGGGAGAGAGGAGAGGCGCTTGTAACTCGGCTCAGGTTCAGCGTGGAATAGGCGTGCGGTGTGATCGCAAAAACGTGTAATAGGTTCACGCAAGGCAAGGCGTAGGTTCTCTGTGTGAACTAAGCGTTAGGGTTAAGGTAAGGTACTATGACCTTAGGGTTAAGGCAAGGTACTATTGACCTTAGGTTCAATTGGGAATATTGCAGTCATGTAAACAATATGAACCTCCTGGCATGAAGCAAACAGCCATGTTGTTGCACCACACCTGGAGCATGCACCACCTGTTTGTGAGGATTGGTTCCTGCAGATTTCCCCTCCTGTCCCTTCTACAGACTGCAACTAACAGACTACAACTATGGAAGCCCGGAGCGGACAGTTGCCCAAACTGAAGCCACGGTAGCTTCAGCGGCTCCTCCCCTCCCCTCCTCTCCTCCTGGAGGATTAGCTGAACATTTCTCTGGCCGATGAACTTGTGGCGACGAGAAGCTGATGTCTGTATTTCCCGAGGGAGTTATTTCGAGAGGGGACGTCCCAGCAGACATTTCTCAACAGACCGAAGCGGATGGGAGCGGATGCTGTGTACTGTGTCTGTGGACTCAGACCCAGGAGACGGATGAGTTGGCACATGATCTCTGTCTTTTGCATAATAGACCGTTTTTAAAGGAGAAAGACTGGTTTCACTTTCACACTGTGTGTGTTGTCTTTTTGTCTTTTTTCATAGACTCTTACCGTCCCTCCACCTCTGCCCACGTCTGACTTCTCAAATAAAATGGGAAAAAGCGAAGCAGTTTGGTTTCATCGCTTTGTGAGAGTATGAGCTCTCAGGCGCTTCCTGTCGTGGACTTTGTGCGACTTCACTACCTGCTGTCAGACTCTGTGTGTGTGTGTGTGTGTGTGTGTGTGTGTGTGTGTGTGTGTGTGTGTGTGTGTGTGTGTGTGTGTGTGTGTGCAGGTGCGGACTGCATAATCGGGCACGTCGGGCAAATGCCCGGTGGCCTGGCCTGGCCTGCAATTTTTTTTTTTTTTTTTTTTTTTTTTGTGCCCGCAGTCAGGCCACTCACTGAACAGCAGGCCAGGCGCCGCCTACTGGTTTACTAGTGGTTTTATTACTTTATTCAGGGTTAAAGTGGGTGCATCTCATTGTAAAATTGGACTCGGCCCAAATTGGGCTTCAAACGGCCCAAATTGGGCTTCAAACGGCCCAAATCTGGCTTCAAACGGCCCAAATAGGGCTTCAAACAGCCCAAATCTGGCTTCAAACGGCCCAAATCTGGCTTCAAATGGCCCAAATCTGGCTTCAAACGACCCAAATCGGGCTTCAAACGGCCCAAATTGGGCTTCAAACGGCCCAAATTTTTCGCCGCCGCCCCTCGGACGCCGGCACGCGCATCGGCCCGTATCGGCCTGGCCTGCTTGGTATCTAATGCCCGGCCTGAATTGTGATCCCAGTCCGCCCCTGTGTGTGTGTGTGTGTGTGTGTGTGTGTGTGTGTGTGTGTGTGTGTGTGTGTGTGTGTGTGTGTGTGTGTGTGTGTGTGTGTGTGTGTGTGTGTGTGTGTGTGTGTGTGTGTGTGTGTTGTGTGTGTGTGTGTTTATTATTATTATTATTATTATTATTATTATTATTATTATTATTATTACAAATCAAAGTGACAAATGAGATTATTTTTCAGGTGAAGCGACATTATTTCTTGGACTTTGACAAGTGGTTTGTAATAATGTGAGACCTCACAGATCATCATTTGATTTGTGTTTCATTTCAGATTTGAATGAGATACAGGGAAATCCAGACTAGCACGCACGCTTACTTACTGGATCAGTTTTGTTTTCTATTTTGTTTTGAATTTAAAAACTGATACAAAAGACTATTCTCTTCAGCACATAATACCACCTTGTATCAACTGATAATGTATAAGTACCCTATAATGTAATAAGTTGTTAAAATGTTGTAAGATGTCCCTTTAAATAAAACCTGTTAATGTAATAAATTCTTGGATAACACACAAACATCATCAGCTATTAGGATTTTGTCAGGAATTGAACATACGTTTTCAACTGATAATGTCATAATTTCTAAGCGATCAATTTAATAATATTAACTCATAAGAATGTAATAGCTTGAGTTATTGCACTACAGTATTGTTGGCACACCATACATTAATATGTTACACCCTTTATGAAGTCCTAATGGTAGGTTAAAGTAATGATGATGGAATTTGGATTAATTCATTCAATTATAATACTTTTATTTATCCATTTTATAGGAACATTTTATTACATTTTAAGTAAGTAGTAACTGCATGATCCAACAGTTCCATTATCAGTTGATACAAGGTTGAGTATGGTAAGCATTCATGTTTGAATCTGCAAATCCTGTAGCCCATTTCTGCCCTGAAATGAAATATCATATTTCAGACTGTGAACGGTTTTAATTCAAAGATATTTTGGGACCGTTACCCTCCACTGCAGGTTATTACTTTCCTTCAATTTCCCCTTTCATAATGCCTTTCTTTCTGCCCACATGAAAATTCACTTCAGTTCACTTCAAATCAAATCTATTGACAGTAGAAAGTCCAGTGGATTTTGGTGTGTCAGACAAGACCCAAGACGTCTTCAACTGAAGCAGCTGCATATCATTACATCTATTAGTTCCTTGTGTGATTTTCAGAATAACAACACTGGTTTGTACGGAGAACTGTTCTCAGAAAAGTCATGCGGGACATTTAGGAAAGCTGAACATTTTCAAAACTTAAAACTTGAAATCAGCTGCCTTTCTACTGTCTTATTATGATCAACATATTTGGTTTTTAACAGACAACAACTTCAAATGATGGACAGTTGTAGAAACAGAGAGAAGAACTTAAATCCTTAGCCTATACTACATTTACATCAAAACTATATCTAAAATAATAGAGTGTAACACATTGCAATGGCAGCATTATGTGTTCAGCACCAATGGTGCATATTCAATGTGTTAGGGCAGGGTTTTTTGGTAACACGCTATTATAACGTTCAGTAGTAAGTCATTTATAAGCTAGTTAATGATGAACTAATGAGGAACTAATCATTTACGAAACACGAATATACATTTGTAGATAAGTTGTAAGCCATTCAAAGTTTTTATATTCCAACCTGTCTCTATACACATTTGTTACTCATAAACAAATGATGAGCAAATCATTAGTAAATGAAAAAAATCATTCAATAATAGCCTATAAATGACTTACTACTACTGAACGTTATTATAAATTGTTACCTTTACTTCCATACCATAGTTTCACAAAATCCCTGGATGCCTATGTGATCATGATTATGTTATTTGATCCTGCATAGACACACAAACAATTGAGACAACATAGTCTGATATTGCTGTTTGACATAGCCTATACGTCAGACAACACAAAAGGGTGGGGGGGGGTCTGTCTGAAGCCATTGATTTATTAGTTATTGACTCTTGACTGTAAAATTCCCCCAAACTAGGTACGGTATCTCTGAACTATCTTCTTAACCAAATCACACACATTATAAATGATGTGCTCTCCTTTTGATTGATATTTTTTCATTTCCTTTCGCTGAGCCTCCCCTGAAAATGTTTGGAGCCTCCCACGTTGAACACCTCCTCTGTGTTAGGGAATATAAATGCGTTGTTACTAGTTTCAAGGAGCTCCAGTGTGACTGAGGTTAAGACTATACATCGACCAACCTACGCTATGCACGTGAGGAAAGTGCCAGATCCGATGCAACTCTTCCCAGGAATTTGACTGGGGGGGGAAAAATAGAGAGGCGATTTGCGTAAATCTGCCCCAAAGTCTTAAATGGAGAGATTAGTTCCCCCTCACGCTCCAGTTGGCCTCCTCAATGGCTGTGCTCACACACACACACACACGCACGCACGCACACACACACACACACACGCACGCACGCACGCACCCACACGCACACGCGCACACACACACACACACACACACACACACACACACACACACACACACACACACACACACACACACACACACACAAACAGTCCGCTGCACAGGAGTTTCCTGGATACACCTCATTTCAAAGCCGCCGGCCACAAAAGACACCATTTATCTTCCGCTTATAAACAATGAGTAATTTGGTGCAGTACCGAACTCGTCCAGATGAGTTTAATGTCCCCGGAACATTTTTCACACCATTTGGAAATGTTTTCCTAAAGCTGAAAACAGCACACTTTTATAGAGAAAGCTCCTCGCTCTGGCTGAGCTGACATTCCCCCGAATTCCTGAGTGACAGATGAAGAAGAGAGAGAGAGAGCAGCAACCTCCATGTTAGACTGCCCTCTTCAGGTGATTCTCGAAACTGCCTTCATCTGCGTGTTTTTCCCGCTAAACATGTGATGAGCTAGGAGTCAAGTCAAGTCAAGTCAAATTTATTTGTATAGCACATTTCATATACAGATGCAGTTCAAAGTGCTTCACATAAAATGGATGACATAAGAGAAAATAAAAAAGAGGATAAAATAGACATTTCATAACAGCTTTGTCTTTATACTGTAGTTTGGACATCAAGCATACCCATACCTTGCGTCTTCTGTTACCCGTACATGTCACAGCAATGGGTTTGCATAAAATCAGATAGAGGCAATTCAAAGTGCTTCACATAGATAGGATGGTCGACACAAGAAAATAAGAGAATAAAAGAAGAGGATACAATAGACATTTAAAAGCATCACAACAGAGTAGTTGCAAAAATAGATAAAAACATACAGAGGAATAAAACACAATTTCAATCTGTCAGCAGTTAAAAGCGACGGTAAACATAAAAGTATTTAGTCTATTTTAAAAAGTAAGTAAAGTTTTCCCAATTTCCCCCCGGGGATCATTAAAGTCTTTCTGATTCTGATTCTGATTAAAGTTGGGGCAGATCTGAGGTCTTCAGGCAGATTGTTCCAGATAGCAGAAGCATAGTGGGTGAATGCGGCCTTCCCATGATTTGATTTAATCCTAGGGACAGTTAATAAGCCGGACCCTGCTGACCTGAGAGGTCTAGACGGTTCGTAGCGTGGGAGCAATTCAGCTATATATTTTGGGCCTAGGCCGTTAGGTGATTTGTAGACTAGTAACAACATTTTAAAATCTATCCTATGACACACTGGCAACCAGTGTAGGACTTAAGAACTGGAGTGATATGATCAGCTTTCTTAGTCTTTGTTAGAGTCAACAGAACACTTAAAAATGCAGGAAGGGAAGTAAGAAAACATGTTGAAGGCTTGAATCACACAGAACTTTGGGGGCCATGCTGCTTCTGAGGCAGAGCTCAGGGGTCAGCTCGCCATTCCGAAGTGTCGGCATTCCGATCATTGACTTCTATGCTTTCGGAGAGGCGGCCCTTTTTATCTCCAAAAAATGTTTTGCCGAGAGGTTAGGTTCTGGGGGAGGTTAGGCTTAGGCGTGGGGGGTGGGAGAGGTTAGGTTTAGGGTTAGGGTCTGGGGGAGGGTTCTTTCGCAATGGCGAGACAGATCTCAATTTTGTCGGAATGCCGGTATTTCGGAGTGCCGACATTTCGGAATGCCGAGGTGTCCCCCTGAGCTCAGAGAAGTTCACTCAATCACTGTTGGCACGGAGCTATCAGCAGATACAACCTGAAGACCTGATAGGCAAATGTCCAACACATAGGCATGTATCACTGTTGGCACACTGTTTGTGACGTTAACGTTAGCTAATAAGTTATCAGTGTTACCTAGATAACGTCAGTTGTATAGGGTAACACACTCTTCTAACATTGTTAAAATGTTGCTTGCTTGCCGCAGAGATGGTTGACTTGGACATGGGATTTGGACTTGAGTCACACTTAAAGTCGAGCTGAACCCAAAAATTACTTTTCTTTTCTTTGAGTTCAAATACCTGGGGATGCAGTGCACCTATTTAATGATGTATGCCAAAAAAAATCACAAAAATCTAATTTATTTAGTTTTTCACACTTTTTACACATCAAAAGTTCATTTTTCAAGATTTCATTGATAACAGTAATGTACAGTTTGCTGACGTCACATGGTACTATCAAATTTCTACCCCATTTCAACCAATCATATCACGACATGGCAGCTGTCAATCAAATCTTCATTTCAGGATAATTTTCTCTTCCAAATGAAGTAGAAAATGGCGCCTAGTGCCTGTCATCTGGCAGAATTCCTATCCCATAAACTAACTACTAACTTGGCCAATTGTTAGAAACATGAACAAAAAATAAAAACTATAATCTCTAAGAATGCAAAGAAATGTAACTGGCTCGTTAAAACAAGCATTCCAGGGATATCGTATTTACAGAAATAGCGTGAAAGGCGCGCGCTTGAGAGCGTGGTTATCAGGGGTCTGCCCTCGGAGATTCCAGGCGGGCGGGCAGCACCCATGCATCGGATTGTCCGCTCGCTCCTCACGAAGCACCTGGCTGCCTGGTACTCCGCGGATCCCACTCGCGTAGCATGACAACACTGAATCCCACTCGATTTGGGGGTGGAACACGCCATGATTGACCAATGCCAGTCGACAGAATTGTCAAATCAAATCATTGACATGATACTATGACCCGCCTCTCAACTTGTCATCTCAGACAAATTGTGTTTTCAGTCTGAAACGGACTGCGACGCACGTTGACGATACGGGTTCAGTTCGACTTTAAGTCACTCACACAGTGAGTTGAGACTTGACTTATGACTCGTCCTCAAAGACTTGAGACTTGACTTGGACTTGAAGTTTTAGGACTTGTGTATTATTATTTTTTGTTTGTTCTTTGGTGCATTAACATTAAGGAAATGTCTACTAATGTCATCCAATCAGTGCTGATACTGTATGGTAATAGATAAAGGAGTGAGGATAATACAGAACATGCTGTCAATCCCTTAGTTTTAGCTATGCAGTGTTCTAAGCAGACTGGATGGCATGCAGCGGATGATAGAACGCTCATCCATAAGAGACTTGAGACTTGACTTGGACTTGAGCTCAAAGACTTGAGACTTGACTTGGACTTGAGTTCAAAGACTTGAGACTTGACTTGGACTTGCAAAAAATGACTTGCACGCATTTCTGGCTTGCTGCAGCTAATATGTATACACGGAAATGTGCAACTACTAAAAAATAAATGATAGCCACTATGAACAGAATAATGAAATATATAATTCTTTACTGTCAATTGGTGACACGGATTCCATACTTAACGCTATTTTTTTTGTAGCGAAACGTCATGCAACGTCACAACTCGGAAACTCAGGTAGCCTATCATCAAAATTCCAGAGTGCTGCCCTCGTCAATACAATGTTTGAGGGTCATCTGCTGGTGACTGGTAAATACGATATTTCCGAGCAGCACCTGAGTGCAGCATGTGCCCTAATTGGCTCAGCAGGAAGGAATGCAGCAGACACAGAGGTGATGGATGCTGCTGCAGCCTGTGGAGGTCAAAGGTTGAACCAAACAGAGCCACTCCTGAACATCTGTCCCAGCAGAGTCCTCTCCTCCACGTCTGGGCCTGTGACCCGGCCAGTGTTCTAGTCTAGGGATGTTCATCAATCATGGAAAATCGATAATTGATCGTTAAGGAATTGAATCGATCATGTGGAATTTGGATCGATTATTGTTATTATTATTATTCTTATTATTCTTATTTTTTTTCGGACTAGGTTTGGGTGGAATTCGTTCCTCCTCGCCCCACTCCATTGCACAGCCGACTAACGTGAGGTGGAGCTTCATATAGTCTCTAGTTTTCTGGCTGGGCACGGGCCTTTGTGCCACCAAAACTGTTTTAAACATGGGGAATTCACACCGGCATGCGCCGGGGACACAAACAAACGCACCCAGCGGTCTGCGGACCTCAGTGAGGCTCAGGCCTGTTGATTTGTTGGTTTGTTCTCTCTCTCTCTGCTCTCTCTTTCTCTCTTTCTCTCTCTCTCTCCTCACTCCTCTCTCTCTGCTCTCTCTCTCTTTCTCTCTCTCTCCTCACTCGCTGGGTTTTTGTTGCACCTATGGGATGCAATTGAACTCAAATGAAAGTTGGATAATTTATCGCCTTTAATTAAAATGCTTGCTCCAGGGCGGATTAAATGTGTCCCCCCTTGTGCGGGGCAAGAGGGGAAGGTATTTGGTGTCGGACAGAGGATCCAGGAACACCATGGGAGGGGAGGATCATGGTTACCTCAGAGAGGAAGTGGAGTGGGAGGAGGGGGGAGGAGGACGGGCGGGTCAGTTTCCCCCCGACGGGACGCATCGACCCGGAGGACAGGAAGTCACGCTCGTTTCAGGGAACAATCATCATGTGTTTACCTGGAGACACGCAGACAGGTTAAAACAGCTTTGTCAAACTCAATATCAATAGAAGAAAAGAAAATCAATAATAACCTATGGATGACAAAACCTCAAAATGTTCCTGTTTCGTTTTAGTGTAAAGACTTACAGGTACATTTTAAGAAATGTTTTCACGCATCTGAGTGTGGAGGACCAGAAGAGTCATTTGGAATGTAATGAAGTGTTTCCTTAATCATTATCTAATTGTACATTTCAGGGCTTAAAGTTCACTTTGCAAACTGGGGGGGAATTCCACCCCTTATCTTCTTCAGATAGGGGGGATTTATAGATTTTGGGGGGGATCTATAGAAGTTCTTAACATGTAGTTTATGCACACCTGAGTCTAAATGACTATGGCTTTTGTCAATGTGTTTTATCTGCAGACTAGGAGCCATAGGCTTTTGCTTCTATCAAAGCCTTTATGTGATACACTTTAATAAAACACTCATCATATTATATCAGAAGTTCTTTGTTTTGTGTTCACAATAGTGATGTCAGTTAGATTTGGTTAGGTCAGAGCTCTGGATGTTATCTTTGCTCACTACATCGGCCTTTCTTACTGTCATGTTACTGGCAAAGCTGTAACAAATTTGGTAATCTGGGAGAGTTCTATTGAAGTGAATGAGCAGGCATGGGAAGTCTGTCCCATTATAAACCATTAGGCTATCTGTCTGTGTGTTTCCACCTGATTAAAGAAAATACATTATGTGATGTTGACTGACGTTTTATGTATTACATACAATCACACGTTTTCTTTAATGAGGTGGAAGCGTTCTGGAAGCGTTCTTAGTGCTAAGAAGCTTTTGTGAAACCCGGCCATTATGGTTTATAGAGGGACTTAGCCCACAAGCTTCTCCTTTAAGACTCCTTTGGGAGCAAACCCCGTACAGACCAAGCCCCCAGGAATAGCGCTGGGCTGTGAAGCCATTTGAACATGGTGGCGAAGCTCTGTATTGCAAGTCACGTGACGCCATGCAGCCCAGAAAGGAAAATTCCCATCCACTTGCATGGGGACCCCGGCAGCTGTTAAACCCAGGGGATTTTTTTCCGGGTGTCACTCAAAGTATAAAACGACTCTTTTAATTATCAACAAATTTTTTATGGGGCATTTTTTCTTCAGAAGCCACTAAGAGCCGTATACGGGTGTATTTTCTTCTTGTAATACAATCCATGGGTGGGAGGGGTGGGAGACGTCATGGAACACGTCATGGCACACATGCGCACTTCGCCTTGGGCCGCATGGTCAGGAAGTAAAACCAGGAAGAAAAAGCCCCCATGATGGCTTCATGCGCCAGTGAGCTGCCTCCGTCCGAATGCATGGGTGGGCGTGGCACGTGCCTTATCCAGTTCTTTTAAAACATCCATGGTACAGACCCATGCAGACTTGAGGAGTACGCCCCTTAGAAACTTCCTCAGTCTGCTGTCACAAGTCCCGTGGTAGGTTGATATTATCCAAGCACCCCAACCTTTATTCTTATTTTTGCATACAACTTCATTTTAATTGTGAAATGTACTTACCAAGCTGCCGTTCCTCACTTTGCCGATTGTTATTGTAATCCAACGTGTTTATTGACAATCTGTTTAGTTGCTGCTGGTTGATTTGTTTTCTCATTCTTTTACATGTAGTTCCTGGTGCTTGCTTGGCTGTGCTACCGTGTGCCTGCGAGGGTCCTAACTCGTGTTATTATCGCCAGGTCAACGCGATTTGGATGTCAAACACAGCGCAGATTTTTCTCCGTTACATATAGAGTGAAAGAGCTCCGCCCACTTTGCCACTGGAACAGGTCCCAAGAAGAAGGAATACAACCCTGTTTCTTTTTTACTTTTACTCCCTATGTTTTAACATAAATCTGTACTTTCTACTCCTTCCATTTTCACAGGCTCACATCAAGATATCACAATGATAGCCTATCATTGATTTAGGAAAGTCGTCTTCGGAAATGTTTTAACAATCAGAAGTGGACCTTGAATTGCAAAAGGTTGAGATCCCCTGGTGTACAGAACTCTAGCAGAACCTTTTTCACATCAAGGACTGAACTCCAGCAGAACCTTTTTCACATCAAGGACTGAACTCCAGCAGAACCTTTTTCACATCAAGGACTGAACTCTAGCAGAACCTTTTTCACATCAAAGACTGAACTCTAGCAGAACCTTTTTCACATCAAGGACTGAACTCCAGCAGAACCTTTTTCACATCAAGGACTGAACTCTAGCAGAACCTTTTTCACATCAAGGACCTCATTTAGTCCACATTAGAGCCGCAGAGTCCATGAGATTTTGTCTCTCTGATAATATTTTAATTGTCAGATATGATTTTGTGACTATCTGTATTGTAGGTAGAGAGATAACAGAAACTATGATCAGAACAGTCATTTTTCTACATTCTCTTATTAAATAATTAAATACTAATTAAATACTGTACTGGTTACAAGTCGTCAAGTTGCTGCGGACCCCCTTGAACCCCCTCAAGGACCCCTGATGGTCCCTGGACCCCATGTTGAGAACCACTGGTCTATGAGAGAGGTTTGACTGAATAGTTTACAAAGCATTTATTCTGTGTTTATTTGAATAGTGATCTGTCACTAGACACAGAACATTGAAAAAATAGTTTGATGTCGCAACATTTATAGCATGAGCTAATTTGCAATGTTTGTTCTTTGACAGCTTTTTAAAAAACAATACACACAGAAAAAACACACGAAAAAAGAAAAAGAGACGCCAAACCAAAGAAGAAAAGATGTTAAGTGAAACGGCCGCTGGCAATTTGTCTCAGCTCGAGTCATTTCTCTGATGAGCGAGCGACTAACGACTCGCACTGACAAGTCATCTGTGTCTGGGAGGGGACTCGTATTAATCAGGTTAATGAGACTGACAGCATTAGCCTGGAGCTGACTAATTTACTTTCAGAATCAGCTCAATTAGCTCAGCTCATTAGTGGGGGTGGAGCCAAACCTGGACATTTGTCAGCTGTTTGTCAATAAACACAAATCCACCTTCGAGACGTCAACTGAAGAAGAATTAAGACGTACCAGCAATGACACAAATGTTTCTAAGCAAAGTGTATGTTCATTTGCGTACACTGATATATAGGGTTGGGTATATCGTTTGGATTTTAACTATTCTGATTCCGATCCCGATTCTGCTTATCGATTCTGGTTAATGATTCTCAATTCCAATTATTTGCGAGGCGATGTCAAAACAGGTCACATGCTTATTTCACAGAAGAATACAAATGTTTAAACCATTACACAAGTCATCTTCAGTCATATTCATATTATCATCATAGCATTGCTTGTCGTTTATTATGAACTTTTGTAAACATCAACAGTTTATCGATTGATTTCAAGTACGTTGTGCATGCAAAATTTGTTTCAGAATCTATAAGCAGAATCAAATTTAAGGATTTGCTGTTGACACAAAATAGTGTCTATTGGTGACTTCAGTCTAAAAAATATATCGGTAGGCTATCAGTATCCGCGTTGAAAAAGCCATATCGGTTGAACTTGAACCTTACTTCATATTATTATTATTATGTAAACAACCACTCAGTCACATTCAAGTCTGGATTTCAGCTTTCACTCATTTATTTTCTATATTCAGTCTGGCTTTCGTGTGAACAAAGAGGCCGCAGCGTGAGAAAGATCAGGCGTCCGTCTGTCTCTCAGAGGAGAACCAGTCTGTCTCTCAGAGGAGAACCAGTCTGTCTCTCAGAGGAGAACCAGTCTGTCTCTCAGAGGAGAGCCAGTCTGTCTCTCAGAGGAGAACCAGTCTGTCTCTCTCAGAGGAGAGCCAGTGTGTCTCTCAGAGGAGAGCCAGTATGTCTCTCAGAGGAGAGCCAGTCTGTCTCTCAGAGGAGAACCAGTCTGTCTCTCAGAGGAGAACCAGTCTGTCTCTCAGAGGAGAGCCAGTCTGTCTCTCAGAGGAGAACCAGTCTGTCTCTCAGAGGAGAATGGTAAATGGTAAATGGCCTGCATTTATATAGCGCTTTTATCCAAAGCGCTTTACAATCAGTAGATAGTCTACATTCACCCATTCATACACCAATGGCGGCAGGCTGCCACGCAGGGTGCCTACACACCATCGGGAGCAAGGAGGGTTAGGTGTCTTGCCCAAGGACACAACGACAGCAGCTGGGAGGGAGCGGGGATCGAACCGCCAACCCTTGCGTCATTGGCCGACCCGCTCTACCTCCTGAGCTAAAGCCGCCCCCTTTAGAACCAGTGTGTCTCTCAGAGGAGAACCAGTGTGTCTCTCAGAGGAGAACCAGTCTGTCTCTCAGAGGAGAACCAGTCTGTCTCTCAGAGGAGAACCAGTCTGTCTCTCAGAGGAGAACCAGTCTGTCTCTCAGAGGAGAACCAGTCTGTCTCTCAGAGGAGAACCAGTCTGTCTCTCAGAGGAGAACCAGTGTGTCTCTCAGAGGAGAACCAGTCTGTCTCTCAGAGGAGAACCAGTCTGTCTCTCAGAGGAGAACCAGTGTGTCTCTCAGAGGAGAACCAGTCTGTCTCTCAGAGGAGAACCAGTGTGTCTCTCAGAGGAGAACCAGTGGAGAGAAATGATATGAGGGGAGCGTTATAATAAAGTACTGCACAGATAAACAAGCAGCAGATTCTGGGTAATTAAGCTAAAAGCACATGTGCTCTGGCCTGGCCCGATGATCAAAGCCCCCAACCCCCCCCCCCCCCCACACACACACACACACACACACACACACACACACACACACACACACACACACACACACACACACCCGTCCAGCAGACCTGCATCATGGACTTTTCAGCGGAGATGACCACAACAAAGAAGTTGATGTGCAGCCTGGTCTGCAGAACAACATGCCGACATTACATTTTAATACGTTGCACATCATGTTTCTAGATAATGTGTATATCAATGTTATTATACACATTATAAGATATAGATAATGTGTATATCAATGTTATTATACACATTATAAGATATAGATAATGTGTATATCAATGTTATTATACACATTATAAGATATAGATAATGTGTATATCAATGTTATTATACACATTATAAGATATAGATAATGTGTATATCAATGTTATTATACACATTATAAGATATAGATAATGTGTATATCAATGTTATTATACACATTATAAGATATAGATAATGTGTATATCAATGTTATTATACACATTATAAGATATAGATAATGTGTATATCAATGTTATTATACACATTATAAGATATAGATAATGTGTATATCAATGTTATTATACACATTATAAGATATAGATAATGTGTATATCAATGTTATTATACACATTATAAGATATAGATAATGTGTATATCAATGTTATTATACACATTATAAGATATAGATAATGTGTATATCAATGTTATTATACACATTATAAGATATAGATAATGTGTATATCAATGTTATTATACACATTATAAGATATAGATAATGTGTATATCAATGTTATTATACACATTATAAGCAGTGGTTCCCAACCTTGGTGACCCCATTTGAATACCAGATTGCGCCTGGAATTCTGAGACCCATTTAATCCCACCGGTCACAATAGTGATCGTAAAAAACTGTTTTCAGTTATAAGGCTCTAAAGATGTTCCTGAATGATGTATCAATGCATTTCCACCAAATATTGAAAGAATAAAGGGTCTCAATGAAATATGTGCAGTGTCACATGTTTTTAGTGTAAATTGGCTACATCAAAGCTCCCAAACAAAAGGTTATTAAAGTATGTGAACATAAAGATGGGACAACAATTTTTGGCACACATAATCTTGAAGGTGTCTAGTGTTGAGATATGCATTTGAAATTACTCAACTTTGTTCAGGGTGGTCATAGAATGAGTAAACATGTTGATGGCAACAATAGTGACCGGTGGGATAACACAGTGCCTCTAGGTATACAAATACTTCTACACATACATTAGGGATGGGTCCTGATTTTCAAATGTACGTCAGCCACGCCAACAATGGTTTGTCACAGGAGAACAAGGTTCAGACCTTCACCAATGCAGTGCGACTCTACCGCCAGCCTCAGGGGGCACTACAGCACCTGCGACATGACATGTGGCATACCGCCGCAGATACTGTCTAAGCTGGTGATGGAGGGCCTCCTGCCCAAATTGAGGGAGCTCATCTCCCTTGACTCATAGGCAAGAAGCAGGAGAGGCAGAGGAACTGGATGCTGATCAGTGATACGGTGTACAACGTGTAGCAGCACCAGGGCCAAACCCAGTACAACGCTGTGGTGCAGCGGTGTGAGGTGGGACATCCCATGCTGCAGACCTCCATATGAACAGACATGGACCAGATCATCACCACCAAGGAGCATGTCACCAACAAGATGTGAGCAGTGGTCCCACCCCAAGGCAGAGAAGCTGCTGAAGGTGAGCATCCAGCCCTACATCAGCTCCACCCTGGATGCCATGATGGAGCCAACAAGCCAGGGCTTCTCCCAGATCTACCATGCTTTCTTCAGGGAGCTGATGGACATGAGCAAGAACATACTCAACAAAGGCACCAAGGAGAATGTGGTGAGCCACATGGAGAAGATCAGTATGTTGGCCTTCCACCTGGTGAAGATGCAGAGCTGCTATGAGAAGGTGGAGCAGCTGAGCCTGGATGGTCTGCAGCAGAGTTTCGAAGTCTCCAGCCCCTCTTTGTTCATCCAGGGGGCAAAGTTCCTCATGAGAGAGCAAATGGATGATGCACTGTACACCTTTGAGTAGATCATTCACCAATGACTGGAGTCTCAGGGTACGGACGGCTCTGTAAGAACGCTGCCAGAACAGAGTCATCAAGAAATGTGACTATGACATCAACACAGTGAGGAAGCGTTTCTTCCACGAGGCTCTCCTCTCCTGCAGATCTTCATCCCATACATGCTGAGCAGCTCAGCCTGACCATGTTTCCAGGAGCTGATCTTTAAAGACTTCTCCCATTTCCTCCTGGTGGAGAACATTTTCAAGGAGGTGGTGCTTTTCCATCATGATCATCATGATGACTGTGAAGGAGGCAGCAGTCCAGTGGAGACACAACCTGTACACTGTACAGGGACAGCATCGTCCTCACCAGCAGCGACTCCAACCTCCACCTTCTGGGTAAAAACCCGTCCATCGACTGGGCCAGGAAGTACAGAGCTCAGAAGGAGGTGATAGAGTCGGGGAGGTGGCGAGGGCCAGGAGTCCCATGAGGAGGAGGATGAAGCAGGTGGTGTCCATGATCCAGGTGTAGAACTCTCGAGTTCTTCCTGGTAAGTTGTGGAGGATGGGGAGGAGGAAGGGGAGGATGAGAACAGCCAAGCGTACGAGCCAAGCCAGAGTGAAAACAGAACCAGCCAGGCGCGGACTGCACAATCGGGCACGTCGTGCAAATGCCCGGTGGCCTGGCCCGAAAAGAAAAAAAGAAAAAAAAATTGGTGCCCGCAGTCAGGCCACTCACTGAACAGCAGGCCAGGCGCCGCCTACTGGTTTACTAGTGGTTTTATTACTTTATTCAGGGTTAAAGTGGGTGCATCTTATTGTAAAATTGGACTCGGCCCAAATTGGGCTTCAAACGGCCCAAATCTGGCTACAAACGGCCCAAATTGGGCTTCAAACGGCCCAAATTGGGCTTCAAACGGCCCAAATTTTTCGACGCCGCCCTTCGGACGCCGGCACGCGCGTCGGCCCGTATCGGCCTGGCCTGCTTGGTATCTAATGCCCGGCCTGAATTATGATCCCAGTCCGCCCCTGGAACCAACAGTGCCAAAACATTGGTCCCATCAGTGGGTGAATGTGCTACAAGAAGCACACTAGAGGAAGTAGATGACGCCCAAATCCGGCCACTTTCAGTGGGTGGGACTGGGAGTATACTTGCCTTGACAGACACCTCTTTCAGCCAATCGGCACCGCCAAATCCAGTCCTTCAGCCAATCAGTGTTGACCCAGTCGAATCCATATGTATTCGGAAGAAGGGCAAAAACATCTTTCCCCCGAGAAAAAATCGGCTGGTGCATACACTTGTTCTTGTTTTTTTAATTGTTGTTTTTGAAGTCTATTTCTGAAATAACTGCACTAATCGTGCGTTCCTTTATCGCAAAAGAACTGGGATGTGGAGGCTAAATGACGTCACATCCGCTTTGTTAGCATTCCATTTGCAGAAAAGTTGAGCTGGGAAGTTCACTGTTTGTTCACTGGTCAGATCCACTCGCTAGCCATTGTTAGCAATAACAGTTGATAACAAGGCATTTCGTGGCATTTTGCGCATACAAACACTGCAGCCTCATGTCCACACAGATAGAAGTAGGCCGTGCTGTGTGTACAGTTGATTTAATGAGACACAAACAAGACAGAAGTGCTAAATAGCATTTCAATCAGGAGAGACTAGAGACCAAAGGATGAATAAAGTGATATTTATTACAATAAAGTGAATAATTTACTACAGAAAGAATGTTGAGAATAAGGTATTGTTATTAGTCTTTGGCGGTACGACACCGCAGGGAGATCTTGAGAGAGCAGCATCAGCCCAGATCAGCATCCAGATATATTCCCCTGCAGTGTCTAGATACTGGTGGTGCTGGTGATCTTCCTTCTGAGACTCATCATGATGAGACTCTTCCGACTGAAATCGGATAGGTCTGCGATGACCGGGAGGAGAAGGGGAGGAGGAGGGTGCGAGCCTGGCAGCAGCGGTGTTTGAGAGGCTGAATGAGACAGAAACAAGCATATTTAAGGAATCCGCCTCCAAGCAATTGGCTTACGACTGGGTTGTGGAGCAACGTGATAGGCTTACACTGGAGGTGCGTAGGGTGAGAGGTGATGAGAGCAGTGATGTGACACTATGCAATTGGTTAACAGAGACTGGGCGGCAACCAGCTGATTGTTCATTGAAACCCGGAAATTGACAGCTTAGTATGATCTTGTGAGTAGATTGAAGAGTGGAGATATAAAGTGAATTAAGGAAGTGTAAAAGATATTATAGTCTTGCTGCTTGAACTTACGTTGAGAACTACATTTATACGATTATAACTACTGTTGTCGCACGGATCAGCCATCTTGGATTTTTTACGTCGGGGCTGCTGAGGCTCCTACGAGTTTGGAATGGGAAATACCAGCTCTAGTGACGTCACATCCCAGCTCATGAACTTTGAACCGGTAAGATTACCAGTTCCCAGTTATAAAGGAATGCACGATAAGGGCTGTGTAACTCTATGAACGTTTGTTCCTTCGGGAGCACGCAGAGCCATGGGAGCCGCCATTACGGTTTTGCCAGTGGTGTACCTGATTGGCCGGTTACGATGTCAACTACCAGGCAGGTCCCTGATTGGCTCGTTCACGTGGTAATTTCTGAAAACGTCCGGGCTGGAGGCCAGACTGACCTGCGGAACGAAACAGAATGTTCAGGTGATCAAGATGGTTGACCAGGCTATGACTGTAGATGTTCCCGTTCCACACACCTGATCCTCATCACCTGGAGCTGCTCAATTATTCTGACAATATGTAGGCATGTTCATGAATTGTCACATACAGTATTAATAGAGAATATAGTAATTTAATAATAATAATAATAATAATAATAATAATAATAATAATAATAATAATAATAATAATAATAGATAATCTATTAAAACATCTAGAGACAAAGTGAAACATAGCTGAATTGTTGAATATTTTAAAGATGACGGGAATAAATGTCTCGCTTGAGAAAGTCTGATCCACGGTAACTTGTGAAGATGATGTAACCTTATGAAAAGCAAGACTACACTAGAGACTGGCTCCCAGCCGCTGTGACACCCGCCACTTGAAACGAATGTGGGCCGGGGGCATAAAGTGAACACGCTTTGAACATGCTGGGAACTGAACCGCGGTCGTCGGCATCGAAGGAAAACGTACGGTATATACGCCCGTGCGGCCCGCATCCGCCTTTCTTTCATATCAATGTCACACTACTTCCTGAGTCCCGACTGACAAAAAGAAAAAAGAAAAGAAAAAAAGGAGAGATAAAGATACTTCTAATTGAAATACAGTCGTTTGAAAGTCATGCTGAGTGTCACGGAAAAAAAGGGAAAACCGTCTCCATGTACACAAATCACGATTTAATTTGTATTATTATTATTAAATTATTATCATTATTATTTTATACTGTATTATTATTATTATTGTTGTGGTTATTATTATTATTATTATTGTTATTATTATTATTATTATTGTTATTGTTGTTGTTGTTGTTATTGTTATTGTTATTATTATTATTATTGTTGTTGTTGTTATTGTTATTATTATTATTAATCATTCATTAATTTATGTTGATCTTGGCAATGGTGAGACCTTCGACGTTGAGCTGGAGAAGCGCTAGCGCTGGGGCTGTGGTCGGTGGACGGTGTAAAGACATTTGTTTCGCTTAAAGGGCATGCAACCTTGCAACTACTCTTTAGCTACTTGCGGGGGAGGCCACGTGGAGGCTGTCTTCTTCTCCCCCAGCACCTCCCCCGTAAGGAGTGGACAACCCTCAACCGCCTGAGGACAGGTGTGGGTCGTTTCGCTGCATCAATGCAGAAGTGGGGTCTCACAGACAGTGCCCACTGCGAATGTGGGGACCCATCACAGACTGTGGAACATGTGATGACCAGCTGGCCCCAAATAGCGGCCCCCGAATGGTGATCGTGGGCTAATTGACCTAGACAATGACACACTGGACTGGCTTGCTGCAACAGAGCTGAAGGTCTAAGGACATACGACAGAAGAAGATTAATTTATGTATTAGAATTGTATTTCTTTTATTTTAATTACAATTTCTTGACTATATTTCATGAAGTGCCGTAAGACCGGGTTGCAGTAGTGGCTGTGGCTCCACATGGAGCTGCAGCTGGAGAGAACGCTGATGGAGGCTACGATGCACTGAGCATCCTTTGGAGGGAGGCCAACATCGCTCAAGAAGAAGCATCTTCTGCATCCTTCCACTCATTCCATGGCGGATCCTTGTTGCCCACAGATAAGTTGTGTTGTGTGTCTCGCTTCAGTCTCATCTCATCTGCCAGGTGGGAATGTTGTTTGTGGCTATAGATGAAACATGACTGTGGTCGACGTGTTCTGCAACACTTTAGCAGCACAAGCGACACTCACATCCCATTGGGTTTACTGGTAAATGCAGACAGTCTGTCTTCAATATGAAAGCTGCATGGTCTATGAAGCCCAGCAGGATGCGACCCTTTAAACAAACACTGTCGTCTCCAGGCTGTCCTGAGCACTGTTTGGCAAGTTACTTTGAAAATGTAATATACTACATATTACTATAGGTACTTTAATTTGAAAGTACTTTGCAATATTACTGTCTGTGTAGAGTGACTCGTTACTTATTGCACTACTTTTGCATTACTTTCACCAAAGTAACAGCAGCAGCAGAATGACATCGCCACCTGGGAAACCATCCTGAAAAATAATTTAAACCGTTGTGAAGTCAGTGTAAACCATCCAAAATTCTAAATGTTATCCTTTTCCTTGGTTATTGTCATCTAACATAAAAACACACAATTTGATTAGGGATTTTTTACTCAATTTGTAACTTGTGTTAACTTGACAAAGTAACTGATATCATATTATTGAAATCCTATAGAGTACCACAGGGATGACGTATTTTTGTAGTCGGAACGCGGAAGTCCCGGACTTCATGTGTGAAGATTATCCTGCTGAACACTGGTTCGCGTTTGAATAAGCTTGCGTTAACCACAGACCTCATTTGAAGCATCGCGCCAAAAACCCATTCAAAAATCCCATAGGCAGAAACAGTGAAGAACCCGGAAGTGTTAGCATCTATGTTTTCCGGACTCCTTCCTGCGGCTCTCTATTGGTAATAAGTTACTGAGTTACTGCGAAAAGTAATATATTACATGTAATATGATACTTTTGTAATGAGTTACCCCCAACACTGGTCCTTAGAGGGCCAGAAGTCAATGAAGTTTTTACCTCTCTCTGCGGCCGCGCACTTTACCTCCGCCGATCTCAAGGGCCTAAGGAAGTTTGCCTATAAAAGCGGTGCAGATGGTGGAAACCGGAATTTCCCCCGAATAGTTTTGAATATCTCGAGCCTGTACGCGCTCGGTCAAAAACCACGCCAGTTATGGTCGGGGGCAGAATAATCTCAGCATTTCATTGCAGCAGCAGTGATTGCACTCAGGTTCCCAGCAGTCTAGTAAAGCTTCTCCATAAATCTAAACAAGCCTAGCTATTGGAACACACCATGAGAAGTGTCCGGGCCCGGGGAACAAGGGGAAAATTAGGCTGGAAGAGATCAGCGTGCCCCTGGAGCCTCTGAAGACAGGTTCTGGCCAGCGTCACCACAGATTTCACCGTCGCGAGCCAACTCGAAATTGGCAATCCTGGTAAGCAAGATTTGTGAACGTTTTGGGCCACTGGTTTCGACGCTCCATTGCATGTTCAAAATACACGGAGATGCTGTTTGTCACAGGCCCAGTGAGGCTGCAGCAGCTACAATCTACTAACTCATGGATTCCTGCTGATATTTTGCGGGCAGGAGGGAGGGAGGGGGGGGGGGTTAACTGCTGGAGTAGCATGATCCTCCCACGCGCTGCAAGCTGCCGGTGAAACTCCTCGCTGTCGGGCGTCCGGGTAGTGTAGCCCAGCGGTAGACTCCCTGCCTACCAACACAAGGGTCGCCGGTTCACGTCCTTGTGTTACCGGATGTCCATACAGGCACGATTGGCTAGTGTCTGCGGGTGGGAAGCCGGATTGAGGGTATTTGTCCCGGTCGCTGCACTAGCGCCTCCTCTGGTCAGTTCGGGGAGAAGGGAACTGGTGGGAAACGTGCTCCAGTACGTGGGAAACGTGCTGCGTCCTATACCGGTGAAGCTCCCCTTGTCAGGTGAAAAGAAGCGGCTGGCAACTGCACATGTCTCGGAGGAAGCATGGTGCTAGTCTCACCGCTCTCCCCAGATCGGCAGAGGGTGGAGCAGTGACCGGGGCAGCAGGGGGGAAAATTGGCCAAGTGCCATTGGGGAGAAAAATGGGTGGGGGTGATCTTGGGGGGAAAAAACAACCCCTCGGTGTCAGGTGAAAAACAAGCGGCTGCCAACTGCGCATGTGTCAGATGAAGCATGGTGCTAGTCTACGGCTCTCCCCAGATCGGCAGAGGGGCTGGAGCAACGACGGGGAAAGCAGGGGGAATTGGCCAAGTGCAATTGGGGAGAAAATGGGAGAAAAACCTGGGCGGGGGAGGGGGGGGGGGACTGTGGACTGTGCTGCCTGAAACAGTTCCACGCTCCTCGTGGTCGGTGCCGTGTAAACCCGGAGACATCAGGGAGGAGCTGGGGCTCTCCGTGCCTGTGCAGGCGACGGGAGCAGCTCTTGTGAAATCCAATCGCTCGCCACGATAAGGTGATTCCCGGGCACGCAAACGTGGCCGCTGGCACCTCGGGACGCCGTGCTCTCAGCTCGTTGCCTCGCGGCACAAACTGAGCCGAGTCCTGCTCCGTTTCCCCTCTGTGCCTCAGACAAAACAAAAAAAGGCTCGGAAGCCATCTGACACGCATTACCACGGAGCCGTCGGTGGCCGCTGAACGCGGCATCGAGTCCAGGCCAAACGCACACGCACACTCTACGCGGAAGCGGGGGTAAGTGGGCACTTTGTGGGCGACTTCCTGGACAGCGTTCAAACGGATCTGACGCGGCCACTTATCGTAGAGTTTACGGGGCTGTAATGAAACGGTAACTGGAGTCGTTTGCACACATTGAAGTGGGTGCCGAAGTGGAAATCTAAAGGGGGAACTGCGGGAACATGATCTGAAGTGCGGTGCGGGAAAGCGGTGGACTCCTCATACGCCTCTGACACTTGGCTGAAGCGCAGTGAGGGTCTTCGGGCTTCATGGAGCCACGCTGAGAGGAGAGATGTTCTGCGAGAACGGCTGTAAACGCTCCTTTTTGACCACTAGATTCCAAACAAGTTATTGCACATGTACATTTCAAGAAGGTCAAAAGAACCGCGGCGGCTGTTCTACTGTCGTGTTTAGGAGCGACTGTGATTCAGACAGAAGATGCATGATGTCATGTCTGCCTGCTGGAAAATACTTTCCTGGTTGGTCTTTGTCTGTCTGTAAGAACACGCACACACACACACACACACACACACACACACACACAGCCGTGTGTCCGCTGGTTTGAATTAGACGTCTTCACGCTCCGTCCCTTTCAATCCGATTGTTTTTCTCTTTTCTGGATGACACTATTTGAGGCTAAATGTTTCCGTATAACTGTCACAAAGCAGATACTTTTTTCCATTCTAGTGAAAAATTCCAATAGACTTAAAGGCAGCAAACCACACACACTGCAGTCTAACAGACAGACAGACACACACACACACACACACACACACACACACACACACACACACACACACACACACACGCACAAATGAGGAACCCAGATTGTTGCCGGGGAACAAACAAATTGTGTTATGCCGTAATCACTCCAAACAGCGTCTTATTAAGAAAAGTATATGCAGCAGGATTCTTTGAAGCTATTAAGGACTGATTTGGGGGGAAATATTTCCCATACAAAAAGATAATATTTTTTTTAAATAAATAAATAAATCCCAGCATGCTAAATGATAAGAATTAAGGAGGGGGACCAGGTAGGACCAGGTAGGACCAGGTAGGACCAGGTAGGACCAGGTAGGACCAGGTAGGACCAGGTAGGACCAGGCAGCATCAATGGTGGAGAGAGAGTTAATTCTGTCCCAGTTCTCGGCGGTAACATCGTGGAGAAAGGCTTCCATGTCAAACTTCTTCAGGGAACGCTTGGTTACGCACACCGGTGGTCGTTTGACCAAGGAGCCAGAGCGGATGCAGGCTATCGCGCAGTGATCGCTCAGATCTTGACTGAAGACACCGGCTTTATAGTTAGACGGGGCATTAGTAAGGATGACATCAATCAGAGTGGCAGATGAAGGAGATTTCAGATTGTGTCTGAGGGGTCTGAGGGATATGATTTGAGAAAAAGGTTTAAAGCATCTAATTGCTGTGAATACGTCACTTAAGGCTTCAAAGCAGGAATCCACAAACCAATGGGGCCAGGCTCTCCGTAATGTTATGTATTACGGCGGAGTTTAGCTTGATGTATTTTTAGCCGTTTAATAGAACTATTCTGCCTCATTAGTTTCGATTTCGTATTTTTGTAATTGAAATGTTATCTATATTAACATACTGCTTCACCTGTTTCACCTGTTATTTAAAATTTGTATATTGTTTTACTGATGTTTACTGTCTAAATGCACTTATTTTGTCTCGTTCATAAAGTATCTAAGATGAGTCTGTTTTCAATAGGAAGGCTGCAGGCTAAGCAGACAGTGACGGGGTCCACCCGCTATGCCGACCACCCGCAATGCCGACCTTAGGTTTAGGCGTGGGGGTGGGAGAGGTTAGGTTTTGGGTTAGGGTCTGGGGGAGGTCAGGTTTGGCGTGGGGGCTGGAAGAGGTTAGCTCCACCGACACGCTGCACGGCGCCTCGCTCAGCTGGTTCTGCTTGTGGGCTATCGGCATTGCGACCTGTCGGCACTGCGGCCTGTCGGCACATAGACGCGGCACCGACAGTGACAGGGTTCCTAGTGTCTTTAGCTCCCTGCAGGTTAAGCAGACAGTGACAGGGTTCCTAGTGTCTTTAGCTCCCTGCAGGCTAAGCAGACAGTGACAGGGTTCCTAGTGTCTTTAGCTCCCTGCAGGCTAAGCAGACAGTGACAGGGTTCCTAGTGTCTTTAGCTCCCTGCAGGCTAAGCAGACAGTGACAGGGTTCCTAGTGTCTTTAGCACCCTGCAGGCTAAGCAGACAGTGACAGGGTTCCTAGTGTCTTTAGCACCCTGCAGGCTAAGCAGACAGTGACAGGGTTCCTAGTGTCTTTAGCACCCTGCAGGCTAAGCAGACAGTGACAGGGTTCCTAGTGTCTTTAGCACCCTGCAGGCTAAGCAGACAGTGACAGGGTTCCTAGTGTCTTTAGCACCCTGCAGGCTAAGCAGACAGTGACAGGGTTCCTAGTGTCTTTAGCTCCCTGCAGGCTAAGCAGACAGTGACAGGGTTCCTAGTGTCTTTAGCTCCCTGCAGGCTAAGCAGACAGTGACAGGGTTCCTAGTGTCTTTAGCACCATGCAGGCTAAGCAGACAGTGACAGGGTTCCTATGTCTTTAGCACCATGCAGGCTAAGCAAACAGTGATGGGGTGCCTAGTGTCTTTAGCACCCAGCAGTACAGGGTTCCTAGTGTCTTTAGCACCCTGCGGGACAGGGTTCCTAGTGTCTTTAGCAGCCTGCAGGCTAAGCAGACAGTGATGCGGTTCTTAGTGTCTTTAGCACCCTGCAGGACAGGGTTCCTAGTGTCTTTAGCACCATACAGGCTAAGCAGACAGTCACAGGGTTCTGTCTTTAGCTCCCTGCAGGCTAAGCAGACAGTGACAGGGTTCCTAGTGTCTTTAGCACCCTGCAGGCTAAGCAGACAGTGACAGGGTTCCTAGTGTCTTTAGCACCCTGCAGGCTAAGCAGACAGTGACAGGGTTCCTAGTGTCTTTAGCACCCTGCAGGCTAAGCAGACAGTGACAGGGTTCCTAGTGTCTTTAGCTCCCTGCAGGCTAAGCAGACAGTGACAGGGTTCCTAGTGTCTTTAGCACCCTGCAGGCTAAGCAGACAGTGACAGGGTTCCTAGTGTCTTTAGCACCCTGCAGGCTAAACAGACAGTGACAGGGTTCCTAGACCTAGTGTCTTTAGCACCCTGCAGGCTAAGCAGACAGTGATGGGGTTCCTAGTGTATTTAGCACCCTGCAGGCTAAGCAGACAGTGACAGGGTTCCTAGTGACTTTAGCACCATGCAGGCTAAGCAAACAGTGATGGGGTGCCTAGTGTCTTTAGCACCCAGCAGGACAGGGTTCCTAGTGTCTTTAGCACACTGCAGGACAGGGTTCCTAGTGTCTTTAGCAGCCTGCATGACAGGGTTCCTAGTGTGTTTAGCACCCTGCCGGCTAAGCAGACAGTGACAGGGTTCCTAGTGTCTTTAGCACCCTGCAGGGTAAGCAGACAGTGACAGGGTTCCTAGTGTCTTTAGCACCATGCAGGCTAAGCAGACAGTGACAGGGTTCCTAGTGTCTTTAGCACCATGCAGGCTAAGCAAACAGTGATGGGGTGCCTAGTGTCTTCAGCACCCAGCAGGACAGGGTTCCTAGTGTCTTTAGCACACTGTGGGACAGGGTTCCTAGTGTGTTTAGCACCCTGCAGGCTAAGCAGACAGTGATGGGGTTCCTAGTGTCTTTAGCACCCTGCAGGCTAAGCAGACAGTGACAGGGTTCCTAGTGTCTTTAGCACCCTGCAGGACAAGGTTCCTAGTGTCTTTAGCACCATGCAGGCTAAACAGACAGTGACAGGGTTCCTACTGTCTTTAGCACCCTGCATGACAGGGTTCCTAGTGTCTTTAGCACCCTGCAGGCTAAGCAGACAGTGACAGGGTTCCTAGTGTCTTTAGCACCCTGCAGGCTAAGCACACAGTGACAGGGTTCCTGGTGTCTTTAGCACCCTGTAGGCTAAGCAGACAGTGACAGGGTTCCTAGTGTCTTTAGCACCCTGCAGGACAGGGTCCATAGTGTCTTTAGCACCATGCAGGCTAAGCAAACAGTGATGGGGTGCCTAGTGTATTTAGCACCCAGCAGGACAGGGTTCCTAGTGTCTTTAGCACACTGTGGGACAGGGTTCCTAGTGTCTTTAGCAGCGTGCAGGACAGGGTTCCTAGTGTGTTTAGCACCCTGCAGGCTAAGCAGACAGTGATGGGGTTCCTAGTGTCTTTAGCACCCTGCAGGCTAAGCACACAGTAACAGGGTTCCTAGTGTATTTAGCACCCTGCAGGCTAAGCAGGCAGTGACAGGGTTCCTAGTGTCTTTAGCTCCCTGCAGGCTAAGCAGACAGTGACAGGGTTCCTAGTGTCTTTAGCTCCCTGCAGGCTAAGCAGACAGTGACAGGGTTCCTAGTGTCTTTAGCTCCCTGCAGGCTAAGCAGACAGTGACAGGGTTCCTAGTGTCTTTAGCCCCCTGCAGGCTAAGCAGGCAGTGACAGGGTTCCTAGTGTATTTAGCACCCTGCAGGCTAAGCAGGCAGTGACAGGGTTCCTAGTGTCTTTAGCTCCCTGCAGGCTAAGCAGACAGTGACAGGGTTCCTAGTGTCTTTAGCTCCCTGCAGGCTAAGCAGACAGTGACAGGGTTCCTAGTGTCTTTAGCTCCCTGCAGGCTAAGCAGACAGTGACAGGGTTCCTAGTGTCTTTAGCACCCTGCAGGCTAAGCAGGCAGTGACAGGGTTCCTAGTGTCTTTAGCACCCTGCAGGCTAAGCAGGCAGTGACAGGGTTCCTAGTGTCTTTAGCTCCCTGCAGGCTAAGCAGACAGTGACAGGGTTCCTAGTGTATTTAGCACCCTGCAGGCTAAGCAGGCAGTGACAGCGTTCCTAGTGTCTTTAGCTCCCTGCAGGCTAAGCAGGCAGTGACAGGGTTCCTAGTGTCTTTAGCTCCCTGCAGGCTAAGCAGACAGTGACAGGGTTCCTAGTGTCTTTAGCTCCCTGCAGGCTAAGCAGACAGTGACAGGGTTCCGTCTTTAGCACCCTGCAGGCTAAGCAGGCAGTGACAGGGTTCCTAGTGTCTTTAGCACCCTGCAGGCTAAGCAGGCAGTGACAGGGTTCCTAGTGTATTTAGCACCCTGCAGGCTAAGCAGACAGTGACAGGGTTCCTAGTGTCTTTAGCACCCTGCAGGCTAAGCAGACAGTGACAGGGTTCCTAGTGTCTTAAGCACCCTGCAGGCTAAGCAGACAGTGACAGGGTTCCTAGTGTATTTAGCACCCTGCAGGCTAAGCAGGCAGTGACAGGGTTCCTAGTGTCTTTAGCACCCTGCAGGCTAAGCAGACAGTGACAGGGTTCCTAGTGTCTTTAGCTCCCTGCAGGCTAAGCAGACAGTGACAGGGTTCCTAGTGTCTTTAGCACCCTGCAGGCTAAGCTGACAGTGACAGGGTTCCTAGTGTCTTTAGCTCCCTGCAGGCTAAGCTGACAGTGACAGGGTTCCTAGTGTCTTTAGCTCCCTGCAGGCTAAGCAGACAGTGACAGGGTTCCTAGTGTCTTTAGCTCCCTGCAGGCTAAGCAGACAGTGACAGATTGGTGGGACTCAAGAGCAGCATCTGACACTGTGCTATGATCCGCTGGCCTCAGTGGCAGGGACCTCTGTGTGTGTGTGTGTGTGCGTGCGTGCGTGCGTGCGTGCGTGCGTGCGTGCGTGTGTGTGGGCCTCTCTGTGGCTCGCATTTCCAAGCAGGACACTGTCTGTCTGCCGCGGGGAGGAAGAAAGTAATGCAAAAACCATTCAGCTTACCTTCTCCTTCCTGACAGCGCGGCAACAGATTCCTCTTTCAGTGCATCGAAACACAATGTTTTCTTTAGAACAGCGGGGGATTCCATTCAGAGGCACAGGCCATGAAATATGGCTCAGATCTGTGTTTGGGCAGCAGCCAGGCAGAGAGGGGTGGACGGATGGCTCTGCTTTTTTCTTTTTATCTTTTTTTATTGTCATATATTTTCGTACATCTTGTTCTATAACTTATGGAGTGATGACAATTTGTGTGACGGCCAGTTAGACCATCACTCAGGTTTCACCTCTGTCCACAGCGGGCGAGGAGGAAAGGAACTTTCACCTGGGTCCATAGCGGGCCAGGGGGAAAGAAACTTTCACCTGGGTCCACAGCGGGCCAGGGGGAAAGAAACTTTCACCTGGGTCCACAGCGGGCGAGGGGGAAGGAAACTTTCACCTGGGTCCACAGCGGGCGAGGGGGAAAGAAACTTTCACCTGGGTCCACAGCGGGCGAAGGGGAAGGGAACTTTCACCTGGGTCCACAGCGGGCGAGGGGGAAGGAAACTTTCACCTGGGTCCACAGCGGGCGAGGGGGAAGGAAACTTTCACCTGGGTCCACAGCGGGCGAGGGGGAAGGAAACGTTCACCTGGGTCCACAGCGGGCGAGGGGGAAGGAAACTTTCACCTGGGTCCACAGCGGGCGAGGGGGAAAGAAACTTGCACCTGGGTCCACAGTGGGCGAGGGCGAAGGAAACTTTCACCTGGGTCCACAGTGGGCGAGGGGGAAGGAAACTTTCACCTCTGTCCACAGCGGGCGAGGGGGAAAGAAACTTTCACCTGGGTCCACAGCGGGTGAGGGGGAAGGAAACTTTCACCTGGGTCCACAGCGGGCGAGGGGGAAGGAAACTTTCACCTGGGTCCACAGCGTGCGAGGGGGAAAGAAACTTTCACCTGGGTCCACAGCGGGCGAGGGGGAAGGAAACTTTCACCTGGGTCCACAGCGGGCGAGGGGGAAGGAAACTTTCACCTGGGTCCACAGCGGGCAAGGGGGAAGGAAACTTTCACCTGGGTCCACAGCGGGCGAGGGGGAAGGAAACTTTCACCTGGGTCCACAGCGGGCAAGGGGGAAGGAAACTTTCACCTGGGTCCACAGCGGGCGAGGGGGAAAGAAACTTTCACCTGGGTCCACAGCGGGCGAGGGGGAAGGAAACTTTCATCTGGGTCCACAGCGGGCGAGGGGGAAAGACACTTTCACCTGGGTCCACAGCGGGCGAGGGGGATAGAAACTTTCACCTGGGTCCACAGCGGGCGAGGGGGAAGGAAACTTTCACCTGGGTCCACAGCGGGCGAGGGGGAAGGAAACTTTCACCTGGGTCCACAGCTGAATTGGAGCTGAAAAGTGAAGCATGTGATTTGTTTACTGCAGTTCCCCTATGAGCAGATAGTGCATAATTTTACGCTTAAAAGGCGTGGTTATAATAATTAAGGCCACCTGTTGCGCCGACCCCAAGATATCAAGTGCGCTTGTCCACACCCACTAATCTAGGCTGCGCCTGGCACTAAACGCAGTTTATACACCGATGCAACGATAGAGCCCTATAGGCCTCCACTGCAGACTATAGATATACACTGCAGACTATAGGCCTACACTGCAGACTATAGACATACACTGCAGACTATAGGCCTACACTGCAGACTATAGACATACACTGCAGACTATAGACATACACTGCAGACTATAGGCATACACTGCAGACTATAGACATACACTGCAGACTATAGGCATACACTGCAGACTATAGACATACACTGCAGACTATAGGCATACACTGCAGACTATAGACATACACTGCAGACTATAGACATACACTGCAGACTATAGGCCTACACTGCAGACTATAGACATACACTGCAGACTATAGGCCTACACTGCAGACTACGGGCTCTATTTTCCCACAGGCCTTAGGCGCAGAAACTGGCATTAAACGCAAAAAAACGTCCCTTGCGCTTTACGTCAAAGAGGCGTGGCGCAGTGCCAGAATAGGCCAGAATGGGCGTTTCGGCCTTAAATACTGGCCTAACGATATCTTCCCCCCTGGTGTTAATTTAGCACTTTGCGCTTTTGAAAACCAGGCCTTATTCAGTGCGCCGCAGATATTCCACGCACAGGGGGCACGGTGGCTCAGTGGTAGAGCTGTCGCCTCACAGTCAGAAGGTCCTGAGTTCGCTTCTCGCCTGGGACACTGTGGGCGCTGTGGTTGTGTGTTCTCCCCATATCTTCAGTGCCTACTGCCCAGGTGGGGTATCTCATCGTAAGGGCCTTTCTCTCTGTGTGGAGTTTGCATGTTCTCCCCGTGCTCCCCCAGGGGGTTCCTCCGTATATACCCCCCCCCCCCCCCCCACTAAAAACATGCAGAAGATCAGATCGTCATCGTCACCCGACCAGTGACGACAACATCCGAAGTTGGTCCCCGGGCGCTGTACGAGAAAGCGACCACTGCTCCTGGCCTGCCCCCCGGAGGAAAGGACATGCCTGGATGGGTTAAATGCAGAGGACACTTTTCACCGGCCACCGTCAGCATGAGTGTGTTGTGGCCGCATGCATGTGTTGTGGTGTTCGTGTGACAATAAAAGACGGGGCTTGTCCCGTTACGAGAGCTTCTCCTCTGCTGATCTCACACTTTGTCCCCCTCTCTCTCTCTCTCACTCCCTCTCTCGTGCGCTCAGACAGGCACAAAGTCCGATGAAAAAAAAAAAGTTGTTATACCGTACGTAGTATAACAACATGACAGTTTTAACAACATGACAGTTTTTATAACATGACAGTTTTGAGCCCGTCATTCAGAGGCTGTTGCATCATCCTACCTGTGCAGTGGGGAAGAAGAAAAGGCGAGAGAAAACGATATCAGTGGGGAAGAAGAAAAGGCGAGAGAAAACGATATCATTCTGCCCAAACAAAATTTCACCAAATCAAATATGTGTATATATGTGTCATAATTTATTTAGGTAGAAATAAAATTTTTGATGGCACAAGGGTTTTCTGGTCCAATTTCTTTTGCCGCGAAAACTGCCGCGCTTAATATTGTTTGGCCTGCGACTCTTTATATTTTTCTGTATGCGGCCCACAACCAAAAAAGTTTGGCCACCCATGCTCTAGAGCAGGGGTGTCGGACTCATATTAGGTAGAGGGCCGGATTTGTTCAACTGAGACCTCATGGGGGCCGGATTTCTTTTTTTTACTAAAATCAATTCGACTCATTTACCCATTTACTTCACAAAATAAATACTGCTCTTTCCATTTCTCTTGAAACTGCCTGCATTCCGTGTCAACCTTTCTCTTTTTCGACAGCATCTTGTTGATTCCTTTGTTTTTTGGTAGGTAGGCGAATGCGCGATTCAATTCCAGCGTGGCATCATGGCGGCTTTGTTTACACCTGATGACCTACTGACTTCCTTTAGGCGATGGGCCCAGCCGGCGTATCTGCTTTAGTTATTGAAAGCAATGATCCTCATCGAGGGAGAACCCAGCCCTCTAAAGTTGCGAATATTATTTTCATCTTAATCAGATTCCGTTTGTTGCCACTCGCAAATTGTACGAGCCTTTCCAAAACCAGAGTTTAAAGTACGTTACATTTGCAGGCAAATGCTGCGACCTACTGGCCGGTAGAACCAATAGCACACCAAGATACTGTTGGAGGGACGTCATTGACCTATCAGAGTTCGTTACGTTATCATACGGCTCTACTCTTCCTCCCCGAGACGAGTTGGACACAACAAACAAAACAACATGATATATAGCAGCAGCTGCATCACTATACATTTGAGCGTAAGTATTAATGGTTTGCAACTTGTTTGTGTTGTACAGCATTTTGTTCAAACATATGGTGACGTTGAATCAGTGTTAGCTTAGCGCTAGTTAGCTAGCACACGCTAGAATGGGCCTGCATAGCCATTTCTAACTAGCTAGTTTTTCTCGAATTGATATAACGTTAGCATGGAACCATCTCGTTTTGACAGTGGGGAGATGATGTTAGCTTTTAGGTTGATACTAAACCTTCAGATCTTTACTACCTAACATCAGAAAAGCTAGTCACAATGCAGGCTGCAAACTCACCTGACAGCTTAGGGTAAGGTGACAGCAAACTTTTCATACCAAAATAGGAGGATTTCTGAGTCGTTTGATTTCTGCCCTGGTATCTGTCACCTTTTTCACTCTCCATGACTTTGCATCCCTGAATATGAAGTCAGTTAGATTTATGGATCACTGCACCAAAACTTCTGATATGCATAGCCTACATGAACCACCATCATTCAGTCAGTCAGTCAATTAATCAACAACTGTATTAATCCAACTCGTTTTGAATAGTTTGTTGATGTAACAAATAGTAACATAAAAAGCAGATACACCAAATAGCTCAAATGTGAAAGAGAATCTATAAATGTTGATAAATGAAGATGGCTGTGAACCCAAAATAAAAATAATTACAATATTGTGACCCAGAGTTTAACTAAACTTCTGTGGGCACTGGACAGGGCTCTGCTAAGCACTGCAGTGTATGAGATTAAAAAGTGACTTCTTCTGTTTTCTTTGCAGGTATATTTCCACCAATTCCAATGGATCTGTGTCCTGTCAGAACCCTCAACTGCAGTGTCCTGCAATACAGAACCATCTAGGTCACACATGACATGGGCCGGACCCGGCCCCTGGACCATCTCAATCCGGCACCCAACGTCCTCAAAGGAAAACAAAACAATGCACAAAAAGTCAATAAAAGACAGCATCACGTTAATAAATCTAATCCGCTACAGCCATTTGATTTGTATCACTATGATATCAGGAGATTAACAGGAGAAATTACCAATCACAGCGGGAGAGAGGGTTACAAATAGAGAGACTCCCATGAAAATCAGGAGTGTTGGCAGTTATCAGTCCAATGTGTTGCACTTCGCTTACTTTATATTATGTAAGTTAGTATGGCCCTCTGGAAAAGAAATGTCCCACCCCTGATCTAGGTTGATAGACTTTCAGATATCAAGTATCTTGGTCAACAGGCTGGCATAAGTAATGTCTCTTATAATGATCATTAAAACTGATTTGGTGACACAAAGTATTTAACACTGTTTCATTATTTGCATCATCAAACATAGCTGCTATCAAGAGGTTTTGAGGTGTCTTCAGTGACCAGCTTACTGTACCAGGTCACTCTTACCAGAAGTGACTACGCTGTTGTCTGTTAGCCAAATATATTTCCAGGCTGTTAGATTATAGATTATCTGACATCAGCCATCTTGATAGATATTCCACTGTCATTGTTTTAATTTTGCAGAGTTGTTGGCTGATTTGTTCTCTCTTTAGTTGAGATGTTTTGCATGAACTGTAATACCATCTGATATTTTCAGTGTTCCTGCAAAAAAAATCATCCACAATTCATTTAAACAGATGGACATTTGCTGGTCTCAGTTCATTTATTTTCACGGCTCAAACCTTCAGATTTGTTGAAATACTTGATCTATAGAAGTTAAAATAAAAAGACTGCATAGGAGTTATGAGTGTGCAATCTGTTTCCTTGTTTACAACTTAGAACACACTACAAAACATGAAAAGCCACTTTTGCCTGCTCCTTGGTTGACCGTGCAGATGTATAAACATGACAATTAAGCAAAGAAGTGATTTTATATTTAAACTGAGGTTCTAATTACATTTGAAGACCCAGACAGTAGGCTACATCATGATAGCAGAAACGGGCAGCTACAGATGCACTCATTTGGCTTCCATCAGGTCATCCTGTCATTGAAGGTTGGAGGCAGTAGATTCTTGCAGACAACAGTGAGCCATGTCAGCCTGGTTTTGCAGCATGTCAGATTTTCAAACCTGTCCAACAAATCAATATAAAATATCAAACAATGTTGCTGCCTGTCCAAAAATCTATAAGTAAGTCACATTGGTTAATTTTAAGTAATTTTAATTAAAATGTTTGTGTTATTAATACAAATGTAACGTTACTCTAGATTAGAGACTAGTGAGCAGATTACTAAAATATACTGTAGTTGAGGTAATAGCCACATTTTTTAAATGAGGTTGATAGTTTACCCAACTCATTTACCAACCATTACACCCCTGCCTGTAACGTTAGTTAAATATGCTGGCTGCTGTTTATTATGTTGGTATTTCTAATATAGTTAATCACAATAGCTAGCGTTTTAGTCCAAGTGACAGACCAAGGGAAGCACCTGATCAGTTAGTGCTCATAAACTACTAGCGTTGTAGTGCATTGACTAGCTCACAAAAGTTGCTAATGAAATAAACAGACTTTGAAAGGGGTAACGTTAGTTGTAAGGGCAAATTTACCAAAGAACTTACCATAAATTAGTATTTTATCTGGCGTGGCGTGCCCCACTTCCAAGCCACTAGAAGCTGCCGAACCTTCACAACTGACGTCACGTCTTAACACCGAATTGCTGGCTAAGTTAATATTATATAAATTAATACAAATCATAGTAAAGTGCCACTGAAAATCATTCCAAAAAGTTAACAGCGTGTGATGTTGTGGTGTTTGGATTTGACAGTAACCAGGAACTACAAGAGCAACGTGAACCACGTGATACTTTTCCAAGCCCGCTATTGGATGATAAGTACAAATACGTCATGCATGGGGGACCCTAAACATAGCTGTCTGCTCTCTTTACCGGAGAAAATGCAAGTTGACAGAGTTAGCGATCACAAAATATGGCAAGAAAGAACGCGTGGCAACAAATTTATTTTCATTTGTTGAGACATGTCTCAGTTGTTAATAAAGGACTGGGTTTTCCCTCGGTAGGGATCGTTTAAGTGCACGAAATCTCCGCTGGGCCCGCCGCCTACTTGTAGTGCAGGTTAATTAACTTATGAATTAACTCTTAGCTTGCTTATTAGCCACACGTAGTTCATGATAATGGGGTGCGAATTTAATAATAATAATAATTCAATTTTTTTTTTTTTTTTTTTTTTTTTTTTTTAATATTCCAAAACATCTCGCGGGCCGGATGAAACCTGCCGTATCTCTGACATCCCTGCTCTAGAGCCACTCTACCTATACAACACACATGGCAACTGGCATCACACATGCGAGACATGTGTGATGGATAGGTAGAGTGGCTCTAGAGACATGTGGATAGGTAGAGTGGCTCTAGAGACATGTGTGATGGATGGGTAGAGTGGCTCTATAGAGACAATGTGTGATGGATAGGTAGAGTGGCTCTAGAGACATGTGTGATGGATAGGTAGAGTGGCTCTAGAGACATGTGTGATGATAGGTAGAGTGGCTCTAGAGACATGTGTGATGGTTAGGTAGAGTGGCTCTGGAGACATGTGTGATGGATAGGTAGAGTGGCTCTAGAGACATGTGTGATGGATAGGTAGAGTGGCTCTATAGAGACAATGTGTGATGGATAGGTAGAGTGGCTCTATAGAGACAATGTGTGATGGATAGGTAGAGTGGCTCTAGAGACATGTGTGATGGATAGGTAGAGTGGCTCTAGAGACATGTGTGATGGATAGGTAGAGTGGCTCTATAGAGACATGTGTGATGGATAGGTAGAGTGGCTCTAGAGACATGTGTGATGGATAGGTAGAGTGTCTCTAGAGACATGTGTGATGGATAGGTAGAGTGGCTCTATAGAGACATGTGTGATGGATAGGTAGAGTGGCTCTAGAGACATGTGTGATGGATAGGTAGAGTGGCTCTATAGAGACATGTGTGATGGATAGGTAGAGTGGCTCTAGAGACATGTGTGATGGATAGGTAGAGTGGCTCTAGAGACATGTGTGATGGATAGGTAGAGTGGCTCTATAGAGACAATGTGTGATGGATAGGTAGAGTGGCTCTCGAGACATGTGTGATGGATAGGTAGAGTGGCTCTAGAGACATGTGTGATTGATAGGTAGAGTGGCTCTAGAGACATGTGTGATGGATAGATAGAGTGGCTCTATAGAGACATGTGTGATTGATAGGTAGAGTGGCTCTAGAGACATGTCTGATTGATAGGTAGAGTGGCTCTAGAGACATGTGTGATGGATAGGTAGAGTGGCTCTATAGAGACATGTGTGATGGATAGGTAGAGTGGCTCTAGAGACATGTGTGATGATAGGTAGAGTGGCTCTAGAGACATGTGTGATTGATAGGTAGAGTGGCTCTAGAGACATGTGTGATTGATAGGTAGAGTGGCTCTAGAGACATGTGTGATGGATAGGTAGAGTGGCTCTAGAGACATGTGTGATTGATAGGTAGAGTGGCTCTAGAGACATGTGTGATGGATAGGTAGAGTGGCTCTATAGAGACATGTGTGATTGATAGGTAGAGTGGCTCTAGAGACATGTGTGATTGATAGGTAGAGTGGCTCTAGAGACATGTGTGATGGATAGGTAGAGTGGCTCTATAGAGACATGTGTGATGGATAGGTAGAGTGGCTCTAGAGACATGTGTGATGATAGGTAGAGTGGCTCTAGAGACATGTGTGATTGATAGGTAGAGTGGCTCTAGAGACATGTGTGATTGATAGGTAGAGTGGCTCTAGAGACATGTGTGATGGATAGGTAGAATGGCTCTAGAGACATGTGTGATTGATAGGTAGAGTGGCTCTAGAGACATGTGTGATTGATAGGTAGAGTGGCTCTAGAGACATGTGTGATGGATAGGTAGAGTGGCTCTAGAGACATGTGTGATTGATAGGTAGAGTGGCTCTAGAGACATGTGTGATGGATAGGTAGAGTGGCTCTATAGAGACATGTGTGATTGATAGGTAGAGTGGCTCTAGAGACATGTGTGATTGATAGGTAGAGTGGCTCTAGAGACATGTGTGATGGATAGGTAGAGTGGCTCTATAGAGACATGTGTGATGGATAGGTAGAGTGGCTCTAGAGACATGTGTGATGATAGGTAGAGTGGCTCTAGAGACATGTGTGATTGATAGGTAGAGTGGCTCTAGAGACATGTGTGATTGATAGGTAGAGTGGCTCTAGAGACATGTGTGATGGATAGGTAGAATGGCTCTAGAGACATGTGTGATGGATAGGTAGAGTGGCTCTAGAGACATGTGTGATTGATAGGTAGAGTGGCTCTAGAGACATGTGTGATTGATAGGTAGAGTGGCTCTAGAGACATGTGTGATTGATAGGTAGAGTGGCTCTAGAGACATGTGTGATGGATAGGTAGAGTGGCTCTAGAGACAATGTGTGATGGATGGGTAGAGTGGCTCTAGAGACATGTGTGATGGATAGGTAGAGTGGCTCTAGAGACATGTGTGATGGATAGGTAGAGTGGCTCTAGAGACATGTGTGATGGATAGGTAGAGTGGCTCTAGAGACAATGTGTGATGGATGGGTAGAGTGGCTCTAGAGACATGTGTGATGGATAGGTAGAGTGGCTCTAGAGACATGTGTGATGGATAGGTAGAGTGGCTCTAGAGACATGTGTGATTGATAGGTAGAGTGGCTCTAGAGACATGTGTGATGGATAGGTAGAGTGGCTCTAGAGACATGTGTGATGGATAGGTAGAGTGGCTCTAGAGACAGCAAGTTAGCCAACTGCAAACTTGAACGGAGAAGAAGGAATTGAGGTGAAATAGGTTCTAAATGATCTGCTAGTAACTTGTTTAGTTTACTCATTCATGTCAGCAGCAGCTAACTAACTACCTTACAGTATAGCTATAGGCTAGCATGGCTAGTTTGACTTGAATGTCAGTTAGCTAAGCTAGGTCAGTGGTTCTTGGGGACCCCCAGGGGCCCAGGGTTCCAGGGGTCCCCAACAAAAAAGGTCTATAATTTATCTTCACTATAATTCCATCCATAAGTAGGCCTAACGCGATGACAGAATGTGTGACTATTTTGGTCATGGTTTCATACACTTTCTATAGAAGCGCACATCTTATCAGATGGGGACCCTGGGACAAAATCTTATAATGGGGGGTCAGTCTATGCCAGGGGTGCCCAAATTCTTTCCCATGAAGGGCCAAAACTCAATCGGGGTGGAGGGCCGAGGGCCAAAAATAAATGTTGTGGAATTACATTAAAATGTATTGTGTTTTATAGAAAATTAACATTCTAAATCTAAAATAACATTATAGTTCAATGATGTTCATCATGTCTTCATTTATACATAGACATTTTTGTTTTCTTGTGTTCAGACATAGGTTTATAGATGTTATTTCTTTACCTTGACAGTTTCGACGAGTCAACTCTCGTCTTCTTCAGAAGCACAAAAGCAGTCAGCAACTGGCGGTGTGCCCAGCTGAGCTGCCAGGTCTGCCAGGCCGGTCACGCCCACTATGACGTGTCGTGGCCGGACCGACAGACCCAACAGCCCCGCCGGGCACAACGCGCGGCCCGCCACCCGTTGTTCTCTGGAGTAGAGTATCCCAGGTGCGGGAGAGCATGTAGGCCCCTGTTGACTGCTTCTGAAGAAGACGAGAGTTGACTCGTCGAAACTGTCAAGGTAAATAAATAACATCTATAAACTTAAGTCTGAACACAAGAAAACAAAAGCGTCTATCTAAAATAACATTTCAATATAATAATCTACTTTTTATCTGTTTGGTAATTGTAATAATTTGCAATTGGTTATATATATCTAAAAAAACATCTGCATTTGTGGGGAGCTTAAACATTTAATCAGTAAACACCCAGTTAAAAACAGTTGTATTTTCCACCTTTGTAATCAAGAGAGAAATTTGACTTAATTCACAACTTGAAAAATCCTCAAGGTACTTTGAAAATCAGCTTTATTGTCCATCTTTTGTAAACAATTTGCCATGACAATTTGCAGGGATGCAATCTCAGGAGTGAACACTAAGGTCCCTATCGTTGCATCGGCGCTGTTTCTAGGCCGAGCGGCTGGCGCAGCTCAAATCAGTGGGCATGGACCAGCGCACTTGATATCGTCGTGCTGGCGCTAGACGCAGCCTCAACCATTACAACCACGCCTTTTAAGCGTAAAATTATGCACCGTCATGCTCATTGGATAACTGCAATAAACGAATCGCACGCTTGCCTTTTTAGCTCCAATTCCAGTGATCCCGCAAAACCAGACGAAAGCCAAACGCTCTGCCCACCCCCCTCCCTTCATCCAGTCTGTCTGTCTGCATTATAGGCTATTATTCCATATTATTATGCTTCTCAAACCAATCTAACTGCAGTTTCAATACTGCAAGCATGTAAATACGCTACACTATAGCAAGATCAAAGTGAAAATAATGTTCTAAAGGCATCAGCTACAAAAATATAGCCTATCCCTATATGATGAGATTAATTTTATATTGGTGAAAGTTTGTTCAGAACGATATCGTTTTCTCTCCCCTGCTGCAGGTAGAATGATGCACATAAATATACCCTACATTATGTAAAGTCATTGCATAAATGTGTTTTTATTGTAAAACTAAATGTGAAGTTGGGCCAAGTTATTGGAGCGGACATCACAGTATAGCACATGACAGTAGAAGCGCGTTCTGAAGCGCATTCCGCTGACACTTATCTAAATGATGTTAAATCGACAAAGGATATATATAGGCCCAGGAGGACATATATGTTTCACTTAGGGTGGTGTTTTAATTTCGATGATTTATTTGGTCCAATATTGAAATGTTCTACAATTGCAGGCTGTGTTACCATTACACATTATTTTAGATCGACCTTTTATATCTATTTCGCCTCATTTGGTTGCTATTTAGTAGCGAAATTGAGTACCCAATTGCATGCTGGGGCATTCACAGGCAGTCAGAGAGAGACAGCCGTATTGTGCCTGTCAGACTGCCTGCAGCCTCAAAGCGGTACACGGAGTTGTTTTACCCAGGCTGGACGCGTTGTCACACAGGCTTGTGACAGTAACTCAACGCGGAAGGATTTATTTCACAATAAACTGGTAAACGCACACCAATGCCTGCTCCTGTCAGTAGGAGAGAAGGAGAGAGTGACACAGAGAAGGATGACAGAGGAGAGAGGGGAGGGACTGGCCCACTGAATAGGCCTGCTTTTAAAAGGCGCAAGGCGCTAAATTAACGCCAGCTCGGAAGATAGGTATTTAGCGCCGACACGCCCACTTTGGCCCATTCTGGGCCCTATGGCCCCTATTCTCCCACAGGCCTTCGGCGCTAAAACGGGCCTTAAACGCAAAAAAAACGTGCCTTGCGCCTGTTTTGGGATGATATCAATATGGCTTTACGCTGCCAAATGCGCTTTAGGCCGAATGGGCGTGGCGCAGTCCCAGAATGGGCCAAAGTGGGCGTGTCGGCGCTAAATACCGGCCTACTGATATCTTCCGACCTGGCGTTAATTTAGCGCCTTGCGCTTTTGAAAAGCAGGCCTATTCAGTGCGCCGGGACAGATAGTGAATGGAGAATAGAATATATAGAAAAAAATAGTTTAGAATACAATAGAATATAAGATTGGAAGATTACAGCATGCAGTGGCAACCCTTCTCAGGCTTTGGGTGAAGCTGCAATGCAGTTTCATTTATTTAGTTTAGGCTATCATAATAATCCCCATTTATGTGCAGCATCCAGACAGCAGCAGAGTTATATCTGTCAGCTTCTAATATTACTAATATTCCTAATTAATATGTATTATTATTTCATTCAGATAATTGACATTATAGGCATGTATATCGTTTAATGTGAGAGAAAGGGAGAGAGAAAGAAAGAGAGAAAGAAACTGGAGAAACTTTTGTGTAGCGCTTCTTCAACCCCCACTCTCATTACAGCTATTCATTACAGAATTGTCTGTTGTATTTATATTTTCTGTTTGCAAAGCAGAGTAGTTAGAATTATTTCCAAATGTTTCCCCCGTCTGTGGCAGCGGAGCTGTCCGAGGTGCCGTGTAGCCTACATTAAGTGCAAGAAAGAATGAAAAAGAGAGAGGGGGATATTTAATTAGGCTACAATTCTAAATAAAATATGAAAAACAATGACAAAGCAAAAGATTAATTTAATAGGGGCGTCCTCTACTGTTCTCCTCTCCCTGCACGGGGCCGTCCTCTCCTCCTCACAGGACGCCAGGCATCACGCAGGAGATGCGGGGAGCGGAGCCGCGCTGGTGCGCTATGAGGCGCTGGTGGTCGTGCAGGCGGGTCGTGCAGCAGTGGAGCTGACTGACGAACAGATTGAGTGCTCGTACAATTATTTTATTTACAGCAGTGGAAACCACTGAGTCGGAGGGCGAGGGCTCTCCTCCCATCCACTCCCCCTCCCATAAAATCCAGTAGGCTAAATAAAATAGAATAAAGTAATCAGATCCAGTAAAAGTGATAGGTGTCATTCAGAGGATGTTGCATCGTGCAGTGGGGGAGAAGAGAGAAAACGATATCATTCTGGCCAAATTTCATCTAATCTCATGACATCCAGCCGGCTATATTTTTTTCTATCCGATGCGTTTAGAACATTATTTTCACTTTGATCTTGCTATAGTGTAGCGTATTTACATGCTTGCAGTATTTAAACTGCAGTTAGATTGGTTTGAGAAGCATCATAATATGGAATAATAGCCGATATATGGAGACAGACGGGCTGAAGGGAGGTGGGGGGGGGGGGGATCAGAGGCTTGGGTTTCGTCTGGTTTTGCTGGACCACTGGAATGGAGCTTAAAAGGCAAGCATGCGATTCGTTTATTGCACTTATCCAATGAACTGACGGTGCATAATTTTACGCTTAAAAGGCGTGGTTGTAATGGTTGAGGCTGCGTCTAGCGCCAAGACCAAGATATCAAGTGCGCTGGTCCACGCCCACTGATTTGAGCTGCGCCAGGCACTCGGCCTAGAAACAGCGCCGATGCAACGATAGGGGCCCATATCCGCAGCCACATTCAGACACTGTTTCACAAAGTCACCACATGAAAAAGCTAATGTCCACCCTTTGCAATCAGTGCAGATATCTGATAACTTGCCCGAGTTGCATTCTGGATTAAAAAAAAAAAATATCTATATATATCTATATTTTTTTTTCCCCAAAATCCGTGGCGGGCCAAAACAAACAGAGCGCGGGCCAAACTTGGCCCACGGGCCCCAAATTGGGCACCACTGGTCTACTGTATGCTCTAATTTGTATCACTTTAGAGTCCTTGACTTGGAAAGGTTTGAACCACTGACCTAGATAACTTAGTAGGCTATGGATAAATTACTCCTTTTTCAGTTCAGGCTTTATAATATTAGCTTCCTCCTCTCTTCTTTCCTCTCTTCTTGTCTTTTCAACAGAAAAACTGTGGTTCTTTGGCTCCGTCCACTGAGGTTTAGTTCAATCAATCAGAATATTTCGGAACTAAAACTACAATCTCTGATTTTGAAAAGCACAATCACATTAGATTTTGTATACAATTCTCCCAAGGGAGTTCTTATCTTTGATAGATAAATTGTCGTACCAACAGATAATTCAGAAGGAAATTACAGATTCGATAAAGGTACTGTAGAACTGTTTCATCAGGGATTTATCGACATGAAATTTCGTCAATTTTCTTAGGCGGAAAAGACGTCATTGACCTTTCTTGGACAGCATGTCGGAGTTGAGGTCAATTACAGTACCCAGGTATTTATAATTGGTTACAAGCTCCACCTCCTGCCCGTTGACAACACTGCTCTGGGGAGTTGGGGGGGATCGTCTAAAATCAATGCAAATCTCTCTTGTTAATTTTGATACATTGAGTTGTAAAAAGGTTTCATCACACCAAGATATAAAATCGTCAACAACCTGACCCGACCCGACCATCATCATCGCCAAGCAGGCTGACGATGACAGAGTCATCAGCGTATTGACAAGGAATCTGTAGGCATGGTGGCTATATATAATCTCTGATTTTGAAAAGCACAATCACATTAGATTATATATAATATGGACAATTTTTACGACTTAAGCGTATTTGCAGTGATCCCATTGACTTTGAGTCAAAGTCGGATGAGATGCACGCTCGTTTCAAACAGAGGGGTTACAGAGAATCTATCATATGTACAGCCAGAAATAGGTGGCCGGTTTGTTTTCTCATGTTTATTTTTGCTCTCCTGTTTGTTTGGGTTGTCTTAATGTGACCCATACAGCTTGTTGCCCTTGATGCCTGATCTGTACTGTTGTCTGACCCAAGTGCATCTGAACTCCAGAAGAAATGTGATATTTTCATAAAATATAGTCTGAGAATGCACCACTGTTATCGAAATGTATTCCTGTGCTCTCTGTCTGTGCTCCTTGTCCTAATTGATTGTAAGGAAGTACCTCCCCCTACACAGGTGGGATGATTGTTTTTACCTGCATCTTTAAAAAGGAGGCTAATCCTACCACTCTGTATGATGCTCTGATGAAGGCACATGCCGAAACGCGTTAGCCCTCAATAAAAAAAGAAAATGGAAATCTGAAGTCTTGCATCTTAATTTTTGGAGTGCTGCTACCTTCACTCTTGTAGTGATTTTTTTGATACTAATTCCAGTAGCTGAGCACCCACAGCCAAGGAGGCAATCTGAGGAAGCGCACCTGCTCTACATCTCAGAAATAGGACCAACCTTGTACAAAGGGAGTCCCTTCTCAATTCCTGCAATAAGGAACCACAAGCCAATAGAATTACTTTTGTTTCTGAATATAACATTTCTTCTCAAGCCATTAAAAGTATAATTTATAAACACTGGAACATACTTAAATGTGATCCCCTCTTAGAAAATATTTTTAGTCTTCCACCTAGGTTTTGTTTCAAAAGAGGTAACAACATAAGGGACTCTGTAGTCAGGTCAGTGTATAGAGCGCAGAGCAGCTCCAGTTGGCTTGATAAGGGTCTATGTGGCAATTTTCGCTGTGGAAGATGCACACACTGTTCCAACGCCACTAACACAAAGGTCTTTTTTCATCCTCAGACCGGACAGGAGTATAAAATAAAAAGTATTATTAATTGTAACACCACCCACGTTATTTATTTATTGAAGTGTCCCTGCGGCATGGTTTATGTTGGTCAGACTAAACGTAATTTAAAGTTGCGCATAGCAGAACATAAAGCAGCCATCAGGAATGGCAATATGGATTAGGCCATAGCAAGACACTATAGCGATCGAGGCCATGGCTCAGCAGCCACCCTTAAATTTGTTGGCATTGAGAGAGTCTCCCTCCCACCTAGAGGGGGAGACATTAAAAAACTCTTGTTACAGAGAGAGTCCTATTGGATTTTCACGTTGAACTCAATGGAGCCTCATGGTTTGAATGAGAGCTTAGAACTAAATTCCTTCTTATATGGGTGGTGTATTTATCTTTTTTCTATATGCATATATGTTTGATGGTCCACATATATATCTCTTTAAATATATATGTATAAATTTATTGGTCCACACATACCGTATATATTGAAATGCTTTTTACTTTTCTATTATAGTCTACTTTATGGCATAACATGTATTGTATTTTGACTGCCCTCTGATCTAGGAGATGACTACCTGGTCTGGATGTTTTCTCCTCACTTTAGACCTCTTGTCTCATATTATTGTGTGAATTTATATATCTAAGACAATTTCGAAGCATTAGTCTTCAATCTTTATTATTAGTGTGTCTTAACCTGTGTTTTTTTTACAGTAATGTGTATGTATAAAATATGATGTATTTGTAATCTAAATGCCTTTAATGCTGGTAGAGATTGTGCACCGTTCAAGACTCTGTCCTGTTCCTTTTAGAACTGATTGACTGATTGATTTATGCGTTCAGAGGCGGGCCGTTCTATCACACGGCCCACTACAAAGGTGTGTGTGATCACTCATTTTCATGAATGAACCTGATGAAGCATCTGCGAAACGCGTTGTACCTGTGATCTGTTGCAAATAAATGCCACGTGAAAAGTTGGTCCAAGTCTGAGGAGTTTGTGCGGTTTTAGTCTAGTGTTTATTTATTTCTTATTCAATATATATATATATATATATATATATATATATATATATATATATATATATATATATATATATATATTTATTTATTTATTTATTTTTTATATATATACACACACACATACATACATACATGGAGGTGGAGTGCGCCTTATAAGCCCTCTGGGTTTTCTTTGCCTCCTCCTGCACAGTACTCCTGTCTGTATTTTAGCTCTGTAAATATCTCATCTGACTTGTCATTTGAACTGTCATAATAATGCCTTTGTTTTGTTTCTACTGTGCGAATAAATAAAACCTAAAAAAACAAAAAAACAAAACATACATACATACATACATGTACATACATATATACATACAGATAGGCTATATGCCTGTGTGTGTTCATTTGTTTGTTTGCTTGCTTGTTTATTTATGTAGATGTAACCTAATTCATCCTGATCGAGGCTGTCCGCCTCCTGAATTCTGATCCTCTTGAACTGAACTTTGACCCTTCTCACTCGCACTTTATAAACAGCTTGAAGCTGCTTTTTATAAACAATTGTGCACTTTATTCAGTCCCTCTCTTACTATGTTGAATGTATTTTAGTGCTTTTATCCTTTTTATCTCTTAGTTTTCTAATCTTCTTGTGTTTGACTATGTGATCTCTGTTATGTTTTTTTTTATGTCTGTCTGCACTGAAACAAATTCCAATCATCAACTATGTTGACATGGCAATAAAGTATTGAATCTTGAATCTTGAATCTTAAAATACAGGCCTAATGGATAGTCTATACTTTAGATCGGGGTGGGCAACTGGCGGCACACGTGGCCCCCAACCTCACTCAGTGTGGCCCCTGGGTCAATTTCCCCCCCCCCCTTTTTTTTTACAAGGTGGACGTTTTTGGTTAGGTTAGACCACCAAAATCTGTGTTTTTATTTTACTGTACAACCCAGAACATGGCGCTAATGGCGTTAGCATTGTCCATCCACACACTGTTTAACGTTAGCATTTGAGCTAACGCTATTGTAACAGACATATATCCAGGATGCACATTGCACATGCAACATTACTAATCTGATTAATATCACATATTTTGGTGATGTACCACATCAAATTGCTGTAGTGGGCTAAAGCTAGAGCAAAGTTTCTGGTGTCATCTGAAGGAAGAATTACCTACTAAATTTGATATGAAAAATAAGTTGGTATAAAACTTTGATTACTAGTCCTTTTCATCAAATAGACCCTTCTCACAGGGGCCATTTTGTGTCGAAAAGGCAGGGTAAACACAAGTGCAAGCAAAACACTAATGAGGGGTTCAAACTTCCATGATTGGAATTTGGAAACCCTCATTAGTGTTTTGCTTGCACCTGTGTTTATTCTGCCTTTTCAACACAAAATGGTCCCCGTGAAAAGGGTCTATTTGTATCTTAATTGGGAGTGATGGTGTTACAGTAGGCTACTGGTGGAAGTAGGCTACACAATCTGGCCCTCTGCCTCTGCTCTAGTAGGGAGGATTTTTTTCTGTGAATGAAGCACATGAAGTAGGAAGACTGTATTCATTTGTATATATTCGTATATATTTCAAATAGTTTTTAGTAGCTAGCTACATTTCGTCTATTTATTTTTTAAACATCTCTGAAACATGTTAAATCTAAAGAGCGCAGCGGTGCGGCTTGCGCAAAGCTGCGCAGCATTCGCGCAGCTTTGTTCCTCTTCATCACGCCCACCTCGAAAGTGACTCTGGGAATAACAAGATGGCGGGACGTTCAAAAAGCTTCGCAGACTCGCCCAACGCTTTCTGTCCAAACAAACACAGTGTAAATAAATAGCACGATCCAGTGACACAACAGAGAGGACCTGCGTTCTTCACAGACGAGTCGTGCCGAGAAACAGAGCGGCGAACATGAGCGAGGTGCGCAGGCAGTTAAACCCGGCTCCGGCGGCCTCGCAGGCTCGGCTGACCGCCGCCGCCGGTCCGCCCCAGGGCCAGGCCACACGGAGCTCCTCCAGACCGAACCGACTCAGCCGCAGCTTTAGACAGACCCAGAACACACCCACACGGCCCGAGGCTGCCGACGAGTCTCCCCGGGCCCAACACACAGACGCAGGTCAGTCATGATGATGATCGTGTGACTATCTCATATCACAGATGGTCGCTATAAATGTGTTGATCACGTTCCGCTGTAGATGGAGAGAACGGTGCGTGCTCACCAAACTACATTCAAATATCTGACACAGACATGCAACAAGTCTGACAATATCTGACTTGCATGTCGGCGATAGGACCTTTAAGCCCATTTTGTGTATCATCAGACGTCACGGTTTAATTCGGCGTAGATACAATTCACCAAGAAGCGCTTGTTTCGGCAAAATATTAACTTTTTACGATGTGTTCGTTCACCTGTTGTTCCACCTAAATGCACCGCGGATGGCGAGCAGTGTGGACCAAATAATACAAGTTGAGATTTTGATAAAATAAAAAAATACTGCTTGCGGGATGCTACGGATTCATAAAACGGCATAAAGTGATGTCTGTAGCAGTTAACCTGTCCGATTTTTGAATGGAGTTGGTCGTCGCTTCCTGTCCATTATAACAGAACGTTGATAATAAGCAGCTGTAGTTGGTATTGATCATGATGAGCAGAAGAAATGCACATGAAGGTTATTATAAATTCCATGAAGTTAAATTGATTCGGTTACATTGATTCAGTGCCAGACAGACAGTGTCCTCCAGGGTCCTCTCTGTGTCTGGCCTGCTTTTATTATTGTGACGGCCCTCCCCCTCTGCCTGTTTGTGGCTGACACCTCCCAATAGTGGAGGTGATTGGCAGAGTGGGGCAGGTCGTCAGCCCAATATTCCTCACCTGGGCTTGGTTAGAGAGGCAGACTACTTAACATGGCTTACCTGACATTTCTCTCTCTCTCCTCCTCACCTGAGCTGCTGATCCCAGGTCTCAGGGTCCTGCCATTATTATACTTTACTTTTACATTCATACATCCATACACTCACGCACACTATACTTCACTCATCCATACACTGCAAACATGACTGATTCTTACCATTTTACACTACTGATACTTTGGTTTGGGTTGGTTTTGGGGTTGTTTTGACTTATTTAGTTTACAATAAATTACTTTTTGGTATTTAAACTCATGTGTGGACTCCCTTTTGTCACTGACTACACCCGGTTCGTGACAAATGGGGGCTCGTCTGTTCTAATGAAAAGTTACAATTTAATTTATTCATTGGAGACTTATTTGGTTTGTTTTGGGTGCAGGTTAAACTCAGACTCTGAGTTATTGGTTAACTCTTGCTGGCATTTGTTGAGTTCCTGTAAGGAATTTGTTTGGTTCATCTATTTAGATGAGCTAATTGGTTACAAATATTTGTAGTCTTACTGCATGGTAGCACCTGGTGTGCTTGTAGGAGACTAATTGTTTGCCAGTGTTGGGAGCACCACATGTGAGATTTGACCTGTGTTTCTTGATTTTGGAGCAGGTTTGTTGGATTGGCAATTTGGAGGTAGGAGAGGAGCATTTGTTTTGTCCCCAGAGTTAATTTAAATTAAGGGGGGTTTTGATTTGTTTTTGGTGGTTTATGGTAAGCAAGGTAAGTGTTGGAGTGTGATGTTGGTAATGCAGGTTGGGATGGCGTAACTTGTTGGAACCAATGCCATTTCCCTTTTTTGTGCACGGCGGTAAAAAAGATCCACGGGGGTCTAGGGGACACACCCAGAGCACCAGGGGGGTGATCAGCATAGCTGAGGGCCTTCCTGCTGTTCTGTGCAGAGTTCCGTGCTCTGCGTAAAGGGCTCTTAGTGGTCTGATTTTGGACTTACTGGAGCAGTGTTTAAAAAGCCCGCCACCAAACTGTATGAAAAAGGTTGTTTTCTGGGGAGGTTCCATTTTGTTTTAGCTACCCCAATCTGAGTTATTGTCATGTTTTCAACACTGCTTGTGCTTACTAATTTTGTGATCACACTTGTTTTTCATTTTGTAGGCTGCGTATAGTGGAAATATGGCTGCAATTGTTTCTGATTTTGTTGATTCTCCTTCATTAGAGCTGTTGGAGCAGTGCACTAAGGACCAGTTGGTGTTAATTGCTGAGCAGTATGATATAGAAATAACTGATAAAAAAAAGGAGTCTGTTAAAAACAGTTTAAAAGCTGCTTTGTTTGAAAAGGGGATTCTTCAGCCTGCTGACGTTCAGTCTGGAGGAGTTTCTTTAGCGGGTGCTAGGTTGACTTTTGAGCAGCAAAAAGAGCTTTTGTTGTTAAAACAAAAACATGAGTTTTCATTGGAATTGGAACGTGAGAAAATTAAACATGACAAAGAATTGGCTTTAGAGGAGCTCAGACAAAAAACTGAGTTGGTCAAATTGGACTTGCAGCGTACAAGGCTGAGTTTAATTCGAGACGGTAAACTATCAAGTTCATCTATTAGTGACGGTGGACAGTCGTTTGCTCAAACTTCATCTTTTGATGTGATTGGTAATTTACGTTTGATTCCAAAGTTCAATGAAAAAGATCCGGACACATTCTTTTCATTATTTGAGCGTATTGCTGAATCTAGACACTGGCCGGACGAAGATCGTACATTAATGCTACAATGCGTTCTGACTGGTAAAGCCCAAGAGGCGTACTCTGCTTTGAGTCCCGCTGACTGCAAAGTCTATGACCGGGTTAAAACGGCGGTGCTTAGAGTTTATGAATTGGTACCAGAAGCGTATCGGCAGCGTTTTCGAAATTGGAAGCGAGGAGATAAACAATCTCATGTGGAATTTGTTCGTGATTTGTGTGCTCAATTCGGTCGTTGGTGCGTGGCGTCAGATGTTGACACATTTGATCAACTGTGTGATATGTTGATTTTGGAACAGTTTAAAAACTCTGTGTCTAATCATGTTGCCACTTACATTACAGAGCAGAAGGCAAAGAGTCCTGGTGCTGCAGCGGTCTTGGCGGACGAGTATGTGTTGATTCACAAAGGTAACTTTGGTGGGTCAGGTACGGATAAAACACAGTTTTCTCCGCGACCAAAGTTTGTCTCAGACCAAAATTTTCATAAAAATGATCATGGCGTACGGGACAAAGCGGCACCAGGCAAGACTTGTAATTACTGTAAGGGCAGCGGGCACTGGAAAAGCGAATGTCTAATCCTTAAATCAAAGACCAAATTCAACGCACAGGTAAAACCTGTAGCACTGGCCAAGTCACTAAGTTCACTGGCAGCGTCCACACAACAGGTGGAGCCATTACAACAGAAATGTCTGGACGAGTATGGCCCATACATATCTGACGGTTCTGTATCTTTGGTTGGGAGTGATAAACGGGTGCCAGTAAAGATTCTGCGCGACACTGGTTCACTAGATTCATTTGTGCGTGAGTCTGTGTTACCGTTTTCATCTGACACTGACACAGAAGATGCAATTCTAATCCGGGGGATGGGGATGGTTGTCTTCACTGTTCCTATTCACAAATTGTCTCTCAAATCAGATTTGGTGACTGGAGATGTCCAGATGGGGGTCCGCGCTGAGCTGCCTGTTCCTGGCGTCGACATCATTTTGGGTAACAGTCTTGCTGGGTTGCGGGGAAGGAGTGATGGGTCACCGCCTAATGTCGTCATTAAAAAGTTGCCTTGTCCATTACAGTTGGAAAGTGTTGACGATGGCGTCGTCGTGTATCCAGCCTGCGCAGTTACGCGTGCCATGACCCTGGCTAGTTCTGTGCCAAATATCACCCAGGGGGCAGATACTGAGATTGCCCATGGAAATTTGACTTTGCCTGAGCAGTTCCAGTCAATGTCACATGCTGATTTGGTTGCGGAGCAGAAATATGATTCTGGTTTGACAGAGCTGTTTGACAAAGTGTCACCACTTAGTGTAATAAATAGCTCTGCGCATGGTTATTTCCTCCATGATGGTATGTTATTTCGGAAGTGGGTGCCTCATGCAGAAACGTTTGTCGGCGATCCTGTTTTTCAATTTGTTGTGCCATCAAAGTTTCGTGACTTGGTTTTGCAGACTAGTCATGACAGTCTGGCTGGGCATTTGGGTGTAAAAAAAACATACGATCGTGTGCTGCGCCATTGTTTTTGGCCCCGTTTAAAGCGTGACATTTCTGCATACATCAAAACGTGTCATACTTGCCAGCTGACCGGCAAGCCGAACCAGTCAATCAAACCAGCTCCACTTTGTCCAATTCCTGCGGTTGATCAACCGTTCGAGCATTTGATTATTGACTGTGTTGGTCCGTTGCCCTGTTCAAAGCAGGGACACAAGTATTTGCTTACAGTCATGTGCCAAGTAACCAGGTACCCAGCGGCGTATCCACTCCGAACAATAACTACCAAGTCTGTGGTAAAAGCTTTGACACAGTTTATTTCTGTGTTTGGGGTTCCAAAAATACTTCAGAGCGACCAAGGGTCTAATTTCACCTCTCGCATGTTCGCGGAAATCCTCCAGCAGCTTAAAATTAAGCATAACAAGGCTTCAGCGTATCATGCACAATCTCAGGGAGCGCTAGAACGTTTCCATCAAACGTTGAAGTCCTTGTTGCGTTCTTATTGTACAGAGCTGGGCGGCGACTGGGAGGAGGGACTTCCCTGGTTGCTATTAGCAGCCAGAGAGGTGGTGCAGGAAAGCACGGGTTTCAGCCCAAATGAGTTGGTGTTTGGTCACAAGGTTCGTGGTCCCATGGCTGTCTTAAAGGACAGTTGGGAAATGACAGTACCCCCTCAAAATCTTCTGGATTATGTGAATTGTTTCAGACAGAGGCTGTTTTTGGCTGTTGAAAAGGCAAAAGAGAAGTTGGGTAAATCACAGGAAAGAATGAAAAATCTCTATGATAGGCGGGCAGAGCCTAGACAGTTTATGCCTGGTGATCAGGTTTTGCTTCTTAAACCTATTGTCACTTCTCCTTTTGAAGCTAAATTCTCAGGTCCTTACACTGTGGTGCGACAGGTGTCTGGTGAGAATTACAGCATTGCAACGCCAAAAAGTAGAAAAAAGACAAAGCTATGTCATGTAAATCTGCTGAAACCTTATTATTCACGTTTATCAGATGATGAGGGGGGAAATGAGAGTGATGTTAATCCTTCTCTCTGCACCGCTACAGTTTCATTGGCTTCCTCACCGGAGGGTCTGTTTGAGGACAGTACCATGGAGGGCTCCATTCCTGATGGGGTGTTGCAAGGTCGGTTGAAAAATTCAGAGACCTTGGAAAATTTGAGTCATGTATTATCTTATTTGGATGATTCTAAACGTGCAGAGTTGAGTGCTCTTGTCAAAAGTTATCCTTCACTGTTTTCGGACGTACCTTCTCGCACACATCTTATTGAACATGATGTGGATGTGGAGGGTGCGACACCGATAAAGCAGCGCTTTTATCGTGTTTCGCCTGACAAGCGCAAACATTTAGATCAAGAAGTGAATTACATGTTGGATAACCACATTGCTGAACCATCCTGCTCGAGCTGGGCTTCACCTTGTCTGTTGGTCAAGAAACCTGACCATACGTATAGACCGTGTACTGACTTTCGTAAAGTTAATAACGTTACGAAGCCAGATGCGTATCCTCTTCCTCGCATGGAAGACTGTATAGACCAAGTGGGCTCGGCGAAGTTTGTCAGTAAATTTGACCTACTAAAAGGTTACTGGCAGGTCCCACTGTCTCAAAGAGCACAGGAGATTTGTGCATTCATTACGCCATCTGGTCTGTACAACTATACTGTGATGCCTTTTGGCCTACGAAACGCGCCCGCGACATTTCAGCGCTTAATGAACCGGGTTGTGTCTGGTCTGGAGGGATGCGCGGTATACCTTGATGACGTCGTCATTTACAGTGATACATGGTCTGAGCACGTTCAGTGTATTCAAGCACTATTTGACAAACTGGTCTGGGCACGGTTGACCATTAATTTGGCAAAATGTGAATTTGCGAGGGCCACAGTCACATATTTGGGCAGAGTGGTCGGCCAGGGTACTGTGCGTATGTCACAGGCTAAGGTTGAAGCAGTCCTCAAATATCCACGTCCAGCCACAAAAAAAGAGCTATTGAGCTTTTTGGGCATGGTAGGATATTATCGAGTCTTCTGTAGAAATTTCTCAACCGTGGTGGAACCGTTGACTGCTCTATTGAAAAAAGAGTCCAAGTACATCTGGTCTGACAGATGTCAACAGGCGTTTGCAAATGTAAAGGCTCTCTTGTGTTCGGCACCAGTGTTGGCTGCTCCAAGGTTGAATGATCCATTTACCTTGCAGGTGGATGCTTCCAATGTGGGGGCAGGTGCCGTCCTCTTGCAGACAGGGGAGCAGGGGGTCGAAAAGCCGGTTGCGTTCTTCTCAAGAAAGTTTAATACTTACCAACTTAATTATTCTGTTATCGAGAAGGAGGCCCTAGCACTCATATGGGGTTTGCAGCATTTCGACGTGTACTTGGGGTCAGGAGTAACTCCATTAGTTGTGTACACAGATCACAATCCCCTTACATTTTTGCGGTCACTCCAAAATCCCAATCAGAGACTCATGAGGTGGGCATTATTTTTGCAGCCTTTTCATTTAGATATCCGTCATATCAAAGGTAAAGAGAACGTGATAGCGGATGCACTTTCGCGTATGCCCTAGTTCTATTTGCTTGTTCTCTTAGTGTAACTACTTTTCTACTCTGCTAATCTGTCCTGTCTTCCTTCTCTCTTAATTTGCTCCTTAGGATCCAAGGTTGCTGATAGAGGGGCAGCGGGGTAGTGTGGTGGAGGAGACTAGAGGTATTACTGGGGATCAGGCTAATGTATGCTGGGCAGTCGTTTTGGCTTTTGGGAGTTAATTATGGTACTTTTTGTTTATTAGAATATTGGGTGTAATGTTGTGTAGCTTTTTAGCTGCAGGGGGCAAAATTTAAACATGTTCACTAAAATAATTGGTGTCAAGTTGAATGTTTATATTACATTGACTTAAACTTTTAATATGAAGTCTAATTGATTTGTTTTTCTTTTTTTCTTAGATTATGTGGTGGAACCACATTCTTTAGGAGGGGGGTGTGACGGCCCTCCCCCTCTGCCTGTTTGTGGCTGACACCTCCCAATAGTGGAGGTGATTGGCAGAGTGGGGCAGGTCGTCAGCCCAATATTCCTCACCTGGGCTTGGTTAGAGAGGCAGACTACTTAACATGGCTTACCTGACATTTCTCTCTCTCTCCTCCTCACCTGAGCTGCTGATCCCAGGTCTCAGGGTCCTGCCATTATTATACTTTACTTTTACATTCATACATCCCTACACTCACGCACACTATACTTCACTCATCCATACACTGCAAACATGACTGATTCTTACCATTTTACACTACTGATACTTTGGTTTGGGTTGGTTTTGGGGTTGTTTTGACTTATTTAGTTTACAATAAATTACTTTTTGGTATTTAAACTCATGTGTGGACTCCCTTTTGTCACTGACTACACCCGGTTCGTGACATTATGCACACATTTACCGTCGGTTCCTTCAGTCAAACGAAGCGGTTGATCTTCTGTGGAATAAGGCAGGATGAGCTCAAGGGAAGCAGACGGTTGACTTTGAATTTGGGGCATGTATAGGCCCGGCCCATGCAGTCAAGACATTCCCACCCCGCGTCTCTGTGTTATGGTGTATATAAATTTGAAGAAAATTGGTACAAGCAGTCTGGCGCCTGAAGCGATTTGGTGTGGAGACTTTTTTCTCCCTGAATTGTCCACAGCTGCGACCAAACCACACAGAGGAGAGCAGTGCATGCTGTACAGTAGAGTGAAATGTACAGTCCGCTCTCTGCCGATGCCGCGCATCTTTGTTTACGGTGATGTATGTAATGTATGACTGCTCACCGGGTTGAACTTAAAGCCGCAACTGACGATTGTTTTCAGTATCGATTAATCTGTTGATTGTTTTCTCGATTCATCAATTAGTTGTTTCTTGTTTGGGTCTATAAAACGTAACGTTACCGTTCCCAATAAAATCATATCTCAGTCGCAGTGTCTTTCAAATCGAATTTTGTAGTACTGAAGCTTTGAATCATCCAGAATTCTCCTCCATTTTGCTCTTGTCAGGCACAAATATGAAACTAAGCTCGCTTTCACATGTAAGCTGGTGGACTCGGTGCGATTCTGGGGGGTGAAGTTGCAACATTGTTGTGATTTTCATTTGGTCTGGTTCACTTTCACACAGCAATTTGTCACAAACGCACCAAACTTTCTGAACAATGTCACGTGGTCCAAACTGTCACTCGTCTATTGGACAGAATAGAGAAGGGAAATCTCTCCTCTCTTCAGAAGGCTTCTTGCCTGGCTGAGGGCTGACTGAACAACACAAGTGAATCCGCAAATCACAAACCATGGAGCAACTCTACCTGCGATATTGGGATTTCTGGTTTTACTATCAAATAATTATTTAACAAGAATGTGCCCAATATGAGCAGCAGATGAGGCAGCAAGCTGTTGAACATTTCATTCTGCAGATCAGAGTAGCCTACGTACTGAAGGAGATAGGCAAGCCGGGGCCAGCTGTTGAGAAATGTGATGTTGTTATGACGATGTACGTCACGACGCGGCGTGCAGGTACTGTACACGTGTGTGAACGCCGCAGTGTTTGTTTTGCTCCCTTCTACCGTCTTCTACTCATGATGCACTGCACGAGTGCATCAGATGCACTGGCGCTCTTGTGTTTAGTCCGGGTTGCTTTCACACAACAAACGAACCGCGCCAGGGTTCACTTGGAAGCGAACCGAGACCCACGTTTTCAAGCGCCCCAGAGTTCGTTTGTTTGTTTCGCCACAGAGTTCGTTTGCGCTTTCACACAATCCCAAACGAAGCGCACTATCCGAGGAAACAAACTCTGGCGCGGTTAAAGCGGACTAAACAGCTTATATGTGAAAGCGACCTAAGTCACATGACTCACATCAGTAACAAGGAAGTGGAGAAATCTGATTGGCTGTTGAAGTTTCCCAGGTTCCTCAGCTCTGTGGGAAATGAATGGTCTTGTGCTGACTTGTTGCTACTGCTAGCTGTGTGTGCCGTGCGTGCGTGCGTGATGCGTGTTGATTTATTAGAATTTGGGGCAGTGGTGGCCTAAAAGTTAGAGAAGCGAGCTTGAGACCAGAAGGTCGTCGGTTCAATCCCCGGGACCGGCAAGATAGATCTGGGTTGGGAAAGTGAAAAAGCAGCACTTGCCCCTCCCTCATTACCACCACTGAGGTGCCCTTGAGCAAGGCCCTTAAACCCAACCGCTCCAGTGTTGCTGCTGAGTGGCCATTAGCAGTTCAGACTGTGGTTGTACTGGTCAGCTTCCAGGTGTGAATGTGTGTGTGAATGTGAACAGGGCGCTCCTGAAAAAGAGAGCATTGCTCTCAGTGAGACTCTCCCTGTATAAATAAAGGTAAAAAAAGAAGAAAGATAATGGTATTTGTAAATGTGCAGTCACTGAACGCACTGAAATAAAAAATAAAGTACATAAGTATTCTTATTGTGCCACTGAACACACAGCTGTGCACAAAAATCGATACAGCTGTGTCAGTGATATATCGCAATCTTTTTCTGAAATATCGATACAGCATTGCGTTTTATTTTTATGCCTCCGCCGGCGATAGCCAGGCATTATGGATTAGGGGTGTCAAAAATAATCGATTATAAGATGCATCGCGATGCGGACCTGCATCGATTCACAAATGCCAAAAAATCGATTATTATAGGCTATATATATATATATTTTTTTTAATAATCAAATAAAATATAATGGAAGTACATGCAGTTGTTTATTTTAATTATGGATCATAATACAATGCAATTCCAAATGCACTTTTATTTTAAAAGTAGCCACACAGTGAGAAAAAATAAAGTGAGAAAAAATTAATCGTGTATTGGGGAAAAAAGGGATGCATCGATTTAACATGCATCGAGATGCATCGATAATCGTAATCTTAATCGAATCGAATCGTGAGGCCAGTGAAGATTCACAGCCCTATTATGGAACCCGGGATGTCCGTCCGTCCATCCGATGTTTGCTAACGCGATATCTGAGGAACGCCTTGACGGAATTTCATCAAATTTGCCTCAAACATCGACTTAGACTCAAGGATGATCTGATTGGATTTTGGTGGTCAAAGGTCAAGGTCACTGTGACCTCTCGAACGCCATTTTCAAGCTTGTTAACACGATATCTCGGGAACGCCTTGACGGAGTTTCGTCAAATTTGCCTCAAACATCGACTTGGATTTGAGGATGAACTGATTAGATTTTGATGGTTAAAGGTCAAAGTTCAAGGTCACTGTGACCTCACACACCCAATTTCCAAACTCTGTAACGCGACATCTCAGGAGCTCCTTGACGGAATTTCTTCCAATTTGCCTCAAATGGCGATTTGGACTCAAGAATGAACTAATGGCGGAGGCATAAATCCGCGGTGCGGTCGTTCTAGTTTTAATATTATTGCCGTATAATATTGCACAGCCCTAGTGAACGCGCGCAGTCAGAATCAGCGGGTGTGTGTTTCTTCACTTCCAGATTTCAAGACCCCGACTCGAGTGCTGAGGTCCAGATATGTTGGGAGTTTCACCGCAGAGTCGCCCCAGAGTGAGTCTGAGTTCCAGCACGACATCATCTGGGACGCCACCTCTCCACCCAACAGACTTGGTAAATCCCCAGCTGTCCTCTCATCACGCCGAACAGTTGGCAATATTTTTTTTCTTCCCATGATGGCGAAGGCTAGGCGAAGGCATGACCCGCCCCTCTCTGCCTCCGATTGGCTGACTGCACTCGGCTGCTCTCGCCTGCTTCCCAGGCGAGTCAGAAGTCATCTCAAACGAGCCTCGTATATAATATAATAATATATATATATAATATATTATAAAATATATAATAGATATATAATTCAGTCACTAAGCATTATTTGTTCATAAAGTGAGCAGCAGGTGCAAAACAATCACTAAATCAACAAGCATGAGATGGCAGGTGGCAGCATAGAATCAAAAGGTTATGTGTGAGATCAATGGCCTACTTGAATGTGTCTTTTTTTCTTTTCATTCTTTTCATTTTCATATTTCAATTCAAATACATGTCACTCTTGTGTTGCAAGTGTTTTTTAGATTTCCCTATAGGCGACATACGTGCACTGCCAAGAGTAGCAGCAGCGTTATAAACCACAGGGCCAGACTATATTAAAAACATAAACACACACAGTGGGGTATTTCATTCAGGCTAGCAAGCAAAACTGCTGTCTGTCTGACTGATCCACTGAGTCTCACCACACACTGTAGAAAGAGATGCAGGATAGCTAAGCGAATGTGATTGGATGAACATTTGACGCTAGGCCAATCAGAGGCAGAGAGGGGCGGGGTCATGCCTTCGCCTAGCCTTCGCCATCATTGGGAAAAAAATATCGCGAACAGTTGGTTCAGGGCTCCTGCAGCTTAAAGGGACAGCTCACCCTAAAATCCAAACTACATCTTTGTTATCTCACCTGTAGTGCTATTTATCCATCTCGATCGTTTTGTGTTAGTTGCCTGAGTTTTGGAGATATCGGGCGCAGAGATTTCTGCCTTCTCTCGACTCGAATACAATGGACCTGGATGGCACTCGGCTTGTGATGCTCAAAGCGCCAGAAATGCACTTGAAAAACTCAACAGCAATGGCTGAGTTTCCCAACAAAGAAGCTTCTTAAGAGTTAAGAAGCTTCTTAAGGAGTTAAGAAGCTTCTTAAGGAGTTAAGAAGGCTCCAAAGAAGTGTTTCCCAAACGCCTTCTTAACAGTCGAGAAAAAAAAAAAAAAATAGAAGGCTCTTAAGAAGCATCTTAACTGGAGCGGCTCACTTGATGGCACTCTGAGCCCAGCAGTGGGCCACGACTCAGTGGTTGAGAAACACTGTTAACACCTAATCATGGTCATGTTAAACTTTATTAAACATTATTTATTTCAGACATGGACTGCAGTTCAAATAGCTTTATATACACAGCATAGCCTACAACAAAACAGAGAAACACTACAGAATTTAAGCGACCTTGGGTTCTGTGAAAGGTGCTATATAAATCCACAACATTATAAAAGGAATCCATTCTGATTAGAGGAATATAGCCTACGGTAAAACATTTAAAACACAAGTAACCATACACACAGGGGAGATTTAAGTGTTCCCTAATTTTAAACACTAAAGGGTGCATGAAAGAAAGGAAAAAGGGAAAAACACAAGAGGAACAGTGGACACAAGTATCTCCTTTTGCCTGACGCGGCTGGATCTGCCAGTGTTTTGTCATTAAGAAGGTGTTAAGAAGGCTCCAGACCCTTCTTACAAAACCTTCTTAACGAAAGATCATCTTAGCGCTAAGAAGCTTTTGGGAAACGCAGCCTTCTTAACAGAGGATAATTGGAAGATAATTTTAGGCTAAGAAGCAATCGGGAAACGCGTTGGCTTCGTTGGCTTCTTACGGGAGCCTTAAGAAGGGTCAAAGAAGCTTCTTAGCGCTAAGAAGCTTTTGGGAAACGCATGCCTTCGTAAAGAAGCAATTGGGAAACGCGTTTGCTTCTTAAGGGGGCCTTAAGAAGGGTTGAATTAGCTTCTTAGCGCAAAGAAGCTTTTGGGAAACCCAGCCAATGTCTCTTTCCAGAAATCACGACCCGGTTACTCAAGATAATCCACAGACCTTGTTGTGAGCAGTTTAATGTAGGAACTATTTCTTTTCGGCCGAACTACACCCTCTATCTGCTAGCTAGTTCCTACATGAAACTGCAGCTAGTAGTAGCTAGAGCAGCAGCTAGCTATAGCTAACTAGCAGCTCGTGGGAGTAGTTTGATCGAAAAAGAAAATAGTTCATAGATTGTCCTGCTCATAACAAGGTCTGTGGATTATCTTAAAGTCCCTGGAAACCAGAAATATTTTTTTATTAGTGTATTTTCTCCCGCGGACTGTGTGGGCGTGTCCCGTCTGCAGCAGGTCAGCAGCAGTAGCTCTGTGTGTGTGTGTGTGTGTGTGTGTGTGTGTGTTCGCGCGTTGCTCGGCGAGAGGAAGACATCTCTGCCGCTGCGAGTGCACAGCGCTACTGTGTGTGTGTGCGCGTGTGTGATTCGATTAAATCTTATGACGTGATAAGATCATGCATTTTAGCACGGCGCGCAACGCTCTCTTCAATGAGGAAATGGAAATCCAGACCTTGTAGAAAAGTGTCGATTTTTGGGGTTAGAGTTGAAAGTAATGTAAACCACTTTCTGAGGCACACAATTACTCACATAAGACCCTCAATTTAATAGTTAGAAGGTTTTTGTGGATTTTGGTTTCCAGGGACTTTAAGTAACCAGGTCATGATTCCTGGAAAGAGACATTGCTGTTGATTTTTTTCAAATAACAATTCCAGTGTTGTCATTAAGAGGCCGACTTAAGAAAATGTAATTGATCGGCATTCAACAGGCGTGCATGTCATTCTCGGTAAGGACACTTTCGTTATTGAAACACAGACAACATGCACGCTTCTACCGTAGCTATCTGCATTTGCGGACGCTTATTATCAGCCAATATCTCGCCTGCACATTAATATCTCGCCTGCACATTGCCTTGATGAAAAAACAACACAGCTAAAGGTAATAACTGCGACAGTGTCAGTGTAGACAGCGCACGACTCGAATCTTCACTATATAGGCCTTGGCTACGCGGGATCATGTCTATGTTCCCCGGGTTCTATGTTCCCCGGGTTCTATATTCCCCGTTTTTCACTAACCTCTCCCAGCCCCCACGCCAAACCTAACCTCCCCCCATGCCTAAACCTAACCTCCCCCAGACCCTAACCCAAAACCTAACCTCTCCCACCCCCACGCCTAAACCTAAGGTCGGCATTGCGGGTGGTCGGCATAGCGGGTGGACACCATTTGGGAAAAACGGGGAACATAGGACCCGGGGAACATAGGGATGACCCCGGCTACGCACCTTCGTCTCCCACTCCACACCTGCACCTGCGTCAGCTCTCCTGCACTCGCTCTCAGCTCCCGTTTGGCTTAATTTGTGGTAAGCATTTAGATTCACCTCCTCATATCATACGAACGATTTTTACCGCCGCTAAATTGACAGCCTACGTCGGGCCAATCAATCAATCACTCGCACTTGTTGCCCGACTGCATTTCGTTCCAGAATCACGTTTGGTAGCCTATACACCTTATGTTCAGACGCGGGGGTGGGCCAAATTTTTCCGGGTCGTGTTAACACTTCCGGCGGTCACGGCACCAAATATGAAAGAACGCCATGAAGAAGAGAGTTGTTTTTGTAGCGGACAGCGCAGGGGGTAAAACAAAGAACGTAGCCTACTACTTTGTACACAACAAGCAAGCAGAGTATCTATCCACTGTTAGCCAGGTCAGATTACGTTATCGTCGACAATGACGAGCACTTTCTTGTCAAACATACCTGGACTCCAACAATGAAAGCTTCAGATAGTTTTCTCTTCTCCGAGCGAATCGAGCCACTAACGTCAATAAGACCCGCAGACGATCACGTAATTCCCTGGAATGCGAGACTTAACGAGCCAGTTACATGGCGTTGCATTCTTAGACATTGCCGTTTGCTTTTATTTGGTATGTTACATACAATTGGCTAAATTATTAGTTAATTCAGAGTTAGATGATATTGAAGCAGCCAGCCATTTTTTTTTTTTTTTTTTTTTTTTAGCCGGAAGTCGTCACACGACCACGCAACCGGGTCAAATGGGCGTGGCTACATAAGGTGAATACAGGAGAGCCCTTTGCCATTTAGTTGCCACTAAGCTGTCATGATCTGCAGACTACTTGGCCCTTGATTTATTAGCGCTGTTGCAATTCAAATTGATTATCTGCGTCTCTACTCGTTTGTGAAGCAATAGTCTAATCTGCTTGACGCTGCATTGGGCCTCTGGCGACATAGCCTATCTTATAGGTCACGCAATATTAGGATAGCCTATTATATGCTATTAATGGTTGCATTTAGGTCACACAAGATTAGGCTATGAATTAATTGAATTAATTAATTAATTTGGCATATTTCCAACCGGCCACTGTGGCCGTTGACGTTTCAATCTGCCCGCTCACTGCACGTGATACCGGCCCAAAAGCCGGCAATTGCCGGCGAACGGAATCCCTGAAACTGAGCTTTATCATCAGATCAAGAAGTATCATCATTTTGTCAGGTCATGTATTAGGACTTTTCATGAATTTGTTTAGTCAGGGTTACAATAATGTTCTTCATGATGTCGTTTAGTTAGTAGGGAATTTATTGGGGGGGGGGGGTTAGTTGAGCCAATACAAACTGTCAACAGCCAACAGCTTTGTGTTGACTGGGATTAGTCTGAAATGGCCTGTATAAAATGATTACATTTAACCACTCAAACTAAACCAACATTCAACAGGGCGGGACTAACGATGTACTTACGGTCTAAAATCAAAAAGTAGCATATTGTTTTAACAATATGTTGGATTTGTACAGCGTGGTGATGACTCTGTTCCCTTCCAGGTAGAGGCAAAAAACACACCAACACCGGTGTTGTGAGCATTTCTGAGATCGTCCGCAGGATCGCTCCTAAGGTTGGTGACCACTGCACGGTTGACGGACAGCACATTACTGAGATTGGCAGTTTTTGTTATTGAACATATATAATTAATATAAACTTTATTTACTGCATGTAAGTACGTAGTAGGGCTGCACAATTACCGTAATCGTATTTTCATCGTCATCGCAATATGAACATGTGCAATAAGCACATCGCAAAGACTGCCTGAAACGCAATGAATAACAAAAGTGGTTTTATTTACATGCGTCATGCATTCCCACTCAGCATCTGATCATTTTGTCTTGTGTTGTAAATCCAGCGTACACCTTTCCCTTGCAACAGTGCGCTCCGCCCCTCTGCCAAAGCCCAAACACGCGGTGTGTAGTTTCAGCTAGAGTCAGTGTGTATTTCATTTCTTTATTCAGTGGGCATAGCAGGCTATGTTTGGGGTCTATGTTAGCATTATTAAAGCAGAAAGACATAGGAACTGTATAGCTAATATGCATACTTTAATATTTGTTTATTTATCGCAAGTCGTATTGTCATCGCTATATTAACACATTCAGTGCCAGCGACGCCATATGGCGTCATTAGAAATTTACCGTAGAGTGCCAGCGACGCCAAATGGCGTCAATAACTCGAATTTTTTTTTTTGACGGGGGGGTGTCGATCTATGCCTCTTACATCGCCTCTTACAATATTCAGAGGTATTGAATGTGTCTAACCTATTTTACAGAACCCTTAGGTGGCGACAGCGCTCTCCAGATGAGAGAACGTGGAGTGAAACACACAGAAGAAGTCATTGGGGGGAAGGAAACCGCATCGCATCCGTCCGTATGCAGCGGCTTCATTGAAGCAACGTTTAGCTGTGCCCCTGCAGCAGCCAATCTGCTATCACAATTGAGCACCTCGGTGTCCGCTGCAACAGCCTCCGTGTCCGCTGCAACACATGATCAGCCGTGGATTTGTTATTATTCTCAACTCGAAGCATGGGAGCTGGTACACGCGGCTGTAAAAAAGCAGGATCTAGCGGACTTTTTCAGTGCTGAGCACAGGCAGAGAAAACAGCAGAGCAGAGAGACACTCCTCCCACAACGGGGGGGGGGGAGGAGGAGGGGGGGAGGTGGGCACGCAGAGCCAAGTACACAACACAGACCCAGACAGCAGGACAGGGTTGGCAAACGCAAGCCAGAATATCCGATGCCCACCAGCAGCAAAAGATCAGCAAGAAGCTGCAACCAGCAGCGCATGCAGGCGCCAGCGCTGCTGGTTTCAGCTAAAAATATTATTCTTCCAAACAAAATTCCCTTGCCTTCACTGTTTTATTGAAGGAAATTATTTTTGAGGTGTGACTACATCAGAAAATTAGCTTCAGAGTCAGTGATGTGCTTGAAATGTTTAATTTCACAAAAGGCTCATTATCTCAGCTCGTAGAAAAAAAGCTCTGTTTTTCGTTCAATCAAGCTATCTTCTCCGGCTCATAACTAAAGAACGGAAAATGGGATCAATAAACTTTTTTTTGCAGGTGATAGAAGAGAGTCTCATCGTTATTTGTGCGTGTTCAGTGTTTACATAGTAATTATTAAAGAAATTATATGACTGTTTTAAAATGCATTGCGGCCTATGTGGCACAGCAAGCAACCTTTTGCCCAAGGGCCGTGGCACTGAAAGTGTTAAACAATGTTATCGCACATCGCAGATTTTCCTCATATCGTGCAGGCCTAATATATATATATATATATATATATATATATATATATATATATATATATATATATATATATATTTAATTGATTTATTTCTTTCTAGGCAACCCTATTTGAATTCCAGGTGACCAGGAAACACCATGTAGTTGTTTTTTTACTGTTGTGTTGCCACGTGTGTTTCTAAAGCACGGCAGACCCAAGGTGGTGGAGCCGACCTTACAGCAGTGGATCGGAGAGAGTGCCACCATTCCCTGCACTCCAGATGTGCAGCACCCTCCGCCCAAGAAAAGATCCCCAAGGTATCCGTGTTCACTGACTCTCCGTCATGAAGCTCTGACGATGCAGCTTTTACGACATGTAGATCTTTTGATCCCAGACTGAGCTGCAGTTTCTCATCTCAGCTTTTTTTTCCTTTCCTTGGTCGGACTGGAAGACGAAGACGTTTTTTTTTTTTTATTCTATTTTGTGGATTTTAATTGACCTTAACCATTTTATCTTGAATCTCTTAACCAGGAAACTACATTCTATATTTGTAATTAAATGAACCAAAAGCAACATACCAGCATAATTGGTGTAATGTCTGGGTATTGCAAACACAAGCAATACCACATAAAATTTTCGGTTTGAGCAAGAACAAAAGATAACGGGGGGAAAAAATTTAATTTCCCCCGTTGTTATTTTGTGTTCTTGCTCAAACCGAATGATTTATGGTCACTCATGATTCAGTAGGTCACATGATTCAGTAGGTCACGGGTTGGTTTGGTTCCAGCCTTAAAACTCATTACATAAGGATTTTTCAAAATGTCTATGGAGAAAATGAATGGGGAATTTACTTCCGGGGCAATGACGTCACGAAAAAGTCACGTGACTGTTGAGCTCTAGAGCAAGCTAGTTGTTAGCTCGCAGGTTAAAGTACCCATTAGTTTCAGGGAGAAATGCTAATGCTAATGTGGTTTTCCTGTTGGAAGAAGAAAATTGCCAACAAATGTAGATTTTCTTTCCCCACATTATTGCAAGCTATTCTTTTGAAAACGGACTCAAATTTGAAAGTATCAATCGACATAAAGCGACTTGTTTTATTTTACCATAGGCCAAATGGAGTCGATGACCTGTTGAAGCTGGCCAAACAGTTTGACTTGAACATGTTTCGACAAGATGAAGACCAAGCTGCAGATATCCACCAGCAAAGTTTGGAGCTTCTTTCAGGAGACATCTTGGATTTCGAGAATGAACCCTTGATTCCTGAAACCTCTCAGGCAGTTGTAACTGCAGCGACTGCGAGAGCTTCCCAGGTCCAGTTGCCCCTGGATCACCATCTAGAAGATGATTTGGACTTTCTGTTCGATGGGCCGACTCAACATCTGAGTGGAAATTTAAGTCGGGGTTCGAACGCTCGGTCTGCGGAAGTAAAAGCTTCTCCCGCTGTATCCTCCAGAGAGGTTTCTGAGAAAGATTCTGGTCCCTCTCATCGTTGCACCTCAAGTTTTTCAACAACACGCACCAAAGGCACCTCCATTGATGACGTTTTTGATGATGACTGGGAAAACGACGATTTGCTAAATGACTCTTTAATCCTTGAGACGGCCCAGAATCCACAGAACTTTGTCGCTCCAAAGCACTGTTCAACCCAGAGAGACTCCTGTGAAATACAGTATCAGAGGGGTAAGGCAGTGGATATTCCTACCAATGGAGTTGTGAGACATCAACCAGAAAACAGAGATGGCCAATCAGGTGTCTCTAAAGTGGAGAAGGGGAAAAACAGAATGACATTCAAACTGGAATCTAATCCACATTTCTCAGTCAAAAGGATTCTGACAGGCGCATCGACAAACTTGAAGTCTGCCTCAGATGTCGGTGTAGCTGTGGACACACAGCAGAGTCGAGTTTCATCCAGCAAAGGTCTTCCCGTCAAGACGGGCTCTCAACTTAACTGGCAAACGCGCCATCCAAGCATCGTCAAGTCAAACCCACAGGAGGCACAGATACTTCAAAAGACTTCCGCCACTAACTCAAGCACAAGATACGACGCGTCTGCTTCTGCTAGCTCAAACTCATCGGCTACGAAAACTACTACAAGTTACCTAATGAAACCCCCTGCACCTGAGGCAGTTTCTAACCGTAAGCCTACTGAGCGCAGGGAGGAACCCACCGCCCCTGCCCCGCTGAGAAACGACGACTTCCTGGATGAAGACTTGGACTTTCTCTTCTCGTCGGACTCGGTTTGGGATGACCAGGAGGATGACGACGACCTGCTGTGCGAAATGTGCGAAGACCTGGAGAGCCGAGCCCAGAGCGCGGAGATCCTTCCCACCAAACACACACCGCCCGTCGGTCAGATGGTCAACCATAGAACGGTGCTGGCTCCTTCTACCAGAGCATGGGATGACAGGAGCCGACAGCTGAACCGTGTTCCAACCAATCCACAGTCTGCTTCTGAAAGAGGAGGCACTTGTGCACAGGCGTTTCCCAAAAAACCAACACCCACGGATTCAAGCAGACCAGCCAGGAATATGTTTGCTGGGACTTATGGATCTAACTGCACAGCTAGTTTACAGAGCCATACTGCAAAGAACTCTGGGACTTATGGATCTAACTGCACAGCAGGTTTACAGAGCCATACTGCAAAGGACTCTGGGACTTATGGATCTAACTGCACAGCTAGTTTACAGAGCCATACTGCAAAGGACTCTGGGACTTATGGATCTAAATGCACAGCAGGTTTACAGGGCCATACTGCAAAGGACTCCAGATACACACAAGCCAAGAACACTTCTACAACAAATGGCTCAACCTATCTGCAAAGGAGTGGAATCCAGTCAGCTGCTGCAGCTCCGCCTGCCAAACACCAGAGTCAGTTCACCTTCAAGAGGCAAAACCCACTGGCCACAGTGACCAACAAAGGTAAGGATACGATCACACTGAGCACGTCCGGAGCGGGTTGTTTGAGTTCGACAGTGTTTTCGCTTTTGGGTGGTTGTTTTTTTGTCAGATGAGAATTTGGCATTCAAACTTGTGTGGCACCAAGACGTGTTAGGAGTGAGACGATAACCCAACCAACTACAGGGAATGAGCAACACAAGGGATTATGGGTATAATTCAGTGTTTCTCAAACTTTTTCAGAAGAAGGACCACTTAACCAATAAAAAAAAACTCGGGGACCACCTAACTCCCAAAACATCCCCAAAAACAGTAGGCCTACTACTCCAACTGTAAATTACAAATTGGAGGCAAATTAAATGACAAATAGCATTAAGGCTGTACAATTAATCACATTTCTGGCTCTCCACAATTATGAAAACAAGATAACCGATATAAAAAAATATATACAATTTATTTTAGTCCATTTACCAATTTTTTTAGGCCTACATTTATTTCTCCTTTTCAGTTAAAATATATTCAAATATGTTCAAAGAAAGTTTTTTCAAGTTCAATAAATGCACAATGTTGCCAAAGTCAAATAGGCTATCTGTTGCCATCTTAACTCATTCTCTGCCAGGGTCATTTCGGTCTGTGTGCTCCCAGTGCCAGGATTTTGAGCATATTTCCTGATCTTCCAGGACCCACAGAATATTCTGTGCTAGGAATAAAATTACACAACATAACTCACAATAAAGCAGAGACTCTCTTCTTACCCCTTGTAAAAAACTGAAACTCTCCCATGTTTCCTTGTTTAGTTACAAGCAGTGGAAGTTAGCTTGTTTTCACTAAAAATGCCCTCCTTTGGACAGAAATATGAGAAAAAGAGGTTTTTAGTGAAGGACACCGTTTCAAGCAGAACTCTCTTTTGAGCCTTTTATTTTTTGCCTCAGTGACACATCAGACATATACAGTATTTGTTTTCCCAAATAAATAAATAAAAAATAAGAGAATGTATTTTACAGTTGCCATGTGGATTTTTAGCTTAGCTTGATAAAAGCATAAATAAATGGAACGAACCCTTATGTGGTCACACTCACACACTCTCTCTCTCTCTCTCACACACACACACACACACACACACACACACACACACACACACACACACACACAGACAGACAGGAATAACGAGTGCTGTAACGTTACCTGCTGTCACGTTACCTCTCATAACTAACGTTAGCACAGAAGATCACACAATAGCTACGTTAGTGCTGTAAACTTTGAAATGTTTATGTGACACATGTTTCGCCTTGGTTGCTGGGGACGGGTGTGTGACGCGGTTTGACGCGTTTGACGTATCCATGTGATACCCCCTCCCTTGAATGAGTGTGAAGGGAGCTCTTCTTTGAGAGGGAGAGCTGGCAAGAGGAAACGTGAAGCGAGTCATGCCGGCGGCATAAGTTATAAACAATGCGTGACAATTATACTCGAATGTTGTGTGTGTGATCATTTCATCTCAAACACGATACAAAAAATAGGCTACTTTTTACCATCGTCATCGCTCTCTCCAAGTGGCACTCATTTCTCCTCCTCCGATTCATCTGTGTCAGACCAGAACGCTGTGAAGGGGAGCCTTCGTCGCCATGGCGCTCCGTCGTGGAGCAATAACAAAAACGCTGGCGTCTTCCTCGCCATCGTCGCCAGCCGAGAACTCTGGATCGGACTCTGTTTCGACCACAGGCTCCACCCATAAATACTAAACTAGCGGGTTCCTTTTATCAGTTTGACTTGAAACAATGTCACAGGCTGGGAAAGTGTCTGATGTAATGTAAACAGCCAAAACATGAAAGTACGTCCGAGTACGTCTTTGGCACAGAACGCCATTGTTAAAAGTACGTCCGGGTACGTCTTTGGCAGAGAATGAGTTAAAGTTGCATTCAGTGATGCTTTTGTATTCAAATAAGTGTTAAATGGCTCTATATTCTGACAGCAATCACTGAAATAGAGTGTTTGGTCAGTAACTTGGAACTCCCAACCCCCTCCGCTGTACTCTGTCTCTCTCCTGTAGCCCTGCATGCAGAGTGGACCTATCTCCGCACCCATAACTCATAGAGACTCACGGGTGGTGGCGTTGGATTCGGGGTGAAAAAATACATATAGTCCTTAACTCATTGAGTGCCATGGACGTCTTTCGACGTCCAATTAAATAGTGACGTAGAGTGCCACGGACGTCTTTCGACGTCCAATGCGTTTTTTGACGGTGGGATGTCGATCAAAGCCTTCCGCATTTCCTGTACAACTATTGTAGCTATTGGAGGTCTATAACCTATTTTACAGAACCCTTAGGTGGCGACAGTGCTCTCCAGATTACAGAAATGTCAGGAATACACAGCCTGAAATAGCCGTGATCAAAGAGAACCCGCTCATGCTGCAGTCCAGAGCCATGTAGATTGTTCTGGCTGCAACTGACGGTGCGTGCGAACACAGTCAATCCGCGCACACAACTGAGCCCTTCCGCCTCTGTCTGTCTGTCAGCATAGTTTCTCCACATGATTAGCCGCTAGAAAAGCAGCAGCCGACACTCAAAAGCCAAACCTTTCACTGCAGTCCGCGTGTGGCTTCTCCATGTTGCGCTGCCTGGGAAGCGGCGCACCAAAAGCACTCCGAAAATAGACGCTTGGTGCGTGAGGCTGTGTGTTACTAGTGTGGGGAGGAGTTTTCAGCTGAGGGGGGGGGGCACGCAGGGCAGGACACAACTACACCACATCACTACATCAGAAAATATTATCTAGAGTCAGTGAATGTGCTTGAAATGCTGCATTTCACAAAAGGCTGAATATCTCAGCTTATAATTTGAAATGCCTGAAAACGCTGAAAACAACCTATCTTCTCCGGCTCATAACTAAAGAACGGAAAATGGTATCAATAAACTTTTTTTTGCTGATGATACAATAGAGTCTCCTTGTTCTTTTTGCGTGTTCGGTGTTTACATAGTAATATCACACAATATTCTGTGGGCCTCGAGAAATCACTGAAAACGCTCTGAAAACTCTGGCACTGGGAGCGTCCGTTCTCCAAAAGTGGCTGGCACTCAATGAGTTAATAGGCATTGCGATCTGACCTTCCGTTTCCCAGAAAACTTAACATTTCTCTGATTGGATAGTGGGAGGTAAAAAAAAAGGCAAAAAAAGATAAATCTACTCGTGGTCCACGGACCACTGTTTGAGAAACACTAGTATAAGGGGACAAATGTTGGCATCTGATAACCAACTAGTTATCATGCTTGAAACAATTTGCAGCGCAAAATTAGGCTATCTCTGGTAGGGATGGGGCCGATCCAATATCGGTATCAGGTGCCGATACCGACATAATTCACGGATCGGGATCGGATCGGAATTTGCAATTCCATCGCGGGCCGCACAGGGGGGGCGCTAGCCGTAATTTGCCCATCTATAATAGTATCCTTCTTTGTCTTGTATATTTTCTTAATTTTGTCTGCTTTTTGCAAGGTATATTTAAAATCTTTAATTGGCCAAATCTTTGCCTATCCTGTATATTCAAGAAAAATATCGGTATCGGAATAATATCGGTATCGGCAGATATCCAAATTCAGGTATCGGAATCGGATCGGAAGTGAAAAATGTGGATCGGTGCATCCCTAATCTCTGGTCTGTTCGTATTCAGCGGTTTCTTCATGCGTTTCTTCTGTACTGCTGTGAACACCACAGAAGAAGAGGCCGAAAAGTCCATCGTGTTAGATAAATGAGGCACATTAGGCCACTAGCATTATCTGAAAGTGAGAAAAGGAGAACTTATTGCAACTAGTTATTTGCCGTTGATCCGATTTGTCTGTGGCTTAACGCTAGTGGCTACTATCACTCAACATAGTATATACTAAAGCGTCCGCATGGAGCTACTATCGCTCAACATAATGTATGCTAAAGTGTTAGCATGGAGCTACTATCGCGCAACATAGTGTATGCAAAAGTGTTGGGACAGAGCTAGGGATGCACGATATATTGGCAATCATATCGGTACTATCGGCAGACGTTAGTAATTTTTTAACATGATGATGATGACGATGATAATGATGATGGTGTCTCTGCTCTCATCACCTGACAGGTCATGGGAGCAGCATAGCGGGGGCGAAATGCTCGGCGGCAGAGATCGAGCTGAAGAAGCAGCAGGCCATGGAGAGAAGACGACAGAGGATGCAAACCAACCCGAACCTCCGGCCTCCCACATGAAGGAGCCCAGCCTGACTCGGAGCAACAGACCTGCCGAGTGGATCTGATCAGGCCTTTAGAGTCCAGACGAGGGATGCACCGATATATTGGCCGTATATCGGTATCGGCCGATCTCGGGCCTCGTTGACTCGGCATCGGCAAGAAAAGATGCCGTTCACCGATTGCATTTGTTGTTTCATAATTATAATAATTCATCAAAATTCATAATTACAGTACATGACAGTATGATTGAATTTGTGCCGATTCAAAGATAGTGTGATTAAGGGGCTCAAAAGACTTTAAAACAGCTCAGCTATTTGTTTATAATGAAGATGTCTTTGTTTCCCTGTCAAAAAAGGCATATCGCCAAATTGTTATTTTAAACATCGGTATCCGCCCAGAATTTTGCAATCGCTGCGTCCCGAGTCCAGACAGTGACACTGTAATGCATCATATACAATATATATACACTCTATATTAGGGATGGGCGCGAGTACTCGGGTACTCGAGCACTCGTTCAGAACGTCAGTATTCGAGTAACGTTTCTGCTGTTCAGGTACTCGCCCCACTCTCCACCCCTTTAAAAATGGTCTAAGATCTACACACGCATCGTCATGTGGATCTGGCAGCATGAACTGCACGGGCGCCAAGTCAGCCAGAATGTACAAGTACGTCATCCGCTTTGTTGCTTTCAAAATAAAACGCTTATTGTAACGTAACCTTATTTATTTTGAGTAATGCGTTACAGCCACAGTTTCACGCCATATAACATCACGACGAGTATTTTGATACAAGGTTTGCTGCTTCATTCGTTGAAATACTTTTTCTCCTCCAACGTGCATCAATAAGCTATTTACTTTTGTTTAAGTAACATTATTTTGAAAGTTTTAACCGGAAGTTTTCCAGCTCATCCCGAAAATGGTGGCTGGAGATATGCTCCCGCACGCTTCTTCACAGCGCACGCCCGATAAAACTCATTCAAAACATTGCACTAGTTTACTGACTACACTGTCGTTTCCCATAACGTTAGTCACAAGAAATGTGGAGAAAGAATCACTTTTTGGGAGACAATCGCTTCATGGTGATCACTATTCAGCTGCAGCTGTAACGTTAATCACACTGGTCAGTTTTCACTTTTTGGCAGAACACCGGACCTTGTAATCCGTGGATTTACGTTAATGTAACAGTGATCATAAAGTAAAATGGATGATACTGGACAATAACCTGACATTGCTGGACAATGGACATGGAAATGCCTTCGATTGTTTCACAACGTGTCTGCTCCAAAGAGCTAATGCCATCCATCCAACCATAGGCTACTGTCTGAGGTAGGCTTTAGAATCTGTTAGCTTAGCGTCACCCAATATCAGTCAGTTCCTCTCCTGACAAAAAATGCCCCAGGTAGTGCTTTTTCCATGCAAAAATGCAAACGTAATGTGTGAACAGCCCCCAACACAGTAGATTACCCCTGCTCAGTCATTACCATAGTAATCACACAGACCCCCCCCCCCCCCGCGCGAGTGCTCGAGCACTCGTTCATAATAGGAGAGTACTCGAGTATTTAAATTGCTTAAAATGCCCATCCCTACTCTATATATATATACACTCGATATATATCATATACTCTATAGTGCCAAAGCCTCGCCAGCACCAGATTGCCCATGGGGCCTGTGGGAGTGAATTCCCCGTTAACTTTTTTCCATTGGCGTTATGTAAAATCCTACTTGGACAAAGCAAGCGATTCAGCTATATTCAGAATTACGAGAGGCCATAGAACAGTGGTTCCCAACCTTAGGGTCGCGACCCTAAGTGGGGTCGCCTGAAATTCAAATAGGGTCGCCTTTTTTTTTTTTTTTTACATCACGCACAGTTTTAAACTAGCGAAGATGATTAGGCTCACTTACGATTTTTTTTTAAAGTTCTGAGTTTAAAGTGAACGTTTTGTTCTCTTGGGTGACACTTATGGCGATGAGTGGTGATTGCAGGTGAGATCCAAACAGTGTCAGATAGTGACTTTTTCAAATGTTTGAGATTATAACCTTAAATCAGGATTCTGAGAATAAAGGCGGAATTCTGAAAATAAAGTCAGAATTTTGAAATTGGAGTCAGAATTCTCAGATTAAAGTCAGAATTCTGAGGGGAAAAAAACAAGCATACATGTGACATCACTGACGATGTCACTGATGATATTGTCAACGCTGTACCGGAATTTGAATGTCTAGGGTCCCTAGATTTCTGTGACGTCAAAATCGCGCCAGGTTGGGAACCCCTGATATAGAACATATCACTCGAAAAAGAAAAAGGAAAATCTTCCGTTGGTCCATCGGACTGAAATGTTCTATGCTCTCTCGTGACTGAATATAGCTGAATCACTTGGTTTGTGCAAGTAATACTCTTTTTAGAAGGATTGTAATGAAACGGCAATTGAAAAATGAATGGGGAATTTCACTTCCTAGGCCCCATGGCGAACCCGGAAGAGGGCATGAGTTTGGCAGTCTATACTTGCATTAAAATCGCTATGAAGTTGGGATTTTTATTTGATCTTTGAAATCATCAGTATAATAAAATTGGTGGAACTGCTAACATGAGCAACAACAAAAAAAGCCATGATACAATATCATAGACGGTAGGGCTGCTATCCATGATACAATATCAGACGGTAGGGCTGCTATCCGTCAAAATAAATGAAAATAAATCATCCACATGGATACTGTCGTATACTGTATTGGTTTTTCCCATATTTTTTGTAATCCAGCTATGTTGTTGATTTCTTGTATTTATGTTTTCATTCTGAATTGTATTAAGAAGTTTGAAGAGTTCTCAAAATTCGATGAATCGTTTTTTATTTTGCACTTTTCCAAAAGGCAGATGTCTTACTTCACTCGTCTGTACTCTTTCTGACTGAAGTGAACAGATTTATCTCCACATCTCTGGAGGCTTTTTCTCTCTTTCATGAATGTGAGGCTCAGTTGCTTTTACTCAAGTTTGTCTGGCATTTTTCTTTATAGATTTTTATAATTTTATTTCCTAAAGCATTTAGTCTGACTACTTTGAAAAGCGCTTTAGAAATAAATAAATACATATTAATGTTCTTTTTGGTTTTATTATTAAACCCCTGCTATTTATTGGTGGTCCTATGATTATTAGTGGCCGGGCCAGCGAAGCGGCAGGGCCCCTTATTGTATTTGCCTGTATTCTTCTTCTCCCGGGAAGTTCGACTTCCCATGCATGAAAACTAACCAAACTTTGCACAAAGGTCCAGTCAAATGAGGAGAAACTTTTGTACAATGCAACCTATGGCCAATTAGGAAGTCTAAAGACCGCAAAACTGTCAAACTAATTAAACCCTACTCCTCCCACATTTGTTCTTCAAACGACACCAAACTTCAGCATCTGCATCGTTAGACTGTCCTACACAAAAGTATCAAACAGATTTTTGATTGGTCAAAAATTGAGCCCACACAGTGCATCAAAACGTTGAATTCTGCCCCCGTGTATAGCCTAATTGCCTTAATTACGTAGGGCAATTAGGTTGTATTTGTGATGTCATCACTGATGTCACTCGAGCAATTGTGATGTCATAGCTCAAAGCTTTGAGACTTGCCCGGCCACGACCCATTGCTGCGCAGCAGCTATAATTATTAGCATTATAATTGCTATACTGTATATATATGGTACATACAGTATAGTTATATATCTGACCAGCGGTTTTAAATTGGCACCGCCTGTCAAAGGTTTGCACACCTGACTGAAGGTTCTGTGTTCCTCATTCAATTAGTCATTTTGATCTCAAGGCTTCTGCTGCAATGGTTGAAATGAGTTTCTTAGACAAAATACAATTGTGAAGTTGAATCTGTGTATGCATACAGAGCCTTCGCCTTTCCAGAAAAGGGCGGCTATTTTAAATCTAAAATATAAGCTCATTTTGATATGTTTTAACACTTTTTAGGTCTCTGCATAATTCCATTTGTGTTATTTCATAGTTTGATGTCTTTAGGGACTGTTCGTTATTTATGAGAGTATGGTGCAGAAAGGGGGAGGGGTATCAAATATTTTTTGAGTACTGGGGAGGGACTTGTGTTTTTTATTTTGGCTTTAGGGAGGGTTATACAACATTCATTTTTTGTATTTTGTATATATTTTAAATGCGTTTTTTCGTTCCAAAATTCGTGTTTACTCCCCTGTTTATATCTATGGTTTACCTGTATGGTGACTGGACTTGGTATCTCCCATTCCTTCCTTTCACGTAAACCGCTGCTCCTATGCACTGTGTACAGGCCCTCACTCGGTCCTGCTGTTTGCTTGGTGCATTGACTGGAAACGTTTATCATCGCTTTATATTGTTTCAGAGCTGGAATTGTTGACACATATGCAGTTGGCTAGGCTCAGGGCCGGTTCGTACATATAGGCGACCGCCTAGGGCGGCACTTGGAGGGGCGGCAAATTGTGCGCCTTCACTTGCAGCTCTCCAAATATTCTCCAGCGCTCTGCCTCTTCCATTCTCTCCCCGCTGTCCGCGGGCACGAACCGCCCGCCCTACTATGCCTCTGATTGGCTTACCCTGATATTCTTACCCTAACCCAACCAATCATCACTCCTCATGCCTAAACAAGCACTACTACTAGCCAATCAGAGGTAGAGGAGGGCGGGTCATCATGTCTTCTCCATCCCGCTTGAATGAGGAAAAGGGACATAGCCTACAAGTAGACTAATTTACATCATTAACTTTGGGTTAAGGCAGCCTAGGCCATGTGCTCATATGTGTGTACCAGTATTAGTGTAATCAGTAAATTAGCGCGATATTTCTAACGTTGTTTCTGGGTTCCAAAACAATCTGTTTCCCTGTGCGGTGCGCAGTGCGCACTTTGCCTGCCCATTCATTGGAGAGACCAAAATTCCAAGATACAATATCTGAGGTTTCTCAAAGTTGAAACTACCTCTGCAGTAGTAGCCTACAATGAAACAAGACAGACTTAATGGACTGGCAACAATCTCCATATAAAATGAACTGGCAGAGAGAATCCTAATAGAGGATGATTGGATTTGGATTTGGTGTCCACTTCTGAAAGGTAAACAAGCTTTATTTGCCAACAGCTCCTAACAACAACTCGCCTTTGTTAAGTTGTGAATCTGCTGATGATATAGGCTATAGGCTAAATACATTGTGAGTCTTATATTACTGTGCTTGCGCCGCCGTGCGCACATTCCGTGTTTTATGCACATGAGAAAGTGGTAGATAAGAGATTTGCATAGTTTGAGGGTCTGAAAAATGTGATTATTTGGAAAATATCTGTGCTGTATCATGACTGCTGTGGTTATTGGAGTTATTGTGCAGAACTGTGGCGCGTTATTTTTGTAGGTAGGCTATATGGATGTGCAAAATGCCTGCATATTGCGTCATGCATACTTTGATGCTGGTATGGTGTTGCCAATTGGGGGCGGCATAATTTGTTCTCGCCTAGAGCGGCAGAATGGCACGCGCCGGCCCTGGCTAGGCTACTGTAGGCTTTATAACTAGGAGATGAGGCAGGTATGGGGCTGGGTAGCCTACTAAACGTTATATGCCCCCCACCCCCTCTCTCCCCCGATGTCATAGGGCGCTATCAAACGTAGCCAAATCATCGGAAAAGGTCATATTTTCTTCAATACTACCTTTGGTGTGAATATGATAAAGTGTGGTTATTTATGGTGGAGGGAGGGTCATGCATTTATCTCCAGTCACTCAGGGAGGGACATGGAAAAATATTTATAGATCTGGGGAGGGTGAAACAAAGTCGCCCCTGCACCATACCCCCCCCTCTCATAAATAACCAACAGTCCCTTACTGTTATTCTAAAATGTGGAAAATAGTAAACAAGAATAATGTGGTCTGTCCACTGGTGTGCAGACTTTTGACCGGCAGGGAACTCACCTCCACCGTTCCAACAGCAGTTTCCGCCTCTTCCTGTTGCCTTCAGGTGCTTGTCATAAACTCAAGAGTTCTGCAGTCTAAATGTAGAATAGCAAGTTAAGTCAGAACAAATCAAGAGTCTAGTATCAATGTAATAACTTAAAGAAAACTAAATACCATGGAATTTTCAATATTTTTCATAAAAACTTGGTGAGAGCATCTAGTTTTATTTCTAGAATCAGTTTAAACTTCAATCAATTCCATCATTCCATACAAATTCGGAAAACAGAATTTAAATTCAGTCTGCTGGAACAAATCTCAATCAAAATTTCAATCGAAGTCATCAGTTAAACACAATATCTCAAGTCAAGACTTTAGAAACCTTTTCGAGTCATTAAAGTACAAGTCACCAGAACCAAAGCCAGGTCCAGTCTCAAGTCATGCATCATGTCAAGTCTCAAGCAATTACAATTGGGAGTCACAATTTGTGCCTCTTGTCATGTGACTCGAGTCAAGTCCCCATCACCTCTGCCGCCTGTTTCTAAATCTAATCTAATGTGTTTAATCCTAATCCCACAGTGGTGTGGCTGAACCCAGCTGATTGGCTGTCAGATGAGCAGAGATAGGAAGTAACCAAGTACAAATACTTTGTTACTGTTTTTAAGTAGTTTAAGTAGGATTTTCAGGGGTCTGTACTTTACCGAGTATTTATTTTCCCGACAACCTTTCCTTTTACTCCCTACATTTGAACACAAATATCTGTACTTTCTACTCCATCAGAGTAAAAACAGCTGACCGAAGCTCACAGATGGAACAGAGGCCCTAACAGGCTTATGTGGCGATGCCCTCTGCACAATGACCTGTTCACCACACACCCATGATCCGCTCCCTGACTTGAGGAAACCTGTTTCGTGGCCTCACGCACGACCAATAAGCATCCAGATCTACCGGATCCCAGCCAATGTAGTACCTGGCAGTACCTGGTAGTACCTCCACGTGACCTCTCTGGACTGAAACGTACGCTACAGGCACAGCCTGTGACGTCACGTCGAAGGCTGGGGTTTCCCAGGCTAGAGCAGAAGGTTGTCGGTTCAATCACTGCATCAGGCTCTGGCTTTGTGTTGGGCTTCAGAAGCATTCACATTATAAGATGGCGACTGTAAGATAGCAGCAGTGATGTTTGTTTAGCATCCGGAGTTTGAACACTGATAGAAATAAGCTGATGAAGGTAACTAGACGGTCCCTCCCTGACTAGCTCATTGAGATGAACAGCTGGTTGTTGTGTTGCTGGTCGCTGGTTCAAATCTCACCTGTTTCACTCCTTATTATGCTTGTTGTGGTTGTCGTCAGTGTGAACAGAAATCAAGCAGAAGTCTTACCAGCTCACAGCCAGTGGTGTATAAAGTACTAGAAAACCATACTTAAGTAAAAGTAAAGATATCTTCCCAGAAAAAGACTGGTAAAAGTCAAAGTCACTCATTAGAATATTACTTGAGTAAAAGTCTTAAAGTACTTTATTTTCTGTACTTAAGTATCAAAAGTAATTTTCTGATATTAAATGTACTTAAGTATTGAAAGTAAAAAGTACAAGTAAATGCTGCAAAAAAAAATCAAGCAAAAGACATGCCTGGGCTTAAGTGGAAGTCTATTTCTTCTTCTTGACTTTTATAGCCGCTGGCAAACAACGTTATGTTGCATTACAGCCACCAAATGGAATGGCGTGTGGATCGTGATTAACGTAACTTGCAAACTAGGAGCACTGATTTGCCAAACCTGATTGGTTGCAGGCTACGCAATTTCTTCTGATTTTACTTTGTAACTAAGATGCTTGGGGGAAATGTAGTGGAGTAAAAGTATCCATTTTATTTGGGAAATGTAGTGGAGTAAATGTGAAAGTTGACAGAAATATAAATACTCAAGTAAAGTACAGATACTCAGAAAAAAGACTTAAGTACAGTACTTAAGTATTTATACTTAGTTACATTACACCACTGCTCACAGCTCAGCAGATGAGTAGCTGAGTCTCTCCCTCTCTACCTGATCCCCGATGGAGGAGACATGTCTTTAAAATGCCAGAGCGACACGGCGCCCCCTACAGGCAGGTCCACAGAAACACTGGACAGACTGCAAAGACATCCAGAGCAACAGACTGTCAGGACTGGCTGCTACAGACTGGGCCCATGCAGTCATAATGTGTTTAGTGAAGTTTGATTCCACTTTGTTTGTCTGGTGGCCACAGAAAAGCCACATAGTTGAGAAGAAGGGTTCATAGCTTCTCGACGTCGGGGTTAGAAAGCTTGACGCTGCTCATAAATGCCTCTTTTCATCCGAAGTCTGTGCTGGTGCTGATATTACTTTTTACCGAGCTTTCGACCATTTTTTTTATTGAATTATATATATATATATATTTTGTTTCTATTTCACTTTTGTTTTAAAGACTGGGCTGTGTCAGTTAGCAGCAGTAAATAGTGTGTCAGTTAGCAGCAGTAAATATTGTGTCAGTTAGCAGCAGTAAATATTGTGTCTGTTAGCAGCAGTAAATAGTGTGTCAGTTAGCAGCAGTAAATAGTGTGTCAGTTAGCAGCAGTAAATATTGTGTCTGTTAGCAGCAGTAAATATTGTGTCTGTTTTAGCAGCAGTAAATATTGTGTCTGTTAGCAGCAGTAAATATTGTGTCTGTTAGCAGCAGTAAATATTGTGTCTGTTAGCAGCAGTAAATATTGTGTCTGTTAGCAGCAGTAAATATTGTGTCTGTTAGCAGCAGTAAATATTGTGTCTGTTGGCAGCAGTAAATATTGTGTCTGTTGGCAGCAGTAAATATTGGAACAGCGGCAACCTAGCTTGCAATAAGGGAGTGTCCCATGTATCGCACTTTTAAAATTAATCTGAAGGAATCCAAACCCGCCTGTACCTCATCCTAACTCTTGACCACTGTACCGCTGTTTGCTTGATGTGTGTACTGTGTATCTGATGTGTGTACTGCTGTTTGCTTGATGTGTGTACTGTGTATCTGATCATGTGTGTACTGCTGTTTGCTTGATGTGTGTACTGTGTATCTGATGTGTGTACTGCTGTTTGCTTGATGTGTGTACTGTGTATCTGATCATGTGTGTACTGCTGTTTGCTTGATGGGTGTACTGTGTATCTGATGTGTGTACTGCTGTTTGCTTGATGTGTGTACTGCTGTTTGCTTGATGTGTGTACTGTGTATCTGATGTGTGTACTGTGTATCTGATGTGTGTACTGCTGTTTGCTTGATGTGTGTACTGTGTATCTGATGTGTGTACTGCTGTTTGCTTGATGTGTGTACTGTGTATCTGATGTGTGTACTGTGTATCTGATGTGTGTACTGTGTATCTGATGTGTGTACTGCTGTTTGCTTGATGTGTGTACTGTGTATCTGATGTGTGTACTGCTGTTTGCTTGATGTGTGTACTGTGTATCTGATGTGTGTACTGTGTATCTGATGTGTGTACTGTGTATCTGATGTGTGTACTGTGTATCTGATGTGTGTACTGCTGTTTGCTTGATGTGTGTATCTGTGCTGTCTGAGTGTCTCACTTTACATCTGACAAACCACAGATGCACACATAGTTCATGTATTGTCTTGTCTTTCCTCTTATGTCATTGACATAGATGGTCTTTGTATGTTTTGTGATGAATATATATCATAGATATATATCATCTATGTATTGTATGTGCTATGATGCATGTGATGCATTATGCTATGTGCGTGCATGTATCATTTGGTGTCATGTTTTATACCATGTTTTTCCTTTATCTATTTTCTATGATTCTTCTATGTGTTCTCTAAGTAACATCAACCTGCCTCAGAGACTACGGATGTAAATTAGCCTCTGGCTATAATCTGGCCTATTTACATTGTATTTTAAATGCTCATTAATATGCTTTTTGTCACTGCAAGCCAAATAAACAAATAATAATAATAAAAAAAAAATCATTGGCTCCTCCCACTGAGGTTTAACTCAACCAATCAGATTATTTCTGTCTTCACATGTTCCACATGTTTGTAGAACAAAAACTCTGCTAAAAATGCAGTATATGTAGGCTATAGGTAAAAGACAGTAGGCCATATTTATCAGGCAGAAATACGAATTCAAGCTTCCTCTCCTAATAAACATCATGTCCCTCACTGCAGTCCCCCACCCACCCCTTCGGCTACTGCATCATTAGAAATGCTATTTCCACTTGGCAAAAGAGTTCAGTCAAATGTCCTCCAGTAGCAGTGTGATTAAACCCAGGCAGATTGCATTCTCTGTGCCACTGATTTGCAACAATGTCCCTGGACTCCAGTTACACACCTGTCTGCTGATAACGGGGGGGGATCGGTTTACCCGCCGGCCGGTATCTCCGTCATCGGACAGCTGGCGGACTGCTAATAAAGAGACCTGACGAGCCCGGCCGGGTGACTCCCACCGGGCGTCGGGTGACACCCACAGATTAGTCCGATAGATCAAACTAACGGCACACAGCATCTTCATAACAAACAAACAAAGGTCCGTTTGGCTGCGCTCTATCTGTCTGATTGATATCACTGCCTGAAGTTTAATGAATGCGCACGGAAAACAAATCCAAGAAACTACAACAGAGGTTGTTTTTTCTTAGGAAACTGAATCATTTTAGAGTAGACCGTCGCATTCTTCAGATGCTCTATAAAGCAGTGTTACAGAGTGCTCTGTCTTTTGGCCTAATCTGCACCTTTGGTAACATGCGTGTCCAAGACCATGTCAAATGAGCAAGCAGGATCATTGGGGTTGATCAGGTGTCTGCAGCACAGCTGTACGTCGACCTTATTAAAAAAAAAGGCTGATCAGATCCTAGATGATCCTATCCCCCTCCACCTGAAATTCCTCAGGAGCAGCAGGTCAAACGGCAGAATTCTGCAGAGAAAAATCAGAACAACCAGGTACAGTAAATCTTTCGTGCCAACGGCAATCCGAGCGCTAAACAAGAAATAATGGATCAAACTGTGTATATTGTTTGGACTGTATATACTATTGGATATTGTATGCTGCTGTGTGTATTCTCTAAAAGTTTCTGCACCTTTAATGTGCTCACCGCACTCCCAGAATGCACTTTGCACTATGCACTTGCACTTGTAACTTTTAAACCTACGTAGGATATTGTTGTAGTTTCATATTTTTGATACTGCGTGCGTGTGTATGTGTGTGGCTATGTGTATGTGTATATGGTGTGTACAGTGTGTACACGACATGTACTGCAACAGACGTGTATGACGACCACCTGAGTTTCCCCTTGTGGGATAATAAAGTTGACCTTGTACCTTGTATCAAAGCATGCACACTGATACAAAGACTTTCCCTGTCTGTTCTAAACACCTGGCCGTTCGTTCCTGCTGCACAGTCAGGCTGTCTGTTCTAAACACCTGCGCTGCTCGTTCCTGCTGCACAGTCAGGCTGTCTGTTCTAAACACCTGGCTGCTCGTTCCTGCTGCACAGTCAGGTTGTCTGTTCTAAACACCTGGCTGCTCGTTCCTGCTGCACAGTCAGGCTGTCTGTTCTAAACACCTGGCTGCTCGTTCCTGCTGCACAGTCAGGCTGTCTGTTCTAAACACCTGGCTGCTCGTTCCTGCTGCACAGTCAGGCTGTCTGTTCTAAACACCTGGCTGCTCGTTCCTGCTGCACAGTCAGGCTGTCTGTTCTAAACACCTGGCTGCTCGTTCCTGCTGCACAGTCAGGCTGTCTGTTCTAAACACCTGGCCGCTCGTTCCTGCTGCACAGTCAGGCTGTCTGTTCTGTTCTAAACACCTGGCCGCTCGTTCCTGCTGCACAGTCAGGCTGTCTGTTCTAAACACCTGGCCGCTCGTTCCTGCTGCACAGTCAGGCTGTCTGTTCTAAACACCTGGCCGCTCGTTCCTGCTGCACAGTCAGGCTGTCTGTTCTAAACACCTGCGCTGCTCGTTTCCTGCTGCACAGTCAGGCTGTCTGTTCTAAACACCTGGCCGCTCGTTCCTGCTGCACAGTCAGGCTGTCTGTTCTAAACACCTGGCTGCTCGTTCCTGCTGCACAGTCAGGCTGTCTGTTCTAAACACCTGCGCTGCTCGTTCCTGCTGCACAGTCAGGCTGTCTGTTCTAAACACCTGGCTGCTCGTTCCTGCTGCACAGTCAGGCTGTCTGTTCTAAACACCTGGCTGCTCGTTCCTGCTGCACAGTCAGGCTGTCTGTTCTAAACACCTGGCCGCTCGTTCCTGCTGCACAGTCAGGCTGTCTGTTCTAAACACCTGGCTGCTCGTTCCTGCTGCACAGTCAGGGAGTCACGCATTGCTCTGCTTTGTTTGGAGTCAACAGAAGAACTGGGGACACAGGGTCCAAAATTAACTTTTTCGCTCATCTGTTAACAGCCAAAAAATTTTTTTTTTACTGGCCATAAAACTGCATCATCTCTGGGGAAAACGCCGGCCTACCTTGTCTTCCTTCTGTCGCCACGCAGATGTTCCTAGACATTGTGTAGAAAGCGTGAAATAGCAGTAAGCTGCTGCCTGCTTGTTTTAATTCACCGCTGCTTTGATCTGATCCAAAGAATCGTTGTACGGAGGACACTGATGTCACGATCGGTACGGAGGACAATCGGTACGGAGGACACTGATGTCACGATCGGTACGGAGGACACTGATGTCACGATCGGTACGGAGGACACTGATGTCACGATAGGTACGGAGGACACTGATGTCACGATAGGTACGGAGGACACTGATGTCACGATAGGTACGGAGGACACTGATGTCACGATCGGTACGGAGGACACTGATAGGTACGGAGGACAATGATGTCACGATAGGTACGGAGGACAATGATGTCACGATAGGTACGGAGGACACTGATGTCACGATAGGTACGGAGGACACTGATAGGTACGGAGGACAATGATGTCACGATAGGTACGGAGGACAATGATGTCACGATAGGTACGGAGGACAATGATGTCACGATAGGTACGGAGGACACTGATGTCACGATAGGTACGGAGGACAATGATGTCACGATAGGTACGGAGGACACTGATGTCACGATAGGTACGGAGGACAATGATGTCACGATAGGTACGGAGGACACTGATGTCACGATAGGTACGGAGGACAATGATGTCACGATAGGTACGGAGGACACTGATGTCACGATAGGTACGGAGGACAATGATGTCACGATAGGTACGGAGGACACTGATGTCACGATAGGTACGGAGGACAATGATGTCACGATAGGTACGGAGGACACTGATGTCACGATAGGTACGGAGGACAATGATGTCACGATAGGTACGGAGGACACTGATGTCACGATAGGTACGGAGGACAATGATGTCACGATAGGTACGGAGGACACGTACCTTCCGCATACTACATAGTGAGTCTGTGCCGCTTCACATCCACTGCTGGGGTTTGAGGGCGCGTCTAGGGGGGTGAAATTGAATGAGTGACAGGTCGTAACACCGATGAGAGAGTGGTTCGAAAAATGGGCTGCGCCTCCCATGCCGTCACTGATCGCAAAGTCGTTACCGATTGGTGAAGACTGAATCCACCACTGGCCAATCACTGGCCAACTGAACGGTTCACTTCCGACCCCAGTTGGCTGAGGGGATCAAGCGTCCCAGACCCAGAGAGAGATCTGCAGCATACAGTAACGTAGTGTGTAAGAACTCTCATGGGTCTGGTGTTGAGACTACTGTCCATGTAGAGGGACCTAGATTAGTTATAAAAGTTATTTATTGGCATTAACCCTGATAACAACTCAGGCAAAGCCATATTTTAGTGGCTTTAACGGAATGTACTGGTGCAGTAGAGCTTAGATCAGGCCCAAAAAAACAAGCCCGAACCGAGCCCATTCCGTCTGAGTCCGGGCCCGGCCAATTGGCTGCATTTATGGGCCCGAGGCCGGCTCGAACCCGACATTTTCTTAGTAAGTTGGCTGTTTATCTCTAAACTATAACCCTGTTGTCTGTTCAGTCTTATTAATACATTTTGTTTTATGGTTACAATGTTATAACATTCTGATTACCACACCTAATATTGGCCCAATTATATACAAAAAAGGTATTATATCTGACCACGAGCCCGGCCCGACCCGACCCGGGCCCGAAGAATAGAAGGGACATTTCGTGGCGGCGGCTGTGGCTCAGGAGGCAGAGCGGGTCGTCCACTAAACAGAAGGTCGGTGGTTCGATCCCCGGCTCCTCCAGTCCGCATGTCGAAGTGTCCTTGGGCAAGACACTGAACCCCGAATTGCTCCCGATGGCTGTGCCAGCTCCCTGCGTGGCAGCTGGCCGCCTTCGGTGTGTGAATGTAGGCACATTGTAAAGCGCTTTGGATAAAAGCGCTATATAAATGCAGTCCATTTACCATCCATTTACCATTCAAATTCCGGCCCTGGCCGGCAGGCCCAGCTTCGGGTTCGGGCAGAGAATCTAACCTCTATGTCTATGCACATGTCTCAAACAAAATCACTAAGACAGCTTAATAGAGAGCCGCAGGGATGACGTATTTTTGTAGTCAGAACGCGGAAGTCCCGGACTTCCTGGTTCTTCACTCTTTCTGTCTATGGGATTTTTGAATGGGTTTTTGCCGCGATGCTTCAAATACGGTCTCTGGGCAACGCAAGATTAATCAAGCGCGAACCAGGAGTTATACCAGGAGTCAGGGTGATGAAGGTCATAAGGTGTAAAGTAAAGGTGCAGGCCAGGGGCCAGTCAGGGTGATGAAGGTCATAAGGTGTAAAGTAAAGGTGCAGGCCAGGGGCCAGTCAGGGTGATGAAGGTTATAAGGTGTAAAGTAAAGGTGCAGGCCAGGGGCCAGTCAGGGTGATGGAGGTTATAAGGTGGAAAGTAAAGGTGCAGGCCAGGAGTCAGGGTGATGAAGGTCATAAGGTGGAAAGTAGGTGCAGGCCAGGAGTCAGGGTGATGAAGGTCATAAGGTGGAAAGTAAAGGTGCAGGCCAGGAGTCAGGGTGATGGAGGTCATAAGGTGGAAAGTAAAGGTGCAGGCCAGGAGTCAGGGTGATGAAGGTCATAAGGTGGAAAGTAAAGGTGCAGGCCAGGAGTCAGGGTGATGAAGGTCATAAGGTGGAAAGTAAAGGTGCAGGCCAGGAGTCAGGGTGATGAAGGTCATAAGGTGGAAAGTAAAGGTGCAGGCCAGGAGTCAGGGTGATGAAGGTCATAAGGTGGAAAGTAAAGGTGCAGGCCAGGGGTCAGGGTGATGAAGGTCATAAGGTGGAAAGTAAAGGTGCAGGCCAGGAGTCAGGGTGATGAAGGTCATAAGGTGGAAAGTAAAGGTGCAGGCCAGGAGTGAGGGTGATGAAGGTCATAAGGTGGAAAGTAAAGGTGCAGGCCAGGGGTCAGGGTGATGAAGGTCATAAGGTGGAAAGTAAAGGTGCAGGCCAGGAGTCAGGGTGATGAAGGTCATAAGGTGGAAAGTAAAGGTGCAGGCCAGGAGTCAGGGTGATGAAGGTCATAAGGTGGAAAGTAAAGGTGCAGGCCAGGAGTCAGGGTGATGGAGATCATAAGGTGGAAAGTAAAGGTGCAGGCCAGGAGTCAGGGTGATGGAGGTCATAAGGTGGAAAGTAAAGGTGCAGGCCAGGAGTCAGGGTGATGAAGGTCATAAGGTGGAAAGTAAAGGTGCAGGCCAGGAGTCAGGGTGATGAAGGTCATAAGGTGGAAAGTAAAGGTGCAGGCCAGGAGTCAGGGTGATGGAGATCATAAGGTGGAAAGTAAAGGTGCAGGCCAGGAGTCAGGGTGATGAAGGTCATAAGGTGGAAAGTAAAGGTGCAGGCCAGGAGTCAGGGTGATGAAGGTCATAAGGTGGAAAGTAAAGGTGCAGGCCAGGAGTCAGGGTGATGGAGATCATAAGGTGGAAAGTAAAGGTGCAGGCCAGGAGTCAGGGTGATGGAGGTCTTTGTCTCCGACACCGGAGACTGCAGTTTGCATCCCAGCATGTTCAAATTGTACATTTCAAATGTAACGTTTGTGTTATTTAACTCAAACCTTCATCCTAATCTTAACAAAGTTGTGGCTCACCCGGTAGCACACGTACATACGACAGAGGCTCCGTCCTTCACGCAGCCGACGCGGGTTCGAATCCAACCCGGGGTCCTTTGCCGCATGTCATCGCCTCTCTCTCTCTCTCCCCACCTTTACTGGCTGCCTACTGTCCTAAATAAAAAAGTAAAGGCGAAATGCCCCAAAAATAAACTAAAAAACAAACAAAAACGTAACCAAGTTGTTTTACTTGTCTAAACATAACCAACGTTGCTTTATTTGCGTTCAATGTGGGAAAGGTGGCGAAGTTTTCAAATTAACTTCCATTTTGTTTCAAATGTACGTTGAGATTCTACTATCTGTGGTTTGCGGAAACGTAAAGATGGCAGTTTTATTCTGGCGATGGATGGGGTTGCACTCCTCTGTCACTCTCAGACCTGAAAACTGCTCATGTAAAGTTAGAGTTTCCGTTTGAAACTCGTCAGTGAATTGAAGGAGAGTTTCATTCAGGCTCCTACCTACCCCTAGCCTACATCAGTAGCCCCCACCTCACAGACCCTGGTGGTGTTTATGTCGTTCCATACGTGCCTGTAGGAGCTGAGTCTGTCTGGAGCTGACTCTGTTCCTGTAGGAGCTGAGTCTGTTCCTGTAGGAGCTGAGTCTGTCTGGAGCTGACTCTGTGCCTGCCTGTAGGAGCTGACTCTGTTCCTGTAGGAGCTGACTCTGTGCCTGTAGGAGCTGACTCTGTGCCTGTAGGAGCTGAGTCTGTGCCTGTAGGAGCTGACTCTGTGCCTGTAGGAGCTGACTCTGTGCCTGTAGGAGCTGACCCTGTGCCTGTAGGAGCTGACTCTGTGCCTGTAGGAGCTGACTCTGTTCCTGTAGGAGCTGACTGTTCGTGTAGGAGCTGAGTCTGTGCCTGTAGGAGCTGACTCTGTGCCTGTAGGAGCTGACTCTGTGCCTGTAGGAGCTGACTCTGTGCCTGTAGGAGCTGAGTCTGTGCCTGTAGGAGCTGACTCTGTGCCTGTAGGAGCTGAGTCTGTGCCTGTAGGAGCTGACTCTGTGCCTGTAGGAGCTGACTCTGTGCCTGTAGGAGCCTGACGGTGGGTTCACACCGACGACCCAAGCCTTGCCTATGCCTTGCCTTTACCCACGCTTTTTAATAGGCGTCCGTTTTAGTCAACGAGGCTGTGTACACAGGGCGCCTGAGCGTGAACCCTGCGTGTACCCACGCCTTGCCTGTGCCTCGCCGATTTTATCGAATAGACGTGAGTTCTATTTTGAAGCCGACAAGGCGCGTGCAGGCAGACTTCTTCTGTCAAGCCATGAAAGAAAAACGCACAATATCCGTCGGAAATGGCAAAATCAACTGAATTTCAAAATAAAATGGAGTTACTACAACAGTGGAGCAGAGAGAGAGAGAGATTGATGGGTGGCCATCACATGGGGCTTTCTCCCCGTCGGCAAACAAATCTTCATGAGAGAATAGCGACCGAAGAAGCAAGATGGACAATGTTGTTGTGCCAGCACATATTCTTGCAAGATCACCTCTCTAAAATGCCCGACTATAGTCAGACCTGGTTATACATATCCAGCATCAATAGAACATTAAATATATCCGATTTATTTTACCTAGAGGCTACCCATGACAATTCTGGACAACACGTGAAAAAATACAGTCGGGAGAGAGGAGAGGCGCTTGTGACTCGGCTCCAGGTTCGGCATGCAAAAGGCATGCGGTGTGATCGCAAAAGCGTGTAACAGGTTCACGCCCAGCTCGGCGTAGGCGTGGGTTGAGGCAAGGCAAGGCGTAGCTTGTCTGTGTGAACTAAGCCTGACGGTGGGTTCACACCGACGACCCAAGCCTTGCCTATGCCTTGCCTTTACCCACACTTTTTAATAGGCGTCCGTTTTAGTCAACGAGGCTGTGTACACCGTACGCCTGAGCGTGAACCCTGCATGTACCCACGCCTTGCCTGTGCCTTGCCGATTTTATCGAATAGGCGTGAGTTCTATTTTGAAGCCGACAAGGCGCGTGCAGGCAGACTTCTTCTGTCAAGCCATGAAAGAAAAACGCACAATATCCGTCGGAAATGGCAAAATCAACTGAATTTCAAAATAAAATGGAGTTACTACAACAGTGGAGCAGAGAGAGAGAGAGATTGACGGGTGGCTATCACGTGGGGCTTTCTCCCCGTCGGCAAACAAATCTTCATGAGAGAGAATAACGACCGAAGAAGCAAGATGGACAATGTTGTTGTGCCAGCACATATTCTTGCAAGATCACCTCTCTAAAATGTCCGACTATAGTCAGACCTGGTTATACATATCCAGCATCAATAGAACATTAAATATATCCGATTTATTTTACCTAGAGGCTACCCATGACAATTCTGGACAACACGTGAAAAAATACAGTCGGGAGAGAGGAGAGGCGCTTGTGACTTGGCTCCAGGTTCGGCGTGCGGTGTGATCGCAAAAGCGTTTAACAGGTTCACGCCCAGCTCGGCGTAGGCGTGGGTTGAGGCAAGGCAAGGCGTAGCTTGTCTGTGTGAACTAAGCGTGACTCTGTGCCTCGGGAAGAGAGCAGTTTCATGGCGCACCTGACACCTACGACACCCTGTGCTGAAAGTGTTTACGGCCGATCCTCTTCCACCAACAATTGGTGCAGGTGAAGTGAAGTTATCTGAGAGCTGCCTCGAACTCTGGATGACCCCCCCCCCCCCTCCCCCACACACTGCTCCATTTATCATTCCTGTCCCAATCACAGAGGATAGTGATACTGGGACAGCTCACACCACAGACACACTGCTGGCACTTTAAACAGTAACTAAACCCCAAACCCAAACCTGTGATGAAGTCTGACACCTAATGGTGAAGAGTGGAACTGAACTGGCATCTGTTATTGGCCAGTCTCTGTGCCCTGTGTTGTCATCCTCTATAGAGGACCTCCAGGCGGCAGGCTTGGGCATGGACAGATGAAGCCGCGGAAGTGATACTAAAAGCTACAGTTCCTCAGATGGCCACTTGAGGCTGTGGCCCCAAAAGGGAGTCGTTCCCCATTAACCCCCATGTTAAAATGCGTGACTTTACAACAGGATTGAACATGTTTACAACCTGGTTCAAAACTATGTTTCACCTTTCATGACAACTGTACGGTGGTGGATTTGTATATAACACGCGTTTAGAGTAAAGAGACGATTTTAAAAATAGTATATTTTGGGTAACCTCGCGTCACAGACAGACCCACACAAGACACACACAGACTGACCCACACAGGACACACACAGACTGACCCACACAGGACACACACACAGACAGACTCACACAGGACACACACAGACTGACCCACACAGGACACACACAGACAGACTCACACAGGACACACACACAGACAGACTCACACAGGACACACACAGACTGACCCACACAAGACACACACAGACAGACTCACACAGGACACACACACAGACAGACTCACACAGGACACACACACAGACAGACTCACACAGGACACACAGATGCACACAGGACACAGACAGACTTGAACAGGACATGCACAGGAGACTCACACAGACAGACTCAAACATACACTCACACAGGACACACATACATACTCACACAGGACACACACAGACTCACACAGGACACAGACAGACTCACACAGGACACAGACAGACTCACACAGCACACACACAGACTCACAAAGGACACACACAGACAGACTCACACAGGACACACAGACTCACACCGGACACACACAGACAGACTCACACAGGACACACAGACATACTCATACAGGACACACACAGACTCACACCGGACACACACGGACTCAAACATACACTCACACAGGCCACACACAAAGTGACAGACAGACTGACACAGGACACAGACAGACTCACACAGGACACACACAGAGTGACAGACAGACTGACACAGGACACACCAACTCACACAGGACACACCAACTCACACAGGACACAGACAGACTCACAAAGGACACAGACCCTGTGTGTCCCCCTTCCCCTGCTCCTTCCCTGTTCTCTCCTCCCCCACATTTCATATTCCCTCCCCACCTCCTCCCTCTCCCTGCTCTCTCCTCCCCCACGTCCCCCCGCTCTCCCTCCCCCTTCCTGCTCTCTCCTCCACCACTCTCTCTCCCCCCTCCCTTCTCCTGCTCTCTCCTATATTTCTCTATCAATTGTTCAATGTGTTATCATTACTACTGTAATTTGCTACTGTTGTGTCAGCTAGAATTAGCTAGACATATTTTCTGTGAAGCCCTCTGGGACATGCTTGTGAATTAGGGCTATACAAATAAACTTGACTTGACAGACAGACTCACACAGGACAAAAACTCATCTTATCTGATCTGTAAAATGACACCATCTGATTGTTTTGAGAGTTGATTTGAGTGAAGTTGTGGACCAGTGATGTCATTCATGCACAAAACCAAGGGGGGAAAATCCCCCCCTTTTTTCTATGTTGTCTCCTGGGCCCGGTTGTTCAAAAGGTTATATTTTTGCTATCCAGGATCACGTAATCCATCTTATTTTTGTGCTGGTTTTTCAAAGCAACATCGGTTTGGATTACTCTGATCCGGATATCAACTTTTCAGGATTACCAAATCCGGATAACCAGTGCTCGAAATGGGATAGGCTATCACAATGTAGGCTACTAGTAGTAGCTATGTAAAGAACAACAGGTAGAAATGCTGTAGAATAGCCAGCGTGGGGTCACTTCAAGAGTTTATTTTATTTTATTTATGCAACATAATACTTGCCTGTATTGTCCTGCACAACATCACGACCAGGCGCAATGTCCCTCTCTGTGATGACATTAGTGATGCACCTGAGCAAGTTGGGAGACCCTGTGACCAACCTCTGGCGTTTGCTCAGAATGGGGGACTGACTGGACATGCAATAATTAGACCAGGGGTGCCCAATACATCGATCGTCGATCGCGAAGGTAGTGTGGTAGATCGCATGGCATTGAGGGGAAAAAAAAAAAAAAAAAAAAAATTATAATAATAAAATAAAATATAATGGAAGTACATGCAGTTGTTTATTTTAATTATGGATCATAATACAATGCAATTGTATTGTAAAGTGAGAAAAAATAAATCATGTATTGGGGGAAAAAGTGATCGATAATCGTAATCGAATCGAATCGTAGCCCTCTGAATCGTAATCGAATCGAATCATGTGGCCAGTGAAGATTCACAGCCCTAATGTCAAGTGGTTGTGGGACAACGAGAAAGTGTTGTGAGGTTAGTTACTGCAGGCTGGAAACGATGTGTGTGCGTTTGCGATGTTGAAACTGGACTGGTAGATCTCGGGAGGCTGGCTACTTGAAAAGTAGATCTTGGGTCAAAAAAGTTTGGGCACCCCTGAATTAGACACTATTTTTTAAATTTTTGATAGTTAATGACTGATGATCGTGTCAGTGTGATTAATATACAGTGATAAGTGACAGTTAGAATTAAATATATTATTTATATAGTTCAATATTGACAGCTGTTTGGGGGATTATTTTATGAGGCCAAAATCATTTTATTTTGCTGTACTGAAAGGCTGAATACGTAGCCCCATGTCTACTTGATATACTTAATCCCTGTAGCCTAAAGGATGAAGAAATTAAGTGAAAATCTTATAAATAAATGTATATCCTGTTTACTGCATGATCCAAATATCGGATTATTTAACCAATTTTAAAGTTTCATTACATTTTGTGACTGAAATCCACCCTGAATCCACCCTTCTGCTGGGTCAAAGAGATCCCAATCCCACTAAACGGTTTTGAACAACGCATACTGACGGTTTGATCCGGATCAAAACCAAGATTGGAACAACCCATTTTCAAGATTTGATCCAATCCGTTATCCGAAATCCGATCGGATTACTTTTGAACAACCGGGCCCTGGTTGTGAATATAGCTGGATCACTTGGTTTGACCAAGTCAAACCTTTTATAATGATTTCATGAAACCTCTATGGGAAAATTAACGGGGAATGGAACCCCTTCGGCCCCATGCTGAACCCAGAAGAGGGGGCGTGGCTTAGGCACTGGTGTCATTACTAGAGCAATACAGGACACTAAAAGCAGACTGATGAGATTCTTTGTGTCAGCAGCTCTTTAAGGCAGAGAGACATCACACCTGTTCACTGCACAAACTATATATATATACAATATACTGTCTTTGTGTCAGCAGCTCTTTAAGGCAGAGAGACATCACACCTGTTCACTGCACAAACTATATATATACAATATACTGTCTTTGTGTCAGCAGCTCTTTAAGGCAGAGAGACATCACACATGTTCACTGTACAAACTCTATATATATACAATATACTGTCTTTGTGTCAGCAGCTCTTTAAGGCAGAGAGACATCACACATGTTCACTGTACAAACTCTATATATACACAATATACTGTCTTTGTGTCAGCAGCTCTTTAAGGCAGAGAGACATCACACCTGTTCACTGCACAAACTCTATATATATACAATATACTGTCTTTGTGTCAGCAGCTCTTTAAGGCAGAGAGACATCACACCTGTTCACTGCACAAACTCTATATATATACAATATACTGTCTTTGTGTCAGCAGCTCTTTAAGGCAGAGAGACATCACACATGTTCACTGTACAAACTCTATATATATACAATATACTGTCTTTGTGTTAGCAGCTCTTTAAGGCAGAGAGACATCACACCTGTTCACTGTACAAACTATATATATACAATATACTGTCTTTGTGTTAGCAGCTCTTTAAGGCAGAGAGACATCACACCTGTTCACTGTACAAACTCTATATATATACAATATACTGTCTTTGTGTCAGCAGCTCTTTAAGGCAGAGAGACATCACACCTGTTCACTGTACAAACTCTATATATATACAATATACTGTCTTTGTGTCAGCAGCTCTTTAAGGCAGAGAGACATCACACCTGTTCACTGTACAAACTCTATATATATACAATATACTGTCTTTGTGTTAGCAGCTCTTTAAGGCAGAGAGACATCACACCTGTTCACTGTACAAACTCTATATATATACAATATACTGTCTTTGTGTTAGCAGCTCTTTAAGGCAGAGAGACATCACACCTGTTCACTGCACAAACTCTATATATATACAATATACTGTCTTTGTGTCAGCAGCTCTTTAAGGCAGAGAGACATCACACCTGTTCACTGTACAAACTCTATATATATATACAATATACTGTCTTTGTGTCAGCAGCTCTTTAAGGCAGAGAGACATCACACCTGTTCACTGTACAAACTATATATATACAATATACTGTCTTTGTGTTAGCAGCTCTTTAAGGCAGAGAGACATCACACCTGTTCACTGTACAAACTATATATATACAATATACTGTCTTTGTGTCAGCAGCTCTTTAAGGCAGAGAGACATCACACCTGTTCACTGTACAAACTATATATATACAATATACTGTCTTTGTGTCAGCAGCTCTTTAAGGCAGAGAGACATCACACCTGTTCACTGCACAAACTCTATATATATATACAATATACTGTCTTTGTGTCAGCAGCTCTTTAAGGCAGAGAGACATCACACCTGTTCACTGTACAAACTATATATATACAATATACTGTCTTTGTGTTAGCAGCTCTATAAGGCAGAGAGACATCACACCTGTTCACTGCACAAACTCTATATATATACAATATACTGTCTTTGTGTCAGCAGCTCTTTAAGGCAGAGAGACATCACACCTGTTCACTGTACAAACTATATATATACAATATACTGTCTTTGTGTTAGCAGCTCTTTAAGGCAGAGAGACATCACACCTGTTCACTGTACAAACTCTATATATATACAATATACTGTCTTTGTGTCAGCAGCTCTTTAAGGCAGAGAGACATCACACCTGTTCACTGTACAAACTCTATATATATACAATATACTGTCTTTGTGTCAGCAGCTCTTTAAGGCAGAGAGACATCACACCTGTTCACTGTACAAACTCTATATATATACAATATACTGTCTTTGTGTTAGCAGCTCTTTAAGGCAGAGAGACATCACACCTGTTCACTGTACAAACTCTATATATATACAATATACTGTCTTTGTGTTAGCAGCTCTTTAAGGCAGAGAGACATCACACCTGTTCACTGTACAAACTCTATATATATACAATATACTGTCTTTGTGTCAGCAGCTCTTTAAGGCAGAGAGACATCACACCTGTTCACTGTACAAACTCTATATATATACAATATACTGTCTTTGTGTCAGCAGCTCTTTAAGGCAGAGAGACATCACACCTGTTCACTGTACAAACTATATATATACAATATACTGTCTTTGTGTTAGCAGCTCTTTAAGGCAGAGAGACATCACACCTGTTCACTGTACAAACTCTATATATATACAATATACTGTCTTTGTGTCAGCAGCTCTTTAAGGCAGAGAGACATCACACCTGTTCACTGTACAAACTCTATATATATACAATATACTGTCTTTGTGTCAGCAGCTCTTTAAGGCAGAGAGACATCACACCTGTTCACTGTACAAACTCTATATATATACAATATACTGTCTTTGTGTCAGCAGCTCTTTAAGGCAGAGAGACATCACACCTGTTCACTGTACAAACTCTATATATATACAATATACTGTCTTTGTGTTAGCAGCTCTTTAAGGCAGAGAGACATCACACCTGTTCACTGCACAAACTCTATATATATACAATATACTGTCTTTGTGTCAGCAGCTCTTTAAGGCAGAGAGACATCACACCTGTTCACTGTACAAACTCTATATATATATACAATATACTGTCTTTGTGTCAGCAGCTCTTTAAGGCAGAGAGACATCACACCTGTTCACTGTACAAACTATATATATACAATATACTGTCTTTGTGTTAGCAGCTCTTTAAGGCAGAGAGACATCACACCTGTTCACTGTACAAACTATATATATACAATATACTGTCTTTGTGTCAGCAGCTCTTTAAGGCAGAGAGACATCACACCTGTTCACTGTACAAACTATATATATACAATATACTGTCTTTGTGTCAGCAGCTCTTTAAGGCAGAGAGACATCACACCTGTTCACTGCACAAACTCTATATATATATACAATATACTGTCTTTGTGTCAGCAGCTCTTTAAGGCAGAGAGACATCACACCTGTTCACTGTACAAACTATATATATACAATATACTGTCTTTGTGTTAGCAGCTCTATAAGGCAGAGAGACATCACACCTGTTCACTGCACAAACTCTATATATATACAATATACTGTCTTTGTGTCAGCAGCTCTTTAAGGCAGAGAGACATCACACCTGTTCACTGTACAAACTATATATATACAATATACTGTCTTTGTGTTAGCAGCTCTTTAAGGCAGAGAGACATCACACCTGTTCACTGTACAAACTCTATATATACTGTCTTTGTGTCAGCAGCTCTTTAAGGCAGAGAGACATCACACCTGTTCACTGTACAAACTCTATATATATACAATATACTGTCTTTGTGTCAGCAGCTCTTTAAGGCAGAGAGACATCACACCTGTTCACTGTACAAACTATATATATACAATATACTGTCTTTGTGTTAGCAGCTCTTTAAGGCAGAGAGACATCACACCTGTTCACTGTACAAACTATATATATACAATATACTGTCTTTGTGTTAGCAGCTCTTTAAGGCAGAGAGACATCACACCTGTTCACTGTACAAACTATATATATACAATATACTGTCTTTGTGTCAGCAGCTCTTTAAGGCAGAGAGACATCACACCTGTTCACTGTACAAACTATATATATACAATATACTGTCTTTGTGTCAGCAGCTCTTTAAGGCAGAGAGACATCACACCTGTTCACTGCACAAACTCTATATATATATACAATATACTGTCTTTGTGTCAGCAGCTCTTTAAGGCAGAGAGACATCACACCTGTTCACTGTACAAACTATATATATACAATATACTGTCTTTGTGTTAGCAGCTCTATAAGGCAGAGAGACATCACACCTGTTCACTGCACAAACTCTATATATATACAATATACTGTCTTTGTGTCAGCAGCTCTTTAAGGCAGAGAGACATCACACCTGTTCACTGTACAAACTATATATATACAATATACTGTCTTTGTGTTAGCAGCTCTTTAAGGCAGAGAGACATCACACCTGTTCACTGTACAAACTCTATATATATACAATATACTGTCTTTGTGTCAGCAGCTCTTTAAGGCAGAGAGACATCACACCTGTTCACTGTACAAACTCTATATATATACAATATACTGTCTTTGTGTCAGCAGCTCTTTAAGGCAGAGAGACATCACACCTGTTCACTGTACAAACTCTATATATATACAATATACTGTCTTTGTGTTAGCAGCTCTTTAAGGCAGAGAGACATCACACCTGTTCACTGTACAAACTCTATATATATACAATATACTGTCTTTGTGTTAGCAGCTCTTTAAGGCAGAGAGACATCACACCTGTTCACTGTACAAACTCTATATATATACAATATACTGTCTTTGTGTCAGCAGCTCTTTAAGGCAGAGAGACATCACACCTGTTCACTGTACAAACTCTATATATATACAATATACTGTCTTTGTGTTAGCAGCTCTTTAAGGCAGAGAGACATCACACCTGTTCACTGCACAAACTCTGTATATATACAATATACTGTTTTTGTGTCAGCAGCTCTTTAAGGCAGAGAGACATCACACCTGTTCACTGTACAAACTCTGTATATATACAATATACTGTCTTTGTGTCAGCAGCTCTTTAAGGCAGAGAGACATCACACCTGTTCACTGTACAAACTATATATATATACAATATACTGTCTTTGTGTCAGCAGCTCTTTAAGGCAGAGAGACATCACACCTGTTCACTGTACAAACTCTATATATATACAATATACTGTCTTTGTGTTAGCAGCTCTTTAAGGCAGAGAGACATCACACCTGTTCACTGCACAAACTCTATATATACAATATACTGTCTTTGTGTTAGCAGCTCTTTAAGGCAGAGAGACATCACACCTGTTCACTGTACAAACTCTATATATACAATATACTGTCTTTGTGTTAGCAGCTCTATAAGGCAGAGAGACATCACACCTGTTCACTGCACAAACTCTATATATACAATATACTGTCTTTGTGTCAGCAGCTCTTTAAGGCAGAGAGACATCACACCTGTTCACTGTACAAACTCTATATATATACAATATACTGTCTTTGTGTTAGCAGCTCTTTAAGGCAGAGAGACATCACACCTGTTCACTGTACAAACTCTATATATATACAATATACTGTCTTTGTGTCAGCAGCTCTATAAGGCAGAGAGACATCACACCTGTTCACTGTACAAACTCTATATATATACAATATACTGTCTTTGTGTCAGCAGCTCTTTAAGGCAGATAGACATCACACCTGTTCACTGTACAAACTCTATATATATACAATATACTGTCTTTGTGTCAGCAGCTCTTTAAGGCAGAGAGACATCACACCTGTTCACTGCACAAACTATATATATACAATATACTGTCTTTGTGTCAGCAGCTCTTTAAGGCAGAGAGACATCACACCTGTTCACTGCACAAACTCTGTATATATACAATATACTGTATTTGTGTCAGCAGCTCTTTAAGGCAGAGAGACATCACACCTGTTCACTGTACAAACTCTATATATATACAATATACTGTCTTTGTGTCAGCAGCTCTTTAAGGCAGAGAGACATCACACCTGTTCACTGCACAAACTATATATATACAATATACTGTCTTTGTGTCAGCAGCTCTTTAAGGCAGAGAGACATCACACCTGTTCACTGCACAAACTCTGTATATATACAATATACTGTATTTGTGTCAGCAGCTCTTTAAGGCAGAGAGACATCATACCAGAGCCCTGTACTACGAAGCTAGTTTAATGCCTTATCCGAGTAAGTTTGAGTTTAAACCTGGTTTAGCCGTACTACAAAGCAAGTTAACTTTCAATCACCATGGCAACTGACGCTGCAAAGCTAACCTGGTCGCGACCAGGTTAGCTTCAGAGGATAAGATCAAAATCCATGACAGACCCATATAATCGGCTCTCTGGAGTCACTCACCGTTCATATAAGATCGCCATATGAAAAATAGATTGCAGTCAACTGAGAATATAACAAGAAAAACATTTGTGGCTCTGTAGGCTACATAATTAAATTAAGCCTACTTACCACTTTATGTCTTAACAGCTCAACGATGCGTGAAGAAATATGATCACTATTAATCACCGCGGCGCATATCATGAATGGACCCTCAAATGGAGTGAGGGTGATATTCTCCTACATGCCAGAAAAGCCTATACATATAATATAGATATGGGATAAATATGGATAGCCCCAATACTAAATATGCAGACTATTCTTGCATCTTTCAGCTGGAACTGTGTCCTGTAGGCTGTATGCCAATATATGAGCAAAAATAGGCTAGTTTTTATCAATGATAACTATGCCCGCATCGTCTCAATTCAGTTCAGCAGTTTTCTCTTTTATAGTAGGCTATTAGGCTTTATACTAGGCTATTTTATATATGAATTATTCGATCAGTGCAACCACACACATGAGTGATAGAGATCATTATTCATTGAGCATGCGTTTCTAAATCTATGGTCTAAATAGGCTTACAGATTGTGGAAATGTATAGACTGAGATTACACATTTACATTTGTTGCTGCTGCCTGTATCAATGCAGCTGTATAAATCGCTGATCAAAGTAAATCAAATGACTGATGTGAATACAAGCTGCTGCTTTAGACAGCCCTTCAGCAGACTATCCAACGCGGATTTTCATTCTGACATTAAATCGCGGATACATTAAATATCCGCTAAAACTCTGATCATCCACTGCGCTTCATTGAACGAGGAAATGGGTGTGGAAGTGGATAAACTCAGCTGTTCATAATGTGATTGGCTAGCGCACCTCTTTCGCGTGGACGCGCGCCTGTGCACGAGCGAAAAACGTGCGCGTGCACAGGCAGATCCCAGGTCCACTTACCTAGTAAAAAACCAGCGTCGTAGTATCAGTTAACTAGATAGCTTTGATCCTGTTCAGTCAAACCAGATCAAAGGGACTTATCGCGGATCTGTTAAACTAGTTTCGTAGTACAGGGCTCTGTTCACTGCACAAACTCTGTATACAATATACCAGGGATACTGCTTTGCCCCCGGGCCACTTTCGTGAAATGATAGAAGGCCAGGGGCCAGTTAATAAACAAACAATACATTTTTCTGTAGTGGATTGTAGGTTTTTGGGGTGTCAGCCGGAGTTTAGTCTGACAATGTTGTGCACACCGGATAGTTAGTTGGGTTAAGTTAGTTAGGTTAAGTACATACATATAAGTGCCTGGGTAGCAAGCAGACGGCGGTATTTGACAATTTAGCAGCTAAATCATAGATTATTGAAAGATATTCCATATTCGTCCAGACTGAAATGCTATAACAGAAGTGTGAGTATTGGCCAGAATGACATGAACATTTGGACACTTATTCAGCGGGTATCTTGCATGTTGCATTCAGGTGCACTGTAAAAAAAGAAGAAAAAAAAGAAAATAATTGCAATTCCATCGCGGGCCGCACGGGCCGCAAGTTGAGTATCACTGCAATATACTGTCTTTAAATTAGGCCGCAATTATTTTAAATAACCATTAATCTGACAATTATTTCCTCGACTAATCAATTCATGGTTTGGTCTCTAAAATGTCACAAAATGTCTGTCACTTTTCTCCCAAAGCCCAAGATGACGTCCTCAAATGTCTTCTTTTGTCCTGACCAACAGTCCACAACCCAAAGACAATCAGTTTACGGTCATAGAAGACTAAAGAAAGAAAATATTCACATTTAAGAAGAAATCCCAAAATCAGACACTGCTAACATGGGAACTCCACAGGCAGCTGCTAACTCAGATGGTGTGTGCATGTGTGTTTTTGTTAACAGTGAACATCCATCTTGCAAGTTTTCCTTCATGTTGTTACACTGCCACCTGCTGCTGGGACCAGAGCAGTGCACCTCTGCCTTAAAATCTGTCAGAAGTGGTTTCAGTTCCAATATTTACGTTTGAATGTTTTAACACTTTTAATAGTATTTGTATGACTGCTCTTACATAATGTTTTTCATGTGAAGCGTGTTGTAATCTGCTGTGATGAGTTCTAGGCTACATGAATAAAGGTTTATTATAATAATAATTATATTAATTATAATAATTATTATTATATTAGAGGGCTGCAGGACTCCAGACCCTCTTCTGATGTAATGACTTGTTTTGCTCGACTTTTTCCTGCCTTTCTAAAGATATTAAAAAAATGGGAATTTTTTTATTTTTGCTTCATTTCTCAAAGTGGAAAAGCATTATTCCACTTAGTTTTAAATGGGGGTTATAATCAGAATATACTCTCTTCACCAAGATCAGATGTACTAGTTTGTACCGTTCATATTTAGTTTTAACTTTCCATTGATCTGAATGGGAAGTGACATTGCACACGTTTAGACCTGGGGTTTCATGTGCCTTGAATCCCTACTGACTATAACTAGCCCGGGGACTACTGCACGCCTTCAAATCGCTTTCAAAATCTAGTGTCGCCTTACAAAGTTATACCACGTAGAAGTAGTGATGTAAAAAACAACAAAATTAAGCTGTGGAGCGAAATCTTACATCTTGTTCATACTTCATCTAGCTGTGCGAGGCACGGGCTAATTCAGTGTAAAATTCTTCACCGGGTGCATTTGACCAAAGTCCGACTGGCTAGGATCTATGATGACATCGACCCTACTTGTGACAGATGTCACTCGGCCCCTGCCACATACATTCATATGTTTTGGTTATGCCCCTCTTTGCACAAGTATTGGACAGAAATCTTTAATACTATCTCAGAAAGTGTCGGAGTGACACTCGAGCCTACCGCTCTAACGGCTCTTTTCGGAGTCCCTCCCGCCCCCACAGTATCATCATTATCAAAATACCAAGCAGGCTTTGTGGCCTATACGACGCTTTTAGCAAGGCGCCTAATTCTATTAAATTAGCCCACCTTCTCATTCCTTATGGATCAGAGATATTCTTTATTTTATTAAATTGGAAATAATTCGGTGTACGATGAGAGGCTCGTCAACTAGATTTTTGAAAACATGGGCATTATTTTTTAGGGTGGTGGAGGGTTTGCCGTTTCCTGAGATCCCAAAGGACTGATTTCTGTTTCTCTGTGATGTGTTGGGCCTGATGATGTCTGTCTGTTGTGCTGTCTTCTCTTCTTTTCTCTCGTGTGGGTGGGCTGTGTAGATTATGGATATTTGATCATGTACTTGTGCACTGTGTTTCTGATGGGTGATCGGATCAGACTATGTCAATTATTGTTTTGTTTTTGTTTGTTTTTAATAAGGAAAAGGAAGTATCTCAAGATTACTTTTGTACTGTTGCTGTTAGGGAGGGTATAGGTATTTGTTTTTCCTCTTCTTTTCCAGTGAACCTGTTTTCCTACGACCGTATACACATATCTTCACCTTTTTTTTTTTATCTTGTCTTTCCAGTCCTATAACAGGCAGTGAAATTGAAATACTGATGTGCTGTATCATCTATGCCCTGAAAACTTCAATAAACAGAAATGTGAAAAAAAACAAAAAAACAACAACATTATGGTTATAAAGTAAACAACACAACTTGGGCCAATAATTTAAGTCAATTCTGAGCCTTGCTTAAGCACAATTTTGGTGACAAGTACCCACACTTGCTACAGGCAATTACCCCGCTATCAATCACAGTCCAACTGGGATATTCAGTGGCGGACTGCATAATCGGGCACGTCGGGCAAATGCCCGGTGGCCTGGCCTGGCCTGCCAATTTTTTTTTTTGCAGGCCAGGCCAGGCCACTCACTGAACAGCAGGCCAGGCGCCGCCTACTGGTTTACTAGTGGTTTTATTACTTTATTCAGGTTTAAAGTGGGTGCATCTCATTGTAAAATTGGACTTGGCCCAAATTGGGCTTCAAACGGCCCAAATTGGGCTTCAAACAGCCCAAATCAGGCTTTCTACAACAGCATGAGTGAATACTGGATTCTGATTGGCTAGCAACAGTGGTAAATACGCCAACAACCCACAGTTCGGCTCCAACCGCAGTATCACTCCGATCCCTGATGCTGACTCCGTTCCCTGTGCTGACTCCGCCCACTGTTAGCCTGCAGTCTGCAAATCTTCAACAAGGAAATGGCCGATCTCTAACACAAGGAAATGTCCGATTTCGTAGTAACGTTTGATTTACTGGGTGGATTGAGTTTTGAGCAGTGGTTAGATGAAGATGAAGGTGAAGTGAACAAAGAACGACATGGTGAAATTGGGGAGAGAGAACTGGTTGAGCTTGAGTTGTCACGAGTTCGGACTAGCGGGATGTCGGACTAACGGGAGGTCGGACTAGCGCCCGGACCCCGAACCTGGGACTGTCAAACAAACAAACGCCCTCTGCCGTCACCAGATATCAACACACCACCACCAAAACGGGCTGCTTTAGATAACTGTTTAAATAACTGTACTTTTACAGGCAATGTATCAATAACTGTGAATCCCGTTAAGGAATAGGTTAGTTGTTTTTTGGCTCAAAGGCAACTAAATGTTTAGTGCAATCATTGATCTTGTGTATGGAACTATATTCTGTGGCGGAAGGATAAATGTATTCTGAAACCAGTAATGATTGTAAATAAATGAATTGGATGTTACAATTGTGTATTTTTTATATTATTTGGTAGCTGTTGTAGAAAACAAATTTACCACTCGAGGATCGGGGGTTGTGGGCTGATTTACCACTGGTACAGGGTTTATAGCACTCGGCTTCGCCTCGTGCCACAACCCTGTACCAGTGGTAAATCAGCCCACAACCCCCTCTCCTCTCGTGGTAAATTTGTTATTTAAACGACCCAAATCTGGCTTCAAACGGCCCAAATTGGGCTTCAAACGGCCCAAATTGAGCTTCAAACGCCCCAAATTTCTCGCCGCCGCCCTTTGGACGCCGGCACACGCGTCGGCCCGTATCGGCCTGGCCTGCTTGGTATCTAATGCCCGGCCTGAATTAGGATCCCAGTCCGCCCCTGGGGATATTCCAGAGCAATCTAGTAAGAGAGCGGCACCAGCGGAGGTCCAACATGTGCGACTCAGTAGCCAATGAATAGACGGGAAGGGGGCTCGCGCTACGTTTGAACGCTAAAATAAAGCTGATAATGTACAATTTGACTCTTTAAACGTCTGACCGTTTGAAAAGAACATCACAAACTGTGCATTTTCCTGCAAGTCAACAGCGCTGCTTAATCCAGAACCTTACTTCTGGGAACTTTTGTGAGGTAAAAAAAAACTGGTCCATAGAGAGCCGCAGGGATGACGTATTTTTGTAGGCTGAATGCGGAAGTCCCGAACTTCCTGGTTCTTCACCGTTTCTGTCTATGGGATTTTTGAATGGGTTTTTGGCGCGATGCTTCAAATAATGTCTGTGGGCAACGCAAGTTTAATCAAACGCGAACCAGTGTTCAGCGGGATAATCTTCACACTTGCATGAGTTTTGTAGCGTAAATGCGAGCCCTAGAAGTAAAAAGCTCGAGCTAAGCTAATCCAGAACTACACACTGTCGCATAGGCTTCCACGTCACGTCAGCACTCAACCTGGACTGTTGTTGATGTGCACTGATTACCCCGGGCTGAACGGAGCTGAACCAGGTGAGGGAAAGATAATTTCCGTGTTCGTCCTTGAAGTGGTGACGTTATTGACGTATATATCCCCATCGACTCAACAGTGTAGTCTCATTTAGCCGTTTGCTAGCTAGCCGCCCTTTTAACGGCACATAAAAGCTTCAAAACTTATAAAAGTGGTCTTCATGTGTGAAGATGATATTACTAAACACTGGTTCGCGTTTGATTAAGCCAGCGTTGCCCAGAGAGATTATTAGAAGCATCGCGCCAAAAACCCATTCAAAACTCCCATAGGCGAAAACTGTGACGAACCAGGAGTGTTAGCATCGATGATTTCCGGACTCGTTACTGCGGCTCTCTATTGGAGTGAATGAGATGTCACAACTCTTCTATTATACGCCTCTGGGACGTTCCACATGTGGCTCCGCCCCAATCCAACCATGAATAGGCAATGCCAATTAGCACATGGTGCATATTAATGAGCTTGATTATCAATTGAGCAGGGGAATTGCATACAGGTCACAGAGTCACTGGATAGGTTAGTCGTTCTTTTAGTTCATCCTTAGTAGGGATCCTAAACAGTTTGATAAACGAGACCCCTGGTGTACACAGCCACACCGTCACAGCTTCTGCACCACCTTCAGTTTATTTCTCATGTCCATGTATGAAGTTTGAGTGGTTCCACAACACAGAGTCCAAACCAAACGGGGTTCATGTCACCACCGCTCTGAGCCACCACTAGGCTAGCATCCCTTAAACCCAATAGAAGACATTTTAGCATTGACCTGAAACAAACTAAGCAGGACGCATTGACACTGAGTTTATAACATCTGTACAAAAACAATCAAGTTGAAAAGATAACGAAGAAAGCAGACTTCCCCCTTAAGCGGCTGGCAGTCGACTTGAGTCGAGCCTTTTTTTTTTGGCAACATACATCATGTATATGTAATGTTCATCGTATCATTATATATATTAACATACATCATGTATATGTAATGTTCATCATGTCATTATATATATTAACATACATCATGTATATGTAATGTTCATCATGTCATATATATTAAAGCCCCAATCAGTAAGATTTTTGACATTTTTTACTGTAATATAAGAGCTTTTTAGTCACAGGACATGGTAGATTGACTTGTAATAGGGAGACCCTCGACTTTATTTATCCCACACCGCCCTCCATTGGCCAGCCCTGGGACTGAGCAAGTTGTCTGCCACGTCCCGTGGCAATAAAAAAGAAAAAAGAAAAGGATGCGCGCATGCGCTGAACAGCGGAAGCGCTGTCTTCAGGAAAACAAGGAAGTAACTCGATTCGGATTTGCTACGAAAATGATGTTTCACGGAACTATGGATTATTATTTCATCACGTGGTGAGTACCCGATGTCACAACATGTGTTTTGTTGACTTTGAACGCCGATATCGTTATTGATACTATTGGACCCAGAGGGCGCAGTTTCCCCAATAGCAAAACTTGGAAAACGTACTGAATGGGGCTTTAACGTTACTTTAATGTTCGTGTCATATATATTAACGTTACTTTTCACGTGTAAACACAACATACATCATGTATAATGTAATGTTAATCGTGTCATATATATTAACATACATCATGTATGTAATGTTCGTGTCATATATATTAACGTTACTTTAATGTTCGTGTCATATATTAACGTTACTTTTCACGTGTAAACACAACATACATCATGTATAATGTAATGTTAATCGTGTCATATATATTAATGTTACTTTAATGTTTGTGTCATATATATTAACATACATCATGTATGTAATGTTCGTGTCATATATATTAACATACATCATGTATGTAATGTTCGTGTCATATATATTAACGTTACTTTAATGTTCGTGTCATATATTAACGTTACTTTTCACGTATAAACACAACATACATCATGTATAATATGTAATGTTAATCGTGTCATATATATTAACATACATCATGTATGTAATGTTCGTGTCATATATACTAATGTTACTTTAATGTTCGTGTCATATATTAACGTTACTTTTCACGTGTAAACACAACATACATCATGTATAATAGGGCTGTCACTTTTCATTCGAAATTCGAATGCAACTTCGAATGTGGGGGAGGGGGTTCGTTTTCGAAATGTAATTTGAATGTTCGAATTTATTTATTTATTTATTTTATAATTTTTTTTTTTTTTTTTTTATGAACCAAAATTAACCAACTGCTGCTTGCTGGTAATGTTAATCCCATGTCAGAAAAAGTCTCCAGATTTGTCGCGTTAGTCTCTTCTGAGAAAGATTGTCTCCAGGGTCTGAAAAGTTGTCTCGAGTTGGATGCAGCCAAGTTTGTGAGGCAGTGTTGTGACTGTGAGCGTCCAAGCTAACACGTCGGGCTGATGCCCGGTGGCCTGCAGTGGGTTGCACCAGCTGTGCGTAAGTTGAAACGTAAGCTAGTTTGAACGTAAAGTCTCACTAAGTCCGAGTTTACGCACTACTAAAAATATTTGGGTTGCACCAAGTGAAATAGTTACAACGTAGGCATAAGTTAGAACTTAAAATTTACACCTACGTCTTACTAGGTGTAAAGTCCTCCGTAAAATAGCAGTTGGCACGGATTGCAACTTGGCACCGTGGCGCATCGTTGTTTTGCGTCCGCAACGCGCTCTCCGTGAAAAATTACACCCTTTGATATTTATGACTCACGCTTTTGTTTCCCACAAGCTGCAGCACTGCATACAAATTAAAATAACCGCAACAATTTAGTGAGGCAGGATGGTGGTATAGCCTACAATACTGATGAAGAGCTCACAGATAAACGTTAACAGTAATATGAACCTAAACGAACGTTACTCAATAACGTTCTCATTTGATTAGTGTTGATGAAATATGAAAGCACTAATTTGCGGTGGGCAACATGTCCTGTTTTCACTCCACTTAAACAACCGTAAATAAACACCGTTTCCACCGTGCTTTTCACTGATTGGTCACAGATACTGTACACGTCATTGTCTGCGACACTATTTTGGTTAGTATGGACTTTAGGGTCTACTAGTTAAGATGTACCTTACGTCTCCGTGGTGTAACCAAACAAAGACACAACCTAGTGTCAAACTAACTAGTTTGAACGTAGCAGTTAGTGTGGACTTTACACCCTAACTTAAGACAGAACTTACGTTCAGCTGGTGCAACAGGCTGCTGGACTGAAAAAAAAAAAAAAAAAAAAAATTTTTTTTTTTTTAACCAAAAAACTTCGAATATATTCGAACGAATTTCGGGGCAATTAAAGTTCGTTCGAATTTTATTTTGGGAAAAAGTGACAGCCCTAATGTATAATATGTAATGTTAATCGTGTCATATATATTAACATACATCATGTATGTAATGTTCATTATGTCATCATATATATTAATGTTACTTTATATGTAATGTTTGTGTCAACGTTACTTTTCACATGTAAACACAACACAGTCTCACAAATATTTGTGAAAAGAGCACAAACTAAAACGCAGATTGTGGCAACACGAATCGGAAGCCTTTTTCAACGGTTAAACAAATGAAAAAATTACTTTCACCATGTTAACTGATTTTCCATTGTAACTTATGTATTTCTATATGAAATTCCCATCATTTTTCCATCTTGTAAGAGTATTTTCAGTGCGGACTTCATGGCCAAATGAAACTTTTAACACCACCTTCACAGCTTTCAAAATGCTTTTCTCTCACTTTTCCTGCACGGAGCATTTTAAGTGACATCGTGCTCCTTTCACTCAAAATCGGAGAGCAGGCCGGTAAACGAGCAGATTCAACAACAACATGATGCTCTAAGGAACTAAAAGTTTGAGAGCCTCGAATGTGTGGTTGGCCTATAGTCCAACAGTAGAGGAAAGTGGTGAGGGACTGGTAATAATGGATGCACTGGCCCTCTAGTCCCAAGGGGGTGACCTCAGTGTTCGAGGAGCCTGCTGAAGGAGGTGACCTCAGTGTTCGAGGAGCCTGCTGAAGGAGGTGACCTCAGTGTTCGAGGAGCCTGCTGAAGGAGGTGACCTCAGTGTTCGAGGAGCCTGCTGAAGGGGGTGACCTCAGTGTTCGAGGAGCCTGCTGAAGGAGGTGACCTCAGTGTTCGAGGAGCCTGCTGAAGGAGGTGACCTCAGTGTTCGAGGAGCCTGCTGAAGGAGGTGACCTCAGTGTTTGAGGAGCCTGCTGAAGGAGGTGACCTCAGTGTTCCGAGGAGCCTGCTGAAGGAGGTGACCTCAGTGTTCGAGGAGCCTGCTGAAGGAGGTGACCTCAGTGTTCGAGGAGCCTGCTGAAGGAGGTGACCTCAGTGTTCGAGGAGCCTGCTGAAGGGGGTGACCTCAGTGTTCGAGGAGCCTGCTGAAGGAGGTGACCTCAGTGTTCGAGGAGCCTGCTGAAGGAGGTGACCTCAGTGTTCGAGGAGCCTGCTGAAGGAGGTGACCTCAGTGTTCGAGGAGCCTGCTGAAGGAGGTGACCTCAGTGTTCGAGGAGCCTGCTGAAGGGGGTGACCTCAGTGTTCGAGGAGCCTGCTGAAGGAGGTGACCTCAGTGTTCGAGGAGCCTGCTGAAGGAGGTGACCTCAGTGTTCGAGGAGCCTGCTGAAGGAGGTGACCTCAGTGTTCGAGGAGCCTGCTGAAGGAGGTGACCTCAGTGTTCGAGGAGCCTGCTGAAGGGGGTGACCTCAGTGTTCGAGGAGCCTGCTGAAGGAGGTGACCTCAGTGTTCGAGGAGCCTGCTGAAGGAGGTGACCTCAGTGTTCGAGGAGCCTGCTGAAGGAGGTGACCTCAGTGTTCGAGGAGCCTGCTGAAGGAGGTGACCTCAGTGTTCGAGGAGCCTGCTGCAATCACAGCTGAAGCCTCTCCAGCAAGAAGAGCCAGAACATCAATGACCAACACCATTACAACCCCAGGTATGGGAAGGCAAGGGCAAACCAGGAGAGGCAATGCTCAAGTCGGCCACAAGGAGCTGACCATCTACTGTCAAATGAGGCGTGACGTGGAGACAAGTTTCAAGAGAAGAAAAGGAAAAGGAGGAAGGAGAACTTGGCCCGGCCAAATTTAGCTCTGTGAAGAGATGCATTTGACTTTGTTTTTATCGCTTGTTTTATGTATGTTAGGGTTAATAACATCTAGGCTCCAGGGACAACAGATGCAAATGCACTACTAGCTATTTCTGGTGCAATATATTTATTGTGCATCGTCTCTACTAGCTATTTCTGGTGCAATATATTTATTGTGCATCGTCTCCGTGTCAAATAAACCATAAAGATAAAAGAGGCTCGTGGACCCCAGGAAGAATAGCTGCTGCAGTAGCTAAAGGTGATCCTAATCAACTGAATTAACCAATACATGTGTATGAAAGAAAAGTAAGAGAACAAAACAAAGCGAGAGCCTCCACGTGACGGAGACACTTCACCAGACTTGAGGTTCGGTTTCAAGTCTTTGTCCTGCAACACTGAAACTGCGAGAGCAAAAACTGAACGTGGTGTCGTTAACGGCCGGACACGCGGGTCCCAGAGGTGAAACATGGGCCTTTAAAGCTCAAACAAAAGAGAAACATGTTTGGAAAGAGGAAGACTTGAGCCTCTCTCCACCTCAACCTGACGACTGGAGAAGTCCTGGACCCGACTGGGTTCCTACACCTCAACCTGAAGAAGTGCTGGACCTGACTGGGCTCCTACACCTCAACCTGAAGAAGTGCTGGACCTGACTGGGCTCCTACACCTCAACCTGAAGAAGTGCTGGACCTGACTGGGCTCCTACACCTCAACCTGATGAAGTCCTGGACCTGCCTAGGCTCCTACACAGCTCCAATTCCAGAATGACATTCTTTCTCTTGATTTGATTTGAAAGGTTTTCTGCCACATCGTAATCCGTCGCACCAGATGGTTTGTTGCATAGAACCGTCTTGGAAGTCGTACTCGGAAAACTGTTAGGAATAGGGTCAGGCATGTTCAAAAAAATACCTGGCAGGCGATTGGTTGAGCCATCTGTCTATCACTATCTAACCTCGCGTCACCAGGCTCTTCCCTAGGAGAAGAGTCTGGTTCCCGTTATACTTGAATTACACATCTCAGCTGTACACCGGAAACAGGATAATAAAACAAAACAAAAAAACAAAAGATGGACGTACCAAACAAAGTTTTCGAAGAAGTTCTTGTAGAAACTTTGCGGATTCACAATATCACATCTTTTAAGCCAATACAGAAAGCTTTGCATCCGACAATTAGCTAACTTTAGCTTTTTTTTGGCGCACATGTTTCCGGCTCCTTGGTTTCCGCCCCCCCTGGTCCAGAAGCGGTGGAAAGGGCTCCAGAATGATCACCATCTATCACGGGTTTGGCTTCTCGCCGTCGTCACGCCTAAATCTCGTAGCTGCCTCTCGTTGCCGATTGGTCCGGCCCACTGCTGGGACGGATTCAAACGCATATCTGGCAGCGCCGAAAGATGGACTTCTCGCACGACTGTGATCTGGCAAAATCCAGTCGCCTGGCTCGGTTGGCCACGTCGCTCTGTAGCCGACGATTATTCTTCACGCCGACCAACATGAGAACATGGTCGGTGTTGGAGGTCTTAAAAACACAAGAGAATGTACATTTCTCCCAAACTTTTTCAAAACAAATTCTTCTCATCCGTGTCGAAACCCTGTCGTCACCGCCCATCTCCAACCGCGCTCCCTCCAGGTACCGCCACAAGCTAAAACCAGTGGCTCTACAGCGCCACCTGCAGGTCCTGATGTGTCATCGAGCAAACTCGTAAACGAGCAGCAACACTAGACGTCGACATTTTCAGAAGTCCCCCCGCCTCAGCAAACTTGATTTCATGCGTTTCAGCCGATTGTCTGAGGCGCTCTATATAGTTTCCACTTAAACGGTTTAAAATCTCCCCCAGCTTACTTCCCGTTGCATGGTTTGCTGGTACAACAACCGACAGGAAATAGGGTTCCAAACTGTTCCCCTAGCAACACGATTCTGTCAAAACCCGTTTATAGGCCAGATTTTTCCCAGGAGCCATCGGGCGCCCCCCAAAAACAATTCCGTAAATGTGTGTGCGCGCGCACGGGAGTTGACTAGATTCCTCTCCAATACACTGCAGACAGCAGCCACGTCCCCGACAAGGAAAAAACATGTGTAGTACATACTGTACCCCCCCTCACACTTTGGTTTCCCACAATTTTGTCAAACACGGTGTAAAACACAGCAGCTCCTTATATGGAAGCAGAAGAAAAACTAGACAATAGAGTGCCAAAGCCACGCCCTCTTCCCGGTTCAGCATAACGCACCAAGGGATTTTCTGCCATTAATCATTTCTCCATAGGCATTTTCATAAAATGCTTGTAAAAATAGTTTTACTTGGTCAGCTATATTTAGACAATATCTATATCTATATATGTTTTTTGTTTTGTTTTTGTCGGAGTGATATGGTATAATAATATATATAATATAGCTGAATCGCTTGGTTTGACCAAGTAAACCTATTGTCTATGGAGAAATGAATCCCTTGGTGCGTGCGCCGAACCAGGAAGAGGACGACGTGACTTTGGCAGGTTTGCACTCCGCTCTGAGCTATATAGACTGTAGATTGTGAATTCAATGTTTCGTCATTGTGTTCTGCTTGGCACTTCATGCTCTGTGTGGTGAAATCAAGTACATCAAAGCTAAATACACACGTCCCCATAACGTATACTTTCATCGTAAAAAAGAGAAGAGACCCAAATAAAAGTGAAAAAACCCAAATACCTTGAAATCCAACAGAAAAATACACACACACACACACACACACACTCTACCCTTCCTCCACCGAACTGAAATGCGTTAAAAAGCTGTCCGTCAGCTTTTAAAGTGCTACGCCGCGTTACTGAGAGTCCTGTTCAATAACCCATGGTGAGGTTTGGCTTCAGAGACTGGGGGCAGGGGGGAGGTTTTCACGGAGAAAAGAGTTTGGTGTAAAATGCACAGAGCATTGATGATGCACGACGTCTCGGAGCAGATCCTCAGTCAGATGGAGATGGAAAAGAGAGACATCACACGTCCACCACCATCTTTTTGTGAATGTCTAATCCACCGACCACCTGCAGGAGAGACCAGAAACCAAATGTCACTTCCTCATCTTCACGTTTGAAACATTTAAAGTCCCTGGGAACTAAAGATAAATATGTGTTTTCGAATTGGGTCACTCCACAGAGAAATGCGTTCTCGACGCTAGAGTAGCACAGGGACGCTATATTTTTGTAGGCCAACCCAAAAGACACGCACTTCCTGGTTCCCTCGTCGAGAAGTCGATGGGATCTTTTAATGAGGATTTCAGTTAAATGCCTTGAAATAAGGTCTGTGGTTAACAAAGGTTTATGAAACTGTGACCTTTTGTGTTCAGCGAGATCATCTTCACAAATCAGGACCACTTTTATGATTTTTTTCAAAGCATTTTCTGAAAACACGGGAAAAGAAATCACACAAGCTGGGTTTCCATCCAAATGTATCGCAACTTTTAATCTAATTTTCAGAAAGTCGGCAAAATAAAATGCGAAATAATGCGCGTTTCCATCCACTGCTATTTTGCGAATTCTAGAGCTGTCAGTCGCCTCGTGTTTGAGGCTGTCTAGACCCGATATACAGCTCTATTAAACACATCTAACGTTATTCATTTAAAGTTTCTTGATGATCTACAAGTAGACAAAGGTACCATAACGCAATTTTTGGATTACCAGGTGCGACTCGACAAGCATATCGTTATAATCCACGGAGCATGCAGATAGTAAATAATGTAAATTTCATTCAATTCTAGACGTGAGTCGCCTTAAAGTTAATATCCCAGTCTTCTTCTGTTTACCACGGCGGGTATTGTGCTGCGTATTTACCGTGTGTAGCCCTATTGTGCGACATGTCATGTTTTGCAGTGATCAAGGCAAACTGCCTGGTTTTTGAATAGAGGGACAACGGAATATCGCTTCATCTGTTTCCACCGCACGTTTCGCATTTTCCTTTTATCGATACAGCCAACTTTTCTGCCTCCCTCAAGCGTGAAAACTTTTTTGTGAAATTTGGAGGCTTTTACGAATTAGGCAGCGTTTCCACTCAGTTTTTTTATGCGCAAATTGAAATTTCGCATAAAAACAGGTGGATGGAAACCCGTCTATTTACGCTTAAAAAAAGTGGTCCTCATTTGTGAAGATTATCTTACTGAACCACCCCCATGGTGGTGCTCAAGCTCAACTTGATACATTCGGAGGATAGAGGCACTTCAGCCTGATTGATTCACGCAACTTATTGTGTAATAAGTCTCAAGCATAACCACGCCCCAAATTCAAAGGAAATTTTACAAAAACTGAAAACAATATTTCAAATTTGAATTGAAACAAACGTCTAATACTTTTTGATGCTTACTATTATGCACATAAGACCCTAAATAGATATATAGATAAAGCATAGTTAGACGGTTATTGTGGAATTGGGTTTCCAGGGGCTTTAACTGTCCCAAGTCTTATCCGAGGGGCGATCCACAATATTTCCATGTTTTCTATTTTACTTTTGTCTTGCTTTTTGGTACCAAGTAGGCATGGGTCGATTTCCGGTTTTGCCGGTCCGGTGTACGAGCTTAAACCGGTTTGATTTCCTGGCAACCATCTAAACCGAGATGTTTCATTATGCCAGGAACTGGTCAATTAAAAGGCAAATTGAAAGGCAGCCTCAGCAGCCTATGCTACAGGGTTAAATCCAACTTGTAATGCATTAGTAATGAGCAACATGACAACGTGATTCATCTCATGTTTATTAGTTATAGTTACTTTGTTTATAAACTGACACACACACACACAATCCGACGCTCGCATTGGGACCCCCCGCGGTACGTGGGTATTAACGTTACCGACACGTTCTGGCTAACGTAACGTTACGTGTTATCACTCACCGGTTGTGTTGTGCTTACCAACTAGCCAGCCTGACGGAATGAAACGAAGGCTCCAAGTCACTGAGAGCCGTACTGCTTAGGCGATCGCAGCAACATGAACGTAGATTAGATCAAATTTCACTAGCGGAGGGAGGGGGGAGGTGGCACAGAGCACTGTGAGTTTTGGGGTTGAAGCCAGATGAAAATATAACGCTAAACGGGACAGTGCTACAGAAGGCGTGGAAAAGGAGTCTTAAATCCATGCTTCTGATGATCGACCAATAATCCACCAGGTTCAAAGTATTTCTCTAAAGTTGGCATCATCCAACAAACTGAGAAAAATCGAGGTTAAAATGTTGATCTCAGACGGCCATAACTTCATGTGGTCAAGTATGACCATTCATTTATTACACTATAACTAGCAGACGGTCATTTAATAAACAAAACAACTCGTTCTTCTTCTTTAGTCATTGGTGGTTGGCAAACCAGCTGTTTATTCCCAACATATCAGAAACATAATCACTTCCTATAGGCTACAGCAGAGTATTTTTCCCAGAGTTCCCATTGTGGTCCTGATGATGTAAACTTTCATGACTTTCCATCAGCAAAAATGTCGTTTTCCAGTCTGGTCTCTACTCCAGTTGGGCTGAAAATGATCTGATGCAATAAACGTGAAATAAGTTGTGAATATATTCCACTGACCCATTTTGTAAAATTCCTTAATATAGACTGACGACTTCCCCAGAGAATTGATCAAATTCCCTACTTGCCCTAACCTTGCGAGGCAGCTGCGATTCGGGCGAGATCATGACATCACGATCACACGAACAATCCATCTTGCCACGCTCTAATCTATTGGTTTGAATCCGAACCACCAGCGGTTCACACCAATCAGCTTCCAGAGGCAGCGACGGGCCAATCAGCTTCCAGAGGCAGCTACGGGCTGGGTTTGAAAATGGTTTCGACCAGATTAAAGAAAAGACATTATGGGATGTTGACTGATGTTTTCATGCAAATGTGCGCGTTTGTTCTCCTTATTATTGGTCTCCAAACAGATCGTGGCTCTGTCCAGCAGCTGCATGCAGCTCAACTCAAGCTCCTGGTGGCTTGGTCTAAAATAGAGCTACAGTAGATTAGCTAAACGACATCATGATACATGGAACGAACGGGGCATCAGTCAACGTCCCGTAATGTGTATACGACTGGAGAGACTCCGGGTTCCTGCGGACCAACTCACGTTTTAAAAAATGCCGTTTTTGGCCTACCTAGATGAGGTTAGGGGCGTTTTTGGCCTACCTAGATGAGGTTAGGGGCGTTTTTTAGCCTACCTAGACGAGGTTAGGGGCAGGCCTACCTGGACGAGGTTAGGGGCGGGCCTACCTAGACAAGGTTAGGGGCGTTTTTTAGCCTACCTAGACGAGGTTAGGGGCAGGCCTACCTAGACGAGGTTAGGGGCGGGCCTACCTAGACGAGGTTAGGGGCGTTTTTTAGCCTACCTAGACGAGGTTAGGGGCAGGCCTACCTAGATGAGGTTAGGGTTTTATGAACCCCTTGGATTTGATCCCATGCACAACATCTCTTAGAAGCACATATAGGCAGCATGTTGTATTATTGAAATGTTGATATATTTGTTATGTTTTACTTTTCTTTTCCTGGGATTGACTTAGTTTGTTTTTGATATTCTGAAAACTGAAAATACAATATTGGGGGCGGGGGGGGTAATGTGCTTTCTTTAATCTGGTGGAAGCATTTTTCAATCAAAGGTGAAACATCACAGATACGATGGTTTAGTTTACCCTGCCCGCACCATTCAGTTCAATAACGCTGTGGCTGCATGAGTGAGGTCTTATCCTTCTTTTTTAGAGTCCTTGTGACAGACAAGGAAGCTGAATTCCCCACTTACTGCACAGAACTCCTCAAAGGATATCCTCCCGTCTCCGTCTTTGTCTGCGTTGATGATGGTCTTGTCGACGATCTGCTGCAGCTGCGTGTCCTTCAGGTTGTTGCCCACCATCATCTTGAGGACCTGAAAGAGCTCTCCGTTGGAGATGTAGCCGTCTTTGTCCATGTCATAGATCCTGAAGGCAACTGAGGTCCAGAACACAACATGGAGGAGGATGGTGTGAGTGTTCAGGTCTGACTGATGAGCGTCAAAAAACCTTTTGGTTTTAAATCAATGTGATGTTGAGACACCAGCATGTAAAGGACAGATGCATCTTATATTGATCTTGTATGTTAGTGCTAAGTGAGAATTTGTATAAAGTTAAGCCATTGATAAGACATTCCTCTACAGCAGTGGGTCTCACACTTGTTGTTCTTCAGTACCCACTTTCCCTGGGTTCTTCAGTACCCACTTTCCCTGGGTTCTTCAGTACCCCCTTTCCCTGGGTTCTTCAGTACCCCCTTTCCCTGGGTTCTTCAGTACCCACTTTCCCTGGGTTCTTCAGTACCCACTTTCCCTGGGTTCTTCAGTACCCACTTTCCCTGGGTTCTTCAGTACCCACTTTCCCTGGGTTCTTTAGTACCCCCCTTTCCCTGGGTTCTGAATCCACGTAGCCCCTTTACCCGACTACAACATTTTGCTTAGAAAACGGCAAGAGAAAACTATAGCATATGATGCAACGAGTGAATGATAACGCACCGTTAGAATATAACATTTCAAAATAAGATAAGACAAGATCAGAAATGGAGGGACAAAGTTGTAATTAGTTCCTCCCGAGCAGATCTATTTGAACCTTTCATTCATTTTCACGATTTATTCTTACATGCATTTCCCCTTTCTCTAAAGTGCCCAGTGTAGTACCTCCACCTACCCCTTGGGGTACGCATACCCCAGTTTGGGAACCACTGCTCCACAGTTGCAATTTTTCAATACCCAGAGTCAGTGGCTCCAGACTATAGGATTTGCTGCCCCCTAGTGGAGTAAAGGTTTATAACTTGTGACAGGCTACAGGACTGTCACCAGAGAGTTGGTGCATGTTGCAAACTTGTGCTATGGTACAGTATGCATGCCTTGTGCTGAATTAGATTTTCTTTGTAGCTCTTTCTTCCAAGAGTCCATCATTTTAAAAACACACATTACTGATTCATATCAAACAACTGTACTGTTGTGGCAATAGCTCATAACGCAATTTTGTCTTTTTCCTTTTCCTTAATTGAATGTAAAGTTTTAGACAGACTGTCATTTGTATCTTGAGTGTGTTCAGTGACCATTTGGCTCATTAAACCAGTTAACACTTTGAGTGCCACGGCCCTTGGGCAAAAGGTGCTGTACTGTGCCACATAGGCCGCAATGCATTTTAAAACAGTCATATAATTTCTTTAATAATTACTATGTAAACACTGAACACGCACAAATAACGATGAGACTCTCTTCTATCACCTGCAAAAAAAAGTTTATTGATCCCATTTTCCGTTCTTTAGTTATGAGCCGGAGAAGATAGCTTGATTTGACCAAAAACAGCCCTTTTTTTCTACGAGCTGAGATAATGACCCTTTTGTGAAAGGAAGCATTTCAAGCACATCATTGACTCATTGCTAATATTTTCTGATGTAATGCTGCAGCTGCCTGGGTCTGTTGTATGCTGTAGTGTCCTGCGTGCCCCACCTCCCCCTCCCCCCCCCCGTTGTGGGAGGAGTGTCTCTCTGCTCTGCTCGGCTCTGCTGTGAATGCGTTTGCTCTGTGTGTGCTCAGCACTGAAAAGTCCGCTAGATCCAGCTTTTTTACAGCCGCGTGTATGTCACCAGCTTCCAGTTGAGAACTCCATGGCTGATCATGCGAATGGGCTGTTGCAGCGGACACGAGGTGCTCAATTGTGACAGCAGATTGGCTGCTGCAGGGGCACAGCTACGTTATGCTTCAATGAAGCAGCTGCATACGGACGGATGCGATGTGATTTCCTTTTCCACAACGACTTCTTCGGTGTGTTTAACTCTACTTTCTCTCATCCGGAGTGCGCTGTCGCCACCTAAGGGTTCTGTAAAATAGGTTAGACACATTCAATAGCTCTCATATTGTAAGAGGCGATGTAAGAGGCATAGATCGACACCCCCCCGTCAAAAAAACAATTTCGAGTTATTGGCGCCATTTGGCGTCGCTGGCAGCCTACGGTAAATTTCTAATGACGCCATATGGCGTCGCTGGCACTCAATGTGTTAAAAGAGACTGTCCCGAATTACAAACATGGCAAGTAAAATTATTGGGAAAGAACAACAACAACTTGGATGTATTTATAAAACACGCCAGAGAGAAAAGCCAGACAAATTGTGTGTGAGCCCGTACATCCCCTTTTTAATGAGTTCACAAAACTGCCCTCGGGAAGACGCTACAGAGTTCCTGCAGCAACCAAGAACATCTACAAACAATCTTTCATACCAAACGCAATAAATCTGCTAAATTCATAAAGGTCAGACTCATCCACATCAGAACCATGTCCGTTATCACTGTCTGTAATGTGCTGTTGTCCTGTTATATGTTGTATTATGCACCCTATCATTTCCTGTGCTGTGTACTGTGTCTGTGTACTGTACTTTTCATGTGTGCAAACCTGTGAAGCCGAAGACACATTTCCACATTGTGGACAACAATAAATTGAATTGAAACCTCATTGTAGTATTTCAGAAATATTCAACAACCCACCTGGGGGAAAAAAATAAAAAATAAAAAATAAAAATAAAAATAATAATTATATATATATATATATTTATTTATTTTTTATTTTTTTTATAAACTTGGTCATATATATATATATATATATATATAAATAATAATAATAATAATAATAATAATAATAATAATAAAAAAAAAAAAAAAAATTTGCAGTCCATAACTTTGACCAAGTTTATAATGGTAAAACATGAGCTGTGCAGAGAAAACAGGAGATAATTGTTAAATGTCTGACACTTACAACGCAGCTTCTGCTCCTTGTCACCTTTGACACTGAACTGGGAGACTCCTTCAATGAATTCTGTGAAAGGAGGAGAGGTAAAGTCACTTTAGGGACAACTGTACAAACTTTGTGTGACAAATCGGAGGTGGAGAGAGAACTCCCCTGGTGACATTCAAGATTAGCCTGGTAAAGCAGCCCGTCACGTGAACTCACATTTCATTTGGTTCTGCGTGACGGCCTGGTCCCAACTCTTCACCCAGTCCTTAGCAGGGGCGGGAGCATGGGCGGGCATAGTTGCCTTGACAGACAACTCATTCAGCCAATCAGCGTCGGAGAACTCCACTCGGGAGAACGGCAAAAACATGTTACCCGCCCGAGAAACTCCGCGGTTGCGGCGATACTCCTGTACTTGTTTAATTGTTGTTATTGAGCCTATTTCTGCAATAACTGCACTTTATGGCTGTTTAAACTAGACAAACGCTGACATTACTCCTCGAGACGATCAGGCAAGGAGGCGGCCATTATTGTTTTGTTAGGGCAGTGCTAGTGGCGCTCCTGATTGGCCAACTTGCGCTGTCAATCACAGCGCAGTCGCTGATTGGCTCATCCGCTTTGCAGCTTCTGCTTAACACCCTCCCAGGCCTTGGGTCCAGACGGTCTCGCAGAAGCAAATGAAATGTGAGTTCACGTGACGGCCTGCTGCTTTACCAGATAGCAGGACAGCAGAGTCAAGGCTAAAGGAAGAAAAGGGCCTCTTTCACAGAGGGCCTACATCAGGGGTGGCCAAACTACCGCCCGCGGGCCAACATGCGGCCCGCTGCCCGTTTTTAAGTGGCCCGCCATGAATTTAGGGCGGGGACACACACACACACACACACACAAAAACATTTTTTTCTTCTTCTTTTTTCTAAAACGTTTTTCCGTTTTTCTGTTTAATTTCAAATTTAAAATGGGTTATACTTGAGTACCCTGACCTGGTCTATTTATAAAAAATAAAAAATAAAAAAATAAAACTGAATGAATGTTTAATAATAATATAATGTTATGTTAAATGATCTGTCTTAACCTGTTGGCACAGGAAAATAACATATGAAAACATACAGAAATACCCAATTGTAATATAGGTGAGCACATCAATAAACTATGTGTTATATTTATTTAGGTAGAAATTACATTTTTGATGGCACAAGGGTTTTCTGGTCCCAAAATTTTTTTGCCGCGAAAACTGCCGCGCTTAATATTGTTTGGCCTGCGACTATTTTTCTGTATGCGGCCCACAACCCAAAAAAGCTTGGCCACCCCCCTGGCCTACATGTACCTTTAGTTTGGCCACCCCCCTGGCCTACATGTACCTTTAGTTTGGCCACCCCCCTGGCCTACATGTACCTTTGAAGCCACCCCCCTGGCCTACATGTACCTTTAGTTTGGCCACCCCCCTGGCCTACATGTACCTTTGAAGCCACCCCCCTGGCCTACATGTACCTTTGAAGCCACCCCCCTGGCCTACATGTACCTTTGAAGCCACCCCCCTGGCCTACATGTACCTTTAGTTTGGCCACCCCCCTGGCCTACATGTACCTTTGAAGCCACCCCCCTGGCCTACATGTACCTTTGAAGCCACCCCCCTGGCCTACATGTACCTTTGAAGCCACCCCCCTGGCCTACATGTACCTTTGAAGCCACCCCCCTGGCCTACATGTACCTTTGAAGCCACCCCCCTGGCCTACATGTACCTTTGAAGCCACCCCCCTGGCCTACATGTACCTTTGAAGCCACCCCCCTGGCCTACATGTACCTTTGAAGCCACCCCCCTGTCCTACATGTACCTTTGAAGCCACCCCCCTGGCCTACATGTACCTTTGAAGCCACCCCCCTGGCCTACATGTACCTTTGAAGCCACCCGCCTGGCCTACATGTACCTTTGAAGCCACCCCCCTGGCCTACATGTACCTTTGAAGCCACCCCCCTGGCCTACATGTACCTTTGAAGCCACCCCCCTGGCCTACATGTACCTTTGAAGCCACCCCCCTGGCCTACATGTACCTTTGAAGCCACCCCCCTGGCCTACATGTACCTTTGAAGCCACCCCCCTGGCCTACATGTACCTTTGAAGCCACCCCCCTGGCCTACATGTACCTTTGAAGCCACCCCCCTGGCCTACATGTACCTTTGAAGCCACCCCCCTGGCCTACATGTACCTTTGAAGCCACCCCCCTGGCCTACATGTACCTTTGAAGCCACCCCCCTGTCCTACATGTACCTTTGAAGCCACCCCCCTGGCCTACATGTACCTTTGAAGCCACCCCCCTGGCCTACATGTACCTTTGAAGCCACCCCCCTGGCCTACATGTACCTTTGAAGCCACCCCCCTGGCCTACATGTACCTTTAGTTTGGCCACCCCCCTGGCCTACATGTACCTTTGAAGCCACCCCCCTGGCCTACATGTACCTTTGAAGCCACCCCCCTGGCCTACATGTACCTTTGAAGCCACCCCCCTGGCCTACATGTACCTTTGAAGCCACCCCCCTGGCCTACATGTACCTTTGAAGCCACCCCCCTGGCCTACATGTACCTTTGAAGCCACCCCCCTGGCCTACATGTACCTTTGAAGCCACCCCCCTGGCCTACATGTACCTTTGAAGCCACCCCCCTGGCCTACATGTACCTTTGAAGCCACCCCCCTGGCCTACATGTACCTTTGAAGCCACCCCCCTGTCCTACATGTACCTTTGAAGCCACCCCCCTGGCCTATATGTACCTTTGAAGCCACCCCCCTGGCCTACATGTACCTTTGAAGCCACCCCCCTGGCCTACATGTACCTTTGAAGCCACCCCTCTGGCCTACATGTACCTTTGAAGCCACCCCCCTGGCCTACATGTACCTTTGAAGTCGACTTCGCCGTTTCCGTCCGTGTCGAATATATCGATCACTCGCTGCACGAGGGGATTCTGCTGCAGTTCAGGTAACGACATGAACTCCTCCACACTCAGGGAGCCCGAGTTATCTAGGTCGAGTTTCTTAAACCTCTTCCCTAGCCTCTTAATCTCATCAGCATCAACTGGAATAGAGGAGAGAGAGAGAGAGAGAGAGAGAGAGAGAGAGAGAGAGAGACACACACACACACACACACGCACGAAACAAACACAGCCCAAGTTTAGCATAACAGGAGAGCTAATGGTTTTGCATTGAGAGCCACAAACTGCAGATCGTCGAATGGCCACTTGAGGCGGGCTGCAAAAGCGAGAAAATTCCCATAGACCGCCAGGTTAAAATGCCCGACTTTACAGCAGAAATAAACATGTTTACAGCCTGGTTCAAAAAACGGTTTTGGTTCTCTAATGCTAATTTCCCCATTCACGACAATTGTATGTATACAAGTCGCCAGTCTATCACTGCAAAAAGAAGATTACATAGAAGTCAGTGGGGAAGAGTGTGTGTGTGTGTGTGTGTGTGTGTGTGTGTGTGTGTGTGTGTGTGTGTGTGTGTGTGTGTGTGTGTGTGTGTGTGTGTGTCTGTGTTGACCCTACATCTTCCTTGATTTATTACCTGGCTAAAACTTTCCTAATGACTTTATGGTCTCTCAATCGCTAGTTTCAATACAGCATGATGTTAATTTAGTAAATTATGGTACCATCCCATTTCGAGTAAATTACTTAAAAATGCTATTACCACTTGATGAATAGCTCTGATTAGGCTTGACAGTTGCTAATTAGCTGCAAACCTGTTTTTGTTTTGTTTTGTTACTTGTGGCTGAAACTTTGCTAAAGTGATAATACGGAAGATTTCAGTTTTCTTGTCTCTGACACCACCTATGGCCGTGAGCAGTAATTGCAGACGAGATCCACACAGTGGCGCATACTGTATGTGACGTGAAGGGTTTTTCCCCCGTGCGAAGCACAGGTCAACAGACTAGTATCTCAGTGAGAATCAGTCAGTCGTTTGGAGCGGAAAGGACGCTTTCCACTCTCGTGGACGCTGGATGACTTTCACTCTCGTTTCCCGAAGGGGTGGTGTGTTTCCATACGCCTGACCACGCCCGCTTGGGACGCTGCCTTCATTTCGACACACACACACACACACACACACACACACACACACACACACACACACACACACCTCCTCCTCCCAATGGCAAGATGAACTACATTCTACGGGGACTCACCCCTAGTCCGACACCTCAGGAGTCCGACACCTCAGGAGTCCGACACCTCAGGAGTCCGACACCTCAGGAGTCCGAAAAGGGAGGGGGGTTTCGAACATGATGTAGAGAGGAAATCCATCCTTCTTGTTTTGGGTCTGTTGCCAGGCAGAGCGAAACAGTTTACGGCAGCTGTAAACAGTTGCTAGGCAGAGCGAAACGGTTTACGGCCGTAGCAGCAGACCCAAAACGGCTGTCCTCGCTACTTTCTGCTCTCGCGAACATCTCTCGTTATATTCTATAACTGTTTGTTTGAAAGTAATTTTGTGGTTATGGCCGAAGTGGCTGCCGCAAACCGTTTCATTTCACTTCCTGATCTGCCGGCCCGCTGACAGACTAATCGTCAAGACAACACTGGCCGATTCACTCGCCGTTCAAGCGAGACTACTCGGCGTTGGTCTCGTCTACTATCTGAGGATGAAGATGTGAGGCATCGATATTCAATTTAGACTGTTTAATAACAATCGAAAATCTTGCTCGTAGCTGCTTTAATCAGTAATTGTGAACCAGGCGCTTTATTTGATTTTCTCTTGATAACCTCTACAGGCCCGCTGTATTCAATCACATGATCGATTGTTTTCCCCCCTCCAAATTATTAATGCCATTAAATAGGAATAGGCCTCTTTATCAAAAATAATAATCACAAAAATGACGACCAATTAATGGATTATGGCGATTTGATCATCAATCGCCGATCTCTAATGGCCACGATTGGACGATATGAAAATAGGGACGATTGAGCAGCCCTAGAGTGGCGTCAACTCCGCAAGCTCTATACCCACAATGCACTGCTGCCTCTGTGAAAGCTCTATACCCACAATGCACTGCTGCCTCTGTGAAAGAGTCAAGCTCTATACCCACAATGCACTGCTGCCTCTGTGAAAGAGTCAAGCTCTATACCCACAATGCACTGCTGCCTCTGTGAAAGCTCTATACCCACAATGCACTGCTGCCTCTGTGAAAGAGTCAAGCTCTATACCCACAATGCACTGCTGCCTCTGTGAAAGCTCTATACCCACAATGCACTGCTGCCTCTGTGAAAGCTCTATACCCACAATGCACTGCTGCCTCTGTGAAAGCTCTATACCCACAATGCACTGGTGCCTCTGTGAAAGCTCTATACCCACAATGCACTGCTGCCTCTGTGAAAGCTCTATACCCACAATGCACTGCTGCCTCTGTGAAAGCTCTATACCCGCAATGCACTGCTGCCTCTGTGAAAAGCTCTATACCCACAATGCACTTCTGCCTCTGTGAAAAGCTCTATACCCACAATGCACTGCTGCCTCTGTGAAAAGCTCTATACCCACAATGCACTTCTGCCTCTGTGAAAAGCTCTATACCCACAATACCTGCTGCCCCTGTGAAAGCTCTATACCCACAATGCACTGCTGCCTCTGTGAAAAGCTCTATACCCACAATGCACTGCTGCCTCTGTGAAAGAGTCAAGCTCTATACCCACAATGCCTGCTGCCTCTGTGAAAGCTCTATACCCACAATGCACTGCTGCCTCTGTGAAAAGCTCTATAGCCACAATGCACTGCTGCCTCTGTGAAAGCTCTATACCCACAATGCCTGCTGCCTCTGTGAAAGCTCTATACCCACAATGCCTGCTGCCTCTGTGAAAAGCTCTATACCCACAATGCCTGCTGCCTCTGTGAAAAGCTCTATACCCACAATGCACTGCTGCCTCTGTGAAAAGCTCTATACCCACAATGCCTGCTGCCTCTGTGAAAAGCTCTATACCCACAATGCCTGCTGCCTCTGTGAAAAGCTCTATACCCACAATGCCTGCTGCCTCTGTGAAAGCTCTATACCCACAATGCACTGCTGCCTCTGTGAAAGCTCTATACCCACAATGCCTGCTGCCTCTGTGAAAGCTCTATACCCACAATGCACTGCTGCCTCTGTGAAAGCTCTATACCCACAATGCACTGCTGCCTCTGTGAAAGCTCTATACCCACAATGCCTGCTGCCTCTGTGAAAAGCTCTATACCCACAATGCACTGCTGCCTCTGTGAAAAGCTCTATACCCACAATGCCTGCTGCCTCTGTGAAAGCTCTATACCCACAATGCCTGCTGCCTCTGTGAAAGCTCTATACCCACAATGCCTGCTGCCTCTGTGAAAGCTCTATACCCACAATGCACTGCTGCCTCTGTGAAAGCTCTATACCCACAATGCACTGCTGCCTCTGTGAAAGCTCTATACCCACAATGCACTGCTGCCTCTGTGAAAGCTCTATACCCACAATGCACTGCTGCCTCTGTGAAAGCTCTATACCCACAATGCCTGCTGCCTCTGTGAAAAGCTCTATACCCACAATGCCTGCTGCCTCTGTGAAAAGCTCTATACCCACAATGCACTGCTGCCTCTGTGAAAAGCTCTATACCCACAATGCCTGCTGCCTCTGTGAAAGCTCTATACCCACAATGCCTGCTGCCTCTGTGAAAAGCTCTATACCCACAATGCACTGCTGCCTCTGTGAAAAGCTCTATACCCACAATGCCTGCTGCCTCTGTGAAAGCTCTATACCCACAATGCACTGCTGCCTCTGTGAAAGCTCTATACCCACAATGCCTGCTGCCTCTGTGAAAAGCTCTATACCCACAATGCACTGCTGCCTCTGTGAAAAGCTCTATACCCACAATGCACTGCTGCCTCTGTGAAAGCTCTATACCCACAATGCCTGCTGCCTCTGTGAAAGCTCTATACCCACAATGCCTGCTGCCTCTGTGAAAGCTCTATACCCACAATGCCTGCTGCCTCTGTGAAAAGCTCTATACCCACAATGCACTGCTGCCTCTGTGAAAAGCTCTATACCCACAATGCCTGCTGCCTCTGTGAAAGCTCTATACCCACAATGCCTGCTGCCTATGTGAAAGCTCTATACCCACAATGCCTGCTGCCTCTGTGAAAGCTCTATACCCACAATGCACTGCTGCCTCTGTGAAAGCTCTATACCCACAATGCACTGCTGCCTCTGTGAAAGCTCTATACCCACAATGCCTGCTGCCTCTGTGAAAGCGTGCTGCCTTCCCAAACTGAAAGTAACTTACATGATTTCTTGTAGCTGCTGCCCATGGCTGTCCTGAGCTGCTGTCCTCGTCTGCTTGTGTCCAGCTCTAAGCCCTCGCACTGGGTCATGTGACACCTCGTTAACACTAATCACTCTGCAGAGGGGGCGGGCCGCAGGGGGCCTTAGCCCCCCTTTCCACTGAAGGCCAAGAACCCATGAACCTTGACCCAGGAAGTCCAGCCTGGAACTTAAGCACTGGGCTAAGCTTGTTTAAAGTGTTTCGACTGAGCAGCCTGGCCGCTGCGACGTAACCATGACAACTCACTTCCACAACTGCTTGTCAAACATGGCAGAAAGCGCCGCTGTCAAAATGTACAGCATCAGTGTTAAGATTAGTTTGAATTACTTCTGCTGTCTAAATTGATGATGACAAGCACGTTTTACTTCAAAACACCCATACAATAAAGTATGCAGTGTTTCCCATTCATGAATACATTTATGGCGCATCTCCACAATGCACTGATGAGTATTTTCCCCCTCGCAAAACTCCACATTCTCTCTCTCTCTCACACACACACACGCACACACAGGACAGCGGAGTGATTGAGTGATATCAGGCCAATCAGTATGTCATTTTCAAGACACGTGATCGATTAAATGCATCGTCATTCGTTAAGATGCACGTGGGGGAGGCGGCCGCGTCTCCTCAGAAAGTCCACAAGCAGGAAATCACACATCACAGCGAGAAGCACCAGACTGCTTCATCAGACTGCTTTGACAAAACGGCGTGGGAGTCTGGGGAGCAGGGCTGTGTGTTTAACCTGGTTAATACACACAGCCCTGTTTAACCAGGTTAAACACACAGCCCTGTTTAACCTGGTTAAACACACAGCCCTGTTTAACCAGGTTAAACACACAGCCCTGTTTAACCAGGTTAAACACACAGCCCTGTTTAACCAGGTTAAACACACAGCCCTGTTTAACCAGGTTAAACACACAGCCCTGTTTAACCTGGTTTAACCAGGTTAAACACACAGCCCTGTTTAACCAGGTTAAACACACAGCCCTGTTTAACCTGGTTTAACCAGGTTAAACACACAGCCCTGTTTAACCAGGTTAAACACACAGCCCTGTTTAACCTGGTTTAACCAGGTTAAACACACAGCCCTGTTTAACCAGGTTAAACACACAGCCCTGTTTAACCTGGTTAAACACACAGCCCTGTTTAACCTGGTTAAACACACAGCCCTGTTTAACCAGGTTAAACACACAGCCCTGTTTAACTCATTCACCGCCAAAGACTGAATTGACTGAATATCAGCAATGGCCTTCCCCGCCAAGGACGTGTTTGACGTGTTTTTGTTTTTATTGGTGCAGCGCCTGCAGCAAACACTTGCCCAGCCTGTGACACAGACACAGGTCCCTGCCTTCAAAGGGTAGCCGACAGCACGCGATCAAACACATACCGCAGCTGTTGTTTTGAAATTGAGCAAGAGGAAAAGCAGAGAACGGGTAACGCTTCCTTGTGCAGACAGGAGAAACGCCATTGAAACGCCCTCGGCGCGCTGCACGAGCTGGAGTCGCCTTCCTCTGTGCCAGCCAGGAGAAAACGGGAGAAAGTAATCAAGAGATGTGTTTGATCATCGGAGGAATGAGGAAATGATCGATCAGTTTGCGAGGGCGGTGAGGACGTGTTGAATAGCCGAGGGGAAAACGGGAACGATCAAATAGCAGAGTTGATATGACAGGGAGACATGGACGAGGACGGGTGTACCAGAACAAATCAAAAATAAACACAGGAACAGCTAGGCAGCAGCGGGCAGAAGGCACTCACAGCAGCCCGCTGTCCTTCTCAAGAGCTCTTCAGTTGGTTCATGAAATCGCTGGGCTGCGTGCCCTCCAGTGTTGCTCCTGGCCAATCCCAGCGCCACAGGGCGTGGTTATTGCTTATCCTATGTTGGGTTAGAAATCTAAAAGGGGGATCGTGTGTGTGTGTGTGTGTGTGTGTGTGTGTGTGTGTGTGTGTGTGTCTGTCTGTCTGTCTGTCTGTCTGTCGGTGTGTCTGTCTGTCTGTCTGTCTGTCTGTCTGCACACTCACACCGAGTAAACTGTATTGTTGAATGTAAAAAAAAAAGCACTTCATGTGTATATATATATATATATATATTTATTTATTTTGTCATTTGTGTCCTAACGAATAATATTTACATGTCTGATGTCAATACAGTTCAAAATAAAAGAATTGAGAGTGAGTTATGCCTGAGATTGTGCCCTTTTACAAAAATGCTTTTTTCTCCCTTTTCTCTTCCCAGACAGGCTTTTTTGGTGAACATGGGGTGTATAAAAAGGGTTATAAGTAGAGTACAGAACATGCTAAAAGCTAACTTTCTTTTTGGGGGTGAAAGTAGAGACTTAGATCTTCATTTCGAGGTATTGGACATCACTGTAGTCCTAGTACAGAATTTACTGTGGGTCTTGAAAGATGACCAAACATTATGGAAATACTTGGCCTGTGCCAAAAATGCCAGTCAGATATTGGCAGTGAATGAGTTAACCTGGTTAAACACACAGCCCTGTTTAACCTGGTTAAACACACAGCCCTGATGTTTAACCTGGTTAAACACAAAGCCCTGATGTTTAACCTGGTTAAACACACAGCCCTGTTTAACCAGGTTAAACATCAGGGCTGCGTGTTTAACCTGGTTAAACACACAGCCCTGTTTAACCAGGTTAAACATCAGGGCTGCATGGTTAACCAGGTTAAACACACAGCCCTGTTTAACCTGGTTAAACACGCAGCCCTGTTTAACCTGGTTAAACCAGGTTAAACAGGGCTGTGTGTATTAACCAGGTTAAACATCAGGGCTGCGTGTGTATTAACCAGGTTAAACATCAGGGCTGCGTGGTTAACCTGGTTAAACACGCAGCCCTGATGTTTAACCTGGTTAATACACACGCAGCCCTGATGTTTAACCTGGTTAATACACATGCAGCCCTGATGTTTAACCTGGTTAATACACATGCAGCCCTGATGTTTAACTAGGTTAAACACGCAGCCCTGTTTAACCAGGTTAAACACACAGCCCTGTTTAACCAGGTTAAACACGCAGCCCTGTTTAACCAGGTTAATACACATGCAGCCCTGATGTTTAACCTGGTTAAACATGCAGCCCTGTTTAACCAGGTTAATACACATGCAGCCCTGATGTTTAACCTGGTTAAACAGGCAGCCCTGTTTAACCTGGTTAATACACACGCAGCCCTGATGTTTAACCTGGTTAATACACATGCAGCCCTGATGTTTAACCTGGTTAATACACATGCAGCCCTGATGTTTAACCTGGTTAATACACATGCAGCCCTGATGTTTAACCTGGTTAATACACACGCAGCCCTGATGTTTAACCAGGTTAATACACACGCAGCCCTGATGTTTAACCTGGTTAAACATCAGGGCGTTTGGTGATTTTGTTTTAAGACTTAAACAATGTACAGAAAACTGGAAAATCTTGCCCTTGTCTATGATTGGCCGTATAAACTCAGTTAAGATGGTTTCACTTCCCAGGTTCCTCTATCTGTGTCAAAACCTCCCCATCTTCCTCACATCAACTTTTTTCAAAGAACTGGACTCAATAATTCTGTCCTATATCTGGAATTATAAAAATCATAGAATTTCGAAAATTCACTTGCAGAAACCCAAGTCTGAAGGAGGGCTGGCCTTACCAGTGTTTAGGCTCTACTACTGGGCTGCCAATGTTAGAGCTCTAATGTTTTGGCGGCAAGGGACCCCTGACAATTTAGCTCTCGGGGCCCCCCTGTGGCAGAAAATGGAGGCCAGCTCTATTGCCAACTCTTCTCTGCCAGCCATCTTATTTTCTAAGCTAGAGAGGCTGGGGACTCTTAAGGATTTGGGTTTTGTTGTGAGAAACTTCCTCAGAATTCTAAACCAAGTTAGGAAAGTTTTGAGTCTACCAGATGTTTCCATCCACACTCCAATTTGTTTGAATCACTCTTTTTTGCCTCCTTGGTCAGATAGAAACTACCATGCCTGGAGTGAGAGGGGTCTGGCTTCCATCAAAGACCTATATATAGATGGTCATTTTGCATCCTTTGATTTACTGAAAAGGAAGTTTGAGTTGCCCGGCACGGACTGGCTCAGATTCCTACAAATCAGAAACTATGTTCGATCCAAGATTCAGGCCTTTGAAGCGCTCCCAAATTAACATGCTCTTTTTGATGTTTTGCTGAGCCCTCCTCACTCCAGGCACCTCATCTCTAGATTTGTGTGTCTGTTTGATGATTGTACCATGGCCTCTACTGAGAGGATCAGAGAGGCATGGCAGGAAGAACTTGGTACTGAATTATCTGACATTATATGGGAAAAGAGCCTGTCGGTTGTACAACTCTGCTCGGTTAATAGCAGACATCAGCTGATTCAATTTAAAGTCGCTCACCGTCTCCACTACTCTAAGCAGAAATTACACAAGATCTATCCTACTATCTCACCACTGTGTGAAAGATGTCAAGTGTCGGAGGGAACACTGTCTCATGCCTTCTGGTTCTGCCCTTCACTGACGGGATTCTGGGCCAGAATATTTGACTGGTACTCTAAGGCCTACGGGGTGGCCCTTCAGCCGGAGGCAGAACTCGCCATCTTCGGCTGCTCAGAGTCCTCTCTGAACTTTCCTACAGCTGTGCAACAGTCTCTGACACTGGGGACAACTGTTGCCAAAAAACAAATTCTGACGGAATGGAAATCTCCCTCTCCACCCTCTTTCCAATTGTGGTTGACGGACATGACCTCTGTTATACGCATGCAGAGACTTAGGTTCCTGAGAACCAATGCACTTAGAAAATGTATAACTATCTGGGACCCGTTTTTGGTCTACCTCAACAAGGCTAGGGGTGACGGGTGACTCGCCCGGCTGGCTTCCCACAGACCCCTTGAGTGAGATCCCAGGTATATCGTTTACAAGAACATAAGCACCTTAGGTGGCTGGCGGCACCACTTTGTAATGTTGATTATATTGTTTTGTTTTGTTTTTTGTCTTTCCTTTCTCTCCCCTGTGCCTGAGCCTCTTTGTCTGTTTTGTCTTGTTTGTGTTCTATAAAAATTTAAAATATGAAAATATACTATACCGTATATAAAAAAAAACAGGTTAAACATCAGGGCTGCGTGTGTATTAATAACCAGGTTAAACATCAGGGCTGCGTGTGTATTAATAACCAGGTTAAACATCGCTATCAGCCAGACAGACCGCGCTGTTCCCTCTTTTAGAAGAATGGAGTGAACACGCAATGATGCGATCTGAATAGAGATCTGAATAGAGATCTGAATAGAGAGCCAAAGTCACTATTCTGATTCTGATTCTGATATGCAGCATACGAACCAAGGGATTTCATCCGCCATTCATTTTCCCCATCTACATTTTGTAAAATGCTTGTTAAAAATTGTTTTACTTGGTCAAACCAAGTGATTCGAATCAGAGACCATAATATGTTTATTTTTTATTTTTGACCAGAGTGAAATGTTATGGTCAAAAATGAAAAATTATAAATTTTATTTATTTTTTGGTCCAAATGAAACATTATTTATTTATTTATTTATTTATTTATTTATTTATTTAAAAAGGATCCCCATTAGCTGATGCTTGTGGCACCAGCTAATCTTCCTGGGGTCCAAATGCAATACAATAATGCGATACAATACAAGTCTTACATACAATATATACGATCACATTTGTGTGATGTTTACAAGTTATCATAATACATAATATATATCAGGTATGTGTAATATAACACATTTGCACTTTGGGTGGGTTACAGGTTACAAGTTACATTGTACCGTACATACATTTGTGAGAAGTTGCTCGTGACCAGCTGGACTATTGATCAGCTGTTAAGTAATGTGACCAGCTGGACTATTGATCAGCTGTTAAGTAATGTGTTCTTAAAAGGAATTTGAAAGAGGACTTATTGTTTGATTGACGTATGTGATGGGGGCAGCTGTTCCAATGACTGATGGCACGATAGATGACTGCTTTTTTTCAAGGCGTTTGATTTAGGGCGAGGTAACATGATTTGGTCGTTAACTGCTGTTCTGGTGAAGTGACTATGGATTTGACAATTTGACTGAATTAATTGGGGTTTGGTGGTGTAAATACTGTTGCTAAAGAATGTGACTGTGCTTAAGGCAAGCCTTTTCTCAACTGCTAACCATGAGAGTTGACCGTGCATTAGGGCTGTTGAAACGAATTTTGATATTCGAATATTAATCGAATTTAATAATTATGAACGAAATTCGATTATTATTATTTTTTTAAAACGAATATTTTATTTTTTATTTTATTATTTATTTATTATTTATTTTTATGTTTTTAGAACACTAGAACAGTGACAAGTTCTGACAACATACTTGAAGAAAAGAGTGTTAACTGAAGTTGACTGTTGAAGCTGCTATACTGATGTAAACCTACCTGTAGCTCTTAAAATGTATGTTCATTCATTGTTAACTGAAGTTGACTGTTGAAGCTGCTATACTGAATGTAAACCTGTAGCTCTTAAGTGCAATACGTGACTGATTTTTTTTTGTTCATGGCTCATTGTTGTTTTGGCAAAGTTTACTTATTTGTTTATTGATAAGGAGCTCAAACAAAGGCTGTGTCTTTTTTTATTATCAATTATTTTATTTTAGCATTTCAGACAGCACCAATACATCACTGATGAATATTAACTAAGCTCTGGTTATCTGACCTATTTTCTAATGCAATGAATGTATGTACATTGTACAAGGAACATGTTTTCTTAAATAAACATCATTGCTGGACTATTTGTGATAAGCCTAATATTATTTTGAATATTCATCCACCATTCACTTTTCCATCTACATTTGGTAAAATGCTTAGAAAAAGTTTTACTTGGTCAAACCCAAAGATTCAGCTATATTTAGAATCAGAACATAACATAAGAGAAGACAACAATTCACTCAGACCAAATTTTTTTTTTTTTTTTTTTTTTTAATTCAATTAAAAATTAATTAAAATATTCGAATATAATTCGAATATTAAAATGTATAAAGCACTGAAATTCGAATTTGATTATAGAGGGAGATTGACAGCCCTACCGTGCATGCTGTCTGTTTGTTCTTATGGGGCAATGTAAAACAAAAGTCTGGCGGCTTTGTTCTGGACAATCTGTAGTTTCCGCAGTGTGCTCTGTGATGCAGGTGACCATACAGGTGAGCAATAGTCCAGGTGTTTTCAGTGTGCTCTGTGATGCAGGTGACCATACAGGTGAGCAATAGTCCAGGTGTTTTCAGTGTGCTCTGTGATGCAGGTGACCATACAGGTGAGCAATAGTCCAGGTGTTTTCAGTGTGCTCTGTGATGCAGGTGACCATACAGGTGAGCAATAGTCCAGGGGCCGGTTGCACCAAGTGGTCTTAACTCATTCACCGCCAAAGACGTCTTTGACGTGTTATCAGAAATAGCCCTCCCCGCCAATGACGTGTTTGACGTGTTTTTGTTTTTATTACTGCAGGGCGTAGTTCAAACACTTCCTCAGCCTGTGACATAGTATCAGGTCCCTAGCATCTAAGACAACACGTGAACAAACACATACCGCAGCTGTTGTTTTGAAATTGAGCAAGAGGAAAAGCAGAAAACGGATAAACGCTTCCTTGTGCACTATGTGCAGACAGGAGAAACGCCATTGAAACGCCCCTGGCGCGCTGCAGGAGCTGGTCGCTTTCCTGTGTGCCAGCCGGAGAAAACGGGAGAAAGTAATCCAGAGATGCGTTTGATCATCGGAGGAATGAGGAAATGATCGATCAGAGGGCGGTGAGGACGTGTTGAATAGCCGAGGGGAAAACGGGAACGATCAAATAGCAGGGAGGATACAGGGAGACATGGACGAGGACGGGTGGACCAGAACAAAACAAAATAAACACACGAACAGCTAACAAGCCAGAAGCGGCAGTCACAGCAGCCCGCTGTCGTTCTCAAGAGCTATTCAGTTGGTTCATGAAATCGCTGGGCTGCGTGCCCTCCAGTGTTGCTCCTGGCCAATCCCGGCGCCACAGGGCGTGGTTATTGCTTATCCTATGTGGGGTTAGAAATCACGCAACGAAGGGGGATCGTGTGTGTGTGTGTGTGTGTGTGTGTGTCTGTCTGTCTGTCTGTCTGTCTGTCTGTCTGTCTGTCTGTCTGTCGGTGTGTCTGTCTGTCTGTCTGTCTGTGTGTCTGTCTGCACACTCACTCACACTGCTGTATTGTTTAATGTAAAAAAAAGCACTTCATGTGTATATATATATATATATATATATTTATTTATTTTTTTCTTCTTTTTCATTTGTGTCATAACGAATAGTATTTACATGTCTGATGTCAATACAGTTCAAAATAAAAGAATTGAGAGCGAGTTCTGCTTGAGAATGTGTATTTTACAGAAATTGTATTTTACAGAAATTGCCTTTTCTCCTGTTTGTCATCTCAGAGAGACCTTTTGGGTGAAAACAGGGTGTATATAAATGGATATAAGTAGAGTACAGAACATGCTAAAAGCTCACTTTTTTTTCCCAGAGACGTACATCTTCATTTTGAGGTATTGCAAATCACTCTGGTGCTAATAGATAATTTACTGTGGGTCTTGAAAGATGACCAACAATTATGAAAATCTTTGGCCTGTGCTAAATATTGGCAGTCCTAAACTGGCCATGAATGAGTTAACTATGCCTGGTCGTAACTCCTACGTCGGTCTTAGTTAAGACCAGTCTTTAGAGTGGATTTATGCCTGTTGCACCAACACGGCTTACGTCTGGTCTTAACTATGCTGGTCGCAGCAATGCGCGTCCATGTGAATTGCCAGGGAATGCACCCTGATTGGATGATGTTGCAAAAAATGTGCCTCGCGACCTGCTTGGAGCGTCACTGTGCCACTACGCTCTCTCAGCCACTACTGTACCTCCCACCCTCCCTCGCTCCGGGGGGAAAAATGGCGGCGATTGAGCCAGACAGACAGTCTGAATGAAATTGAATGTAATGTTCCCAAATTCTATGTATTAAATTCAAAAAAATTAACGGCAACATTTGGGAAGGCTAAGCCACACAACTAGTTAGTTATAATCTAACATCGTGCTTTCAAAGACGGAGAACTGGCTGTGTTACGACGATGACGGTAAGGACTCAAAAAGGTCTCCGCGGAGACAGGCAGGCTCTACGCCTCCTCCTGACCAGGCGTAAGAGTTACGCCTGGTCGTAGTGAAAAGAAGGCTTAAAAGCCGTCTTGGTGCAACCGGCGTAGCCGTTAGGTCGTAAAGTTACGACCAACTTAGCTTAAGACCAGTGTAAGACCAGTTGGTGCAACTGGCCCCAGGTGTTTTCAGTGTGCTCTGTGATGCAGGTGACCATACAGGTGAGCAATAGTCCAGCAGGTGTTTTAGGATTAGAGATTTGACTACTTGGCCCAGAATGTGTGGTGGAACATAAGGAATGCATTTCCTTGCCATAAAGACACCGGTGCCCATTCTCCAATTATATTATTATATATATATATATATATATTATATATACTGTCAATTATATTCTGTTCTCTTCTCCATCATGCAAAAATATGGAGAAACATATTTGCCACATTCATTTAATGATCCAACTGAGGTGCCTATTCTGTATAAAACAACCCAATCTACGTATAATAAATAATCAAAACTAGGAGGAACAAATAGTTAGGCATTTTTGGCTGCCGGACAAACTCCTGTTTTGGTGCTTATATAGCAAGGGATTTAGGTATAGACAGGCCATTGTATTTAAACCAGTTAGTATTCTACCATAGTGGGCCTGTATGCAAATATATAGAGGCACATTTATGTTTTCATCATTGCAAAGCTACAGCACAGTAAAGAGGATATTAATGTGGTGTGTAACTCTTTATCGATCTACTAGCCTCTACATTTTGCTCTCAAAGCGCACCAGATGGATGCATTTTATTTTTGAAATGTAAATGGAACCGTGCGAATTGTAAAACACAATAAGGGGCACGTGTGCGAATACAGAATTCAACCGTTCAATTTCATTTTTAATGTCACGCTCAGTTTCAATGTTGTTGCAGTCAGTGTGTAGTCAGTGAAGGCAGCACTGCGCAGAACCAATGGTGTCCGTTGAAAAAAGCATGTGATCGACTCATCGACTGTACGTGGATTTGTACACGGGAAACAAAGCCAAACGCTACAGCAGACGTTATGGCTAGCGCCTAGCGTTAGCTGGCTTGTAATGACATCGCAGCTAATGTTTGCGTTAGCAATGCAAGCGTTAGCATGCCACTCGCTAACGTCTTCAAAAAGACCCGTCGACAATCTGGCTAACGTTATGCTGTCTGTTATTAGATAGACCATCTAACGCTATCTGATATCAGCCATCTGTTAACGTTACACAGCTATGGTTTTCAACAGAACAATAGCCAATGAGCTGTATTGAGCTCTTCTGGTAGGAAATAAATGCATGTTGCATCATGATAATACTTTGAATTGAATTCAACTGAATTGTAACGTATCAGAGATTAATAGAATCATATTGAATACACGCTATATTATATATATTATATATATATATATATAATTATATATATATTATTATTATACACGCTATATTGTTCTGTATCCCATTTTAATTGTGCTCCTGAAATTCTTTATGTGCTAAAACATTTTTCAACTCAGTAGCACATGTGCTCCTTGGGGAAATGGTAAGCGTCGAGCCCTGATGGTAGCAATATTATTATCATTACATTTGCGAATTTCCATTTTATAACATTATCATTTGGTTCAGGAGATGAAGATTAACTTGATTGTTTGAGAAAGATCCTTACGATTATCGTGACGATTTCAACCGTAAGCCAGTCCTACTGTAACGTAATCATTGACAGCCGTCATACTCACAGTGCGAGCACATCTCCAAGGGAAAGCTGGCTTCGTTCCCCTGAAAAGAGAAAGGGGAGAGGAAGACAGTCACACCAACGTTCCACAGTAAAGGCTGAGGGTGTATTCACACCTGTAGGTCGTTTGCTTTGTTCCGATTCAGGTACTTAATTGATACAATTGTTGCATTTGTGCCTTGGTTCGTTTGTGTTCACACAGCCACAAATGAAACGGTCCAAATAGTATTGTCAAACTTCCTGGATTGGCCAGCAGAGACTCTGATAGGCTAATAGCCTCTCGGGATGGACAAAATAATTCCCAGAGATTTTCCTATATGATTATAAAAATGCGTTTTGTTAGACCTACATTTTAGGCTATGTCGGGCGTCCGCCGTGCGAGGAGAGAGAGAGAGAGAGAGAGAGAGAGAGAGAGAGAGAGAGAGAGAGAGAGAGAGAGAAGAAAGAAAGAGGGAGGGATCGGGAGAGAGAGAGAGAGAGAGGGAGAAAGTTCTTTATTTATTTATTAATGTATGCTATGTAGCCTATGTATTTATTTAGCCTATTTAGGCTATTGGGAATTTGGAGATAGAAGATCAAAGACCCTCGCAAATTCTGCTATTAGGCTACTATCACGGAGATGAGGATTAGCCGAGACATAGGCTATATGAACACCTGTCCTGTCAGGAATAAAATATTAATAAATTATTTAATAATAACGGACATTTCGAGGAAGACATGCAATCAGTCTGATTGTCTGATTGAACCAGACAATCTTATCACAAAGAAGGCTGGCTCTGATTACCACGATTTGTTTTCATTTATTGAATGGAGACCAGAGAGAGCGAGAGAGAGGGAGAGAGAGGGCGGTGTGCTGCGCAGCACACCGCACGCAAAATCGTAGAGATTCAACACATTAACGTTGCTTCCCATGGTCCGAGGTAAGTTGATTGAGTTCAAACTGCTGATGTGATGATCCAAAAATCCCCCAAAGTTTATCGATGCAAGTCACAAGTCGCCAAAACAGGATCTGAAAGATGTTGTTTTTAAACGATAAAAATGTTCATTCTTCAGGCCATTACGCACAGCGCAGCTGACTACGGCAGCTGGTTTATCCAAAAATGCGCACCGTTTACTGCTGTTGTGGCGGATCGAGGTCGGCTCACGTTCTCACCACAAACGAACCGCACCAGAGTTCGTTTGGAAGCGGACCGAGACCACCCTTTCTTGGCGATCTCGGTCCGCTTGTTTTGTCCCGCATCCGAGTGCGATTGCTGTGTTCACACTCCCCCAAACGAACCGCACCAAGGGGGAAAATGCTCTCCGTTTCGGAACAACTGCTCCAAACGAGATAGGTGTGAATACACCCTCAATTATGCTCACCCTGCCGTGAAGGGCGCGGGGGTGGAGCGAGGGCCGGGCGCGTCAAATGACGTAAATTTGTTGGGCGTGGTTATTCGCTAGCTCCGTCGGGCGCTCGCCGTGTGCCTGGTTTTTTTTCTCACAGCGCGAGCAACGCACGGCTTCTCTCCAAACATGGCCGCTTTCAAGCCACTGAGCCCTGAACACGGAGCTGTGTTTTCGCCACATTTCTTGACCCATGTGGTAGGCTATGAACTTTGATTTGCAACTGTTCGTTTTTAGTCATTTCACCAAGTAAATGTGTTGTGTTGAGAGCATTATTGAGAGAGAGATTAAAAGCAGCACAGAGTAGGCAATCAGGGCTGAGAAGTAAAACGGCTTTCAGTAAAAACAAGTTTGGTGATTCCTTCATGTGCGGTCGTTTGAGAGTGAAAGCGCACTCAGTGAAGCAGCGGTACCGTTACAGCACGAATAGACGCGGATCAAAATCCAAGTTGCGGCTGGCTTGACAGTGGTTTGGCAAACGACAGCTCAGTTGACCGCAGTTATTTTGAACGGCTCTCGGAAAGGAACGGAGTAGAGGTCTTCGGGTATGCCCGACCCCCCCGAATACCCGAGGATCCGACCCGGACCCGGCCGGGTCTGGGTCCATTCAAAAGAAGTGACTCCAGGTCTGGGTCGGTTCCGGTAGCGATTGTCACGGGTCTCGGGGCTCTGACAGTGAAATGCCGGGTCCAATAAGACCCGAGTGGACCCGGCGAGTGGCTGTCAGAGCACTTTTTTTCCGCTCCCCTCCCGAGTCTGTGCGAGCCGAGGGCGTGTAATACGCGAGTGTATCCGAGAAGAAGACCCGTGATCAGCGCTGATCACGAGAGAAACACATCAAAACAGCACACGTGAGGCTTGTTGTCACAAACTGCAAGTCAATCCATAGAGAAAATGACTAGCAAAGAGCGTTCCCATCTGCAATGAAAATTACTGCCTCGTTTACATGAGGCGCATGTGACCACATGCGTACACATGCGCCTCAGGCAAACGAGGAAGTGAGTTTCGTTGCAGAGAGGTAACCCTCTTGCTGGTTCCTCTCGCTATGGATTTAATTGAAGATGACTGTTTCCCGTACTTGTTTGGATTATTATTTGATGATCGCATGGTGAGTAGACTACACAAGTCACAACATGTATGTGATTGTTTCTAGCGCTGTTGTGTGTGTGTTTTTGGGCGAAGGAACGGCGGTAGCATAGAGGCAGCATCAACCAGGGGAGAATGCTATAACCATAATGTTAGTTAATAAAGATGCACAAAGTTTCATTTGATATACAACTTGTAGCAGTTAACAAGCAACTTTGACGTCGACACCACTAGTCTCTGCCTCTGTATTTCTCGGATCTGAACGGGCCGGTGAGCCGGAACAACTGGCGACCGTATAACTGGCGACCGTCAGCCAAATGCGTCTGTGGTTTCCACAGCTACGCCAGCTGTTGAAAGGACGCAACAGAATACATAGCTGTCCTTGTGAATGCCTGCGTTTCGTTCCCCAAATAACATATCAAAACATACCTGTCTGACTGAGTTGTCTCATGAGACCTGAGGAACCGTGTCACGCAGGCTAAACACTCAATTGCATTCTGAACTGACGATGTTTTGTTGTTGAAAACAGGAAGAGCAGCACTCAGCACAGGTTGGCCACGCCCACAGATCATCCAGCGACCGACACAGTTACAATGGAAGATTATATTTGCTTTTAATATTTGCTTTAATAACATCTAGGGACAAACAGCAAATTAGCTTAGGCTATAAATGTTATGATATATGACATCAGACCGTTTCTTGTTTAAATGTCCTATGTCTCTGTCTCTACTCAAATAAACAATAAATGAAAACAAGACAAAAAATGAAATTATGTACAATAGTTTAATTATTATGGCTAATTTATCCACAGATGTATAGATTCAGAATGCCAGACCAGTGTTTTTAGTCCTCATGAATGAGATTATTAATTTCAAGAAAGCAGTGAAATGTGTACAAACCAGACACACCTTGAGTGATTTCCAAAACATATATAGGCTATTTTGATTTCTGATTAGACCTCTGACTAATTTTTGTTATGTATTTTATTTATAATTAGTTTGAATTCTAATTTCTATGATATTTTTTTTAAGTAATTGCTCTTCTTGTCTTGAATTTGTAATGTATGATCACTAATGACTGGAAATGCCAGACTTTGTTAACAGAAAAAAACACTGTCAATGGTTTCCATGTATATCCACTTGTTCCCAACACTAATAGCAGCCGTTTAAAACATTTGTACTACCCGCTGTGAAATTGGAGCATATACAGTAAGTGTTTCCCAACCAGGGGTACGTGTACCCCTAGGGGTACTTGAGCAGCTTGCAGGGGGTACTTGGAAAGATTTGGCATTACAATTTATTTCCAAAATGATGGGAGAAAAATAATTTCAAAAGTAATTTCATAAGCCCATTGTTAAAATGGCACATGCACGCACATGCACTAGTTCCCCCCGACAGGTGTCAACTGTTACATGACTGATAAATGGTTCAAAAACGTCCAGTTGCGGTCGCTCCAGATTCAGATTTAGGAGAGCCTGGTTATAAAAGTAAAAAGGAGGCCAATCCCAAACACGTCAGTTCAGTGAAACATATCTTTTGTATGGATTTCTTTGTACGTCTGCATATTATTACACTAAAAGTTATAGAACAAATTTAGGAGCATCATCAACAGGCATGAGTGAGGGGGTAGGCTACTATTGGCAATTTGGCATGGCAAAACAACTCAAGGGGTACATAAGACAAAAAAGGTTGGGAACCACTGCAGTAGATGACCTGATGGGACACTGGGGTCATGGACACCCCAGAGGCACCTGTGGATCAATGGGTAGGAAGCCCAAATTCTTTACATGGAGATTACATTCTATTTTTGAACGATAATTTAATATAATTTATCTCTGTTCTTTCAGATTGAATGCACTGGGTCTGTGTGGGACGGGCCGACATGGCTGGGGACTTTTTGTGTTTGGGCTGCCTCCAGCTGCTGTGCATGTTTTTTTCTCTCTTTCTCTCTCCTTGTAGGCCTACATATGTTTTACAGATTGTGTCAAGTACAACAGGAGGTTTCAAAGTCTGAGACTATGGGCTTCCCCTCAGACAAAGCTTGGAAAAAGATGCAATATACCTCCACCTAGCTTACTTGCTTAGTTTAGCTCTGAGGGACAGTATTTGATTTTGGCCTGCCCTCATTAAAATAACTTTACTTTCTGACGTCTGTATTCTTGGTTGGGATGTAAGGAGTGTGTGTGTGTGTGTGTGTGTGTGTGTGTGTGTGTGGAGGGGGGGGCTCAATTCTATAATGCATTTTTGGTCTTGTCAACATTTTTTTGTTGTGCAGCTGATGCAGGATCTTAAAACTCCACTATTTCCGTGTGGTTGAATCAAACATTTGCTCCATTAATTTGTGTGTGATCCAACTGGTTTAGGCACACGAACCAAAGGATTTCATCTGCAATTCTTTTTTCCATGGACATTTCATGAAAAGCTAAAAGTAGCCTAGTTTGATTTGGTCACACCAAGTGATTCAGCTATACAGTATTTAGAATTGGAATCAGGAGGGGCCGAGGGGCCATATAACATTTCACTCAGACCCAAAAAAGCTATGAAAAAAGCAAGTTAAAGATGGTTTTTTAGACTTTTTGTTGACGTTTTGGTCCGAGTGAAATGTTCTGGTGTCTAAATATAGCTGAATCGCTTGGTTTGACCAAGTGAAACTTATTTTTAGAGGCATTCTGTTGACTTTGTCATTTGGCTCTCTATTGGACACATGTTAATGCCCATGTTTTTTTAAGAGATGCTCAACAATCACAGTGTGATGTTTAGGTGTTCATACTTCTGCCCATATAGTGGGTTTCCTACAACTGCTCATCTCTTGTGTTACAAAGATGATATATATCCTGAGGTGAATAGCAGTTGTTACAGCAGCAAATTCACAATGGTAAAACCCAGGACAAGTCACAGAGTACGAGAAACACAATACTATCAACAGGACACTCCAACTCCACCAAGGTAAACAGCACACTGTACAAGAGACACAATGCATACAAATGGGATAAGATATAGCCTACAGTAATTCATATGTATGCATTTGTCATATTTATATGTTCTTCATAGTAGGCAACAAAGTAAATAATGTATCTTGGAAGAGGAAATGTGTTAAGACTTTTTTTCTGTTAACAGTCTGGCATTCAGTCATTACATTAGCCTACAAAATCAATACTGAGCAATTACAGAATTGTGATCAAATAGAAAACAATATTAAAATCAAATATAATCTTGCATTGTATTGCATCTTGTAGTCTAAGTTTGGCGATTGAGGGTATTTTTCCATTGAGATTGGTGGTTGATTGGTCGCAGGATGATCTGTGGGCGTGGCCAACCTGTGCTGAGTGTGTGCTCTTCCTGTTTTCAACAACAAAACATCGTCAGTTCAGAATGCAACTGAGTGTTTAGCCTGCGTGACACGGTTCCTCAGGTCTCATGAGACAACTCAGTCAGACAGGTATGTTTTGATATGTTATTTGGGGAACGAAACGGAGGCATTCACAAGGACAGCTACGTATTCTGTTGCGTCCTTTCAACAGCTGGCGTAGCTGTGGAAACCACAGACGCAATTGGCTGACGGTCGCCAGTTATACGGTCGCCAGTTGTTCCGGCTCACCGGGTCTCAGATTTCTAAAAATAGACGGGTCCACTCTGGGTCCTCTAGAACGGAGCCATAAGATTCGGCTCCCTTCAAAGAGCCGTAATTCCCATCACTAGTGTTTATGGCACTGTTTGAATGTGCATTTTGGGTGACTGAACCGAAGTAGGCAAATGCCCCATTGACTACCAATAGAGGGTATGCATGTGATGTCACAGAGGCAGAAGTCACTGTGGGGTCACGCCCACTGAGTCACAGCAAGACTGAGCTTGAATGCAGTAATCAGCCTAGATAACTGACACCTGCTGCTCAGGGAGGAATTAGACACTCATTTTGACACTCGTTCCGATTGAGGGGGCGTGTTCCAGTGGGTGTGCATACCCTCTATTGTTAGCACTAAGCTATTAGCATTGAGCTGCTGTACCAGTTTTGCACACAGATGGAAAATAAAGCCATGTGCGTTCTGGTTTTAATATAGACAATATGGCAAATGGCCTGAACTCCCACAAAGTTGGCGTATCCCTTTAAATGTCAATTTTAACACAGTGGTGCCACAAAATCATATGGTGTCTTTTTATTTAAAACCTGCACTTTTTTCCGCCACAACTAACACAATTTAAGCTTTTAATTTGAAGTCAAAACTACCGAATTCCCGTTATTGCCCTGCCTAATTTTGCGGCTAGCTTGACATAGCTAGCTAACGTTAGCTAGCTGCTGTAAACCACAGTCACTTTCGGCCGCAGCTAGCTTAGCGTCATTACCCTGCCTGGGCTGACCTAACGCTATATAGCTCAGTGGGGCTGACAGCTAGCCAGCTGTTGAGTTTTGTTGGCTTATTCTGTAGCGTTACAAATGAAGCCGTCTGGAGGACGTGTCCATAAGTGTCAGCTCGTCAGCTGATGGAAAAATAAAAGTCAAGCGATGAGCCAGCTACGTCTTGTATGTGGGGATCGGGGTGCTAGCTACGTTAGCTTCAGATAGCCTGGAGTGCCGTGTACAGGCTGAATGGAGAGACAACAGATTACAATTTCCTCACCATCCTGTCTGCCTGCCCGGTGTCAGTCTGCTGGAGAGAGAGAGAGAGAGCCGTGTGGAGCGGGCGGTGCTCAGAGAGAGAGAGAGCTGTGTGGAGCGGACGGTGCTCAGGTTACAGCAGCCCGTCACTGCTTTCTCGCGACGGATGCCTGGAGGATCTGCAGCTAACCAGAGCCGCAGAGAGGGGGAGAGAGAGAGAGGCAAGGGGAGGGGAAACCCAAAGCGTCTATTCAAAAATGAGTCACTCGATTTCTTCTTCTTCTTCTTCTTCTTCTTCTTCGTGTTTATTGGCAGATTGCAAACACTATTAGGGTGCATACCGCCACCTACTGTAATCTAATAGTTTTCAAAATTCAGTTATTTACATTGAAAAAATAAGTGTCCACCCAAAGTGCTCCAATTCAAAATCCATTGTCCATGCTGTAAACTCTTCTTTCATGTGTGGTGTGTGAGTCAAGGATCACACTGTGAACTGATTGATAGTTTTTAATAGCGAGAGTTGCGTGCAGATTAGAGGTCTTCGGGTATGCCCGACCCCCCCGAATACCCGAGGTTCCGACCCGGACCCGGCCGGGTCTGGGTCCATTCAAAAGAAGTGCCTCCGGGTCTGGGTCGGTTCCGGTAGCGATTGTCACGGGTCTCGGGGCTCTGACAGTGAAATGCCGGGTCCAATAAGACCCGAGTGGCCCCGGCGATCAGCGCTGATCACGAGAGAAACGCATCAAAACAGCACACGTGAGGCTTGTTGTCACAAACTGCAAGTAAATCTATAGAGAAAATAACTAGCAAAGAGCGTTCCCATCTGCAATGAAAATTATTTCCTTGTTTCACTGGCGCCGGAACAAGGGGGACATGGGGACATTTTGTCCCCCTTAAAATTTGGTCCCCCTAAATTTTTTTTTTTTTTTTTTTTTTTTTTTTTTTTTAAATCTGAGGGGCCAACTGCCCCTGACGCTTAGAGCCCACTTTACACTGTTTACACAGCCTGTGATGCTTGTTAAAGCCGTGAACATTGTGGGATTATTACACCTGAGACAGACAGACCCAGGGATCAAGTTACAGAGAGCCCACTTTACACTGTTTACACAGCCTGTGACACTTGTTAAAGCCGTGATCATTGTGGGATTATTACACCTGAGAGACAGACAGACCTGGACTCTGTACTGCACTCACTGTCATTGGCTGCTGCTATAATCGTATACGGTTATTGTTATTTTATTTTTGTGTTGAGATGACAAGTTTTGCACTGTGTTTCGAAGTGATAATAATAATAATAATAATAATAAGTTCAGTGTTTCTGCCTGTGTTGCTGTCTGTTGTAGTGTAATTATGAAATGACCTAAAGGGAGAGCAGGTCACCAAGTGAGTGAGAAAAGGAAAAATACTGAATAATTACATCACTACAGTATAATCCTAATGTTAATTTAAAATGAGATATTCATCTAAATATGGCTAAAAATCATCCAAACGTCCATAGAAACGTCAATTTTTCGTCGGCGCCCTTATGGGCGCCGATAAAACAATAGACAATAAAAAAAAAAAAAATTGAAAAATTGAAAAAAAAAAAAAAAAAATTGTGTCCCCCTTATTGCAAACTCGTTCCGGCGCCACTGCCTTGTTTACATGAGGCGCATGTGACCACATGCGCACACATGCGCCTCAGGCAAACGAGGAAGTGATTTTCATTGCAGAGAGGTAACCCTCTTGCTGGCTCCTCTTGCTATGGATTTAATTGAAGATGACTGTTTCCCGTACTTTTGGATTATTATTCGATGATCGCATGGTGAGTAGACTACACAAGTCACAACATGTATGTGATTGTTTATAGCGTTGTTGTGTGTGTTTTTGGGCGAAGGAACGGCGGTAGCATAGAGAGACTGCCACTGTACTATCTAACTAGCGTTAGGCAGCATCAACCAGGGGAGAATGCTATAACGTTAGTTAACTCATTGAGTGCCAGCCACTTTTGGAAAACGGATGCTCCCAGTGCCAGCCCTTTCAGAGCGTTTTCAGTGATATCTCGAGGCCCACAGAATATTGTGTGATATTACTATGTAAACACCGAACACGCCCAAAGAACGATGAGACTCTATTGTATCATCAGCAAAAAAAAGTTTATTGATATCATTTTCCGTTCTTTAGTTATCAGCAGTAGAAGATAGGTTGTTTTCACCAAAAACAGACGTTTCAAACTAGAAGCTGAGATATTGAGCCTTTTGTGAAATGAAGCATTTCAAGCACATCACTGACTCTGAAGCTAATATTTTCTGATGTAGTGACACCTCAAAAATAATTTCCTTTAATAAAACAGCGAAAACAAAGAAATTTTGTTTGGCAAAATAATATTTTTTAGCTGCAACCAGCAGCGCTGGCCCCTGCGTGCGCAGACCCTACACCTTCTTGCTGGTCTTGATTTACTGCTGGTGGGCATCAGATATTCTAGCTTGTGTTTGCCAACCAATCTGTCCATCGAGCCTGCTGTCTGGGTCAGTGTTGTATGCTGCCCTGCGTGCCCCACCCCCCTCAACTGCAAACCCCTCCTCCGTGGGTGTGTCTCTGGTGGCTCTGGTGGCTCTCTGCTGCATTTGCTCTGCACTGAAAACCCAGCTTTTTCACAGCGTTCCGCCATTTTTGTCGCCGGCTCCCAGCGCTTCCAACTGAGAATAATAACAACTCCACAACTAATCATGTGGAGGAGCTATCGCAGCAGAGACGGAGGGGCTCAATTGTGGGAGCAGATTGGCTGCTGCAGGCACAGCTAACGTTATGCTTCATGCATATCGATGCATACCGATGCGGTTTCCGTGTCCCCACGGCTTCTTCTGTTTTTTTCCTCACCTTTCTCTAATCTGGAGAGCACTGTCGCCACCTAATGGGTCCGTAAAATAGCTTTTACACATTCAACATCCCCCATATTTGTACAGGAGATACATCAGGCTTTGATCCACGTCCCACCGTCAAAAAACGCAATTGACGACTTTAGTCGTCATTGGCACTCTACGTTACTATTTGAATTGACGACGATAGTCGTCATTGGCACTCAATGAGTTAATAAAGATGCACAAAGTTTCATTTGATATACAACTTGTAGCAGTTAACAAGCAACTTTGACGTCGACACCACTAGTCTCTGCCTCGGTATTTCTCGGATCTGAACGGGGCCGGGGTCTCAGATTTGTAATAATAGACGGGTCCACTCCGGGTCCGGGTCCGTCATTTATCGGTTCTGAACGGGGCCGGGTCTCAGATGTCTAATAATAGACGGGTCCATTACGGGTTCGGGCACAAATTCCCCGGGTCCATTAGGGTCCGGGTCCGTGATTTTGGACCCGTGAAGACCTCTAGTGCAGATACATTGGCATGTGATAACGAACTGCGTACACGCTAGCGGTACTCGGACCCAAGCTGGGGCTAGCTGGCACGCTGATAGGCTTAGCTTGTAAACAGTACGGTGGCTCACAGTAGACAACATGCGATTATCAAATCATCTACATCCTTTCCCTTTAGCTCAGTCAGTCTTTTAGAAAACAACCAAATTAGACTTTAGACTTTGACTTAATAGCTAACACAAATCAAGGCGGATTAATTATTCACTTTGACGGATGTGCCTATTCATAACACTGTCACCATAAGTGCATAGAAATTTAGTGCAAATATTCAGTAGGCATAACATTGCAAAACATCAGCATCCAATACTTCACAGTATACAGATTTTTTTCAACAGGCATTGCATAGCATTTTCTTTCTTTTTTTCTTTTTTTTTTCTTTTTTCACTGCATATATTTCGGGTTTGGTCTGCAGGTGCGACCTGAACGTGTTGTGTATTGTCTATTACTGTTCCCAGTGCTCAAGCGTGTTGTGGGCACAGGGCGATGAGGGGAAGCGCCCTGTGGTCGTATGGCGTTTGGCTCAGGACTGTGCGGTGTGGGGGGAATACAGTCCATAGTGGAGGGGCTGGTGACCAGGGAGTCCGGGTCCTCTGCTTGGAGCGGTGGTGGCGGCGGCTCTCCACCGCGAAGGATGTGGCGTCGGTTCCTCCTGTATGTCCTTCCATTGCACTGGATGATGTAGGAGCGTGGCTCTGTGCTCTTTTCCTGTACAGTCCCTAGTTTGTCGTATCCGTTTGGAGTCTGCAGACGCACCACTTGTCCCTCTGATAAAGCCTGTAGTGGGCGGCTCGACTTGTCATAGTGGCGCTTGAGAGTGAGTCTTTTGTTAAGGAGTTGGGCGTTGACTTGCTGGGCACATTTTGGGGTCGGTTCCAGTAGTTTGGTGCTTACTGGAATGGCTGCGCGTGTCTGTCGTGACATCAGACGTTCAGCTGGGGAGCCCAGTGTTGAATCACGGGGAACATTTCTGAGGTTGAGAAGGTTGAGGAAAACATCGCTTCCATCCCTGTGCGACTTCTCCATCAGCTGCTTGGCACTGCGCACTGCTCTCTCTGCAAGCCCGTTTGATTGGAGATATTCAGGGCTGCTGGTGGTATGCACCAAATCCCACTGTTTGGCAAAGTCCTTGAAATGCTGACTGGTGTACTGCCTAGCATTGTCAGAGAAGAGAGTGTGCGGCGTGCCGTGGACTGAAAAGTGTCTCTTTAGCTTGGAGATCACTGTTGACGATTTTATCTCACGGAGAAGATCGATTTCGAACCATCCTGAATCCTTATGTGCCCAATAAAGTTGCAAAAAACTGTGGTATTTTACGGAGAGTAAAACATGTTTTGTCAAGAAAAAACTTTGTGGACCTATACTATTCTATGATTTATCCCTTCATTTCTTATGGAAATATAGTCTGGGCAAGCACGCGTACAAAACCAGTCTTTCTCCCATTTTTCTATTACAAAAAAAAATGTTAGATTGATCACAAACTCTCCCTGGAATGCTCGCACTGTCCCATTATTTCAAACTCTGGAGCTGTTAAACATATTTGACATTAATAGATTTCAGATATGTCTTTTTGTGTTTCAATTTGTCAATAATTTACTTCCCATTTCTTTCGACAGATTCTTTATTAGTAGGTCTCTTATTCACTGTTATCACACCAGATCTGCTGATCTTCTACACAGTCAGTTTTTCAGAACTAACCTTGGCCAATTCTCAATCAAATACAGAGGTCCAATCATGTGGAACAGTCTTTCTGCTGCACTCCGTAGTCACTCCTCATTTCCACTTTTCAAAAAAAAACTTCAACAACTTCTCTTAAAAGAGCACAGTACTTTTCTTTTCCTTTTTTTTCTCTTCTTTTTTTGTATATATATATATATATATATATATTTTTTTTTTACTTTTTATATTGTTTTAAATATATTGTCTTGATTGTGTTTTTTTTTCTTTCATTATTAGTCTTTAATTTGTTTTTAAACAGGGCCGTAGCCAGGGTTCCGAAATAGGGGAGGTCCAGCAAGGGGGCGCCGCCGAAAAAAAATTGAGTTTTTTTTTCCCCCTTTTTAAGCCATATTTAGAGTAATATATCATTTTAAATCAACATTAGGATTATACTGTTGTGATGTCATTATTCAGTATATTCTCTTTCATGTCACCACCTGCTCAGCTCTCCTGTCAACATAATTGTAACTAACAAACACAAACTGTTTTAGCCAAATTCATATCAAAATGACACCTACAAACACAGGTACACAACCCAAGCCGTACACAACACACAAAGTCATCATCGATAATAAAAAAAACATACAGAGGGACATTTATTTATTCCTGATAGGAACGATTGAAAAATAAAATAAAATATATTATGTTGTTTTTAACTTTACACCACCTCTTTTTGTTACTTATTGGGTCATGAAACTGAAACCATGCATATAGCCACCTGCATACCTGACTTCGGGAGCTTGGCAATTGGCATCATGCATGATTAGCCAGTAGCATCCCAACGTGTCACACAGGTAACATTACTTAAGAGACAGACTAGACACTTACTTTCTTGGTTGTTGCTAAAAAATCTGTCAAGTGTCACTCACTGTCTGTCGTTCACTCGCTCACTGTCTCGCAGGTCGCTCACCTTCAATTATCTCGCCAGGCAGACAGACAGTCATCACTCACCACCATGCTGCTGCTCTCTCGGAAAGTTACCGCGGACGCGGCGTCAGATGACTTCCTGCCTGACCTGCCTTTCGTTTCAAAATAAAAGCGATCCCGTGTTTTTCATGCTTTTCCATGCAGATTGTTTTATAAAAAAAAAAAAAAAAAAATTCTCTGAAATATTAGGGGAGGTCCGGACCTCCCCGTCCTCATAGCTAGCTACGGCCCTGCTAAGGTGAGACTCTATAAGCCCTTCCGGGTTTCTTTCCCTCACCTGCACAATTTCTTTGTATTAAGATACTTGTACTATGTTATTCTTTTTTTTCTCTCTGTGCAAATAAACAATCAATCAAACAATCAATCAATCAATATGAATCCACAAGCACTTGGTAGTGCTTGCCATGCCATTCGAAAATGTCTGTGGCCACTGTGGACCATGGGAGGTCTGGAACAGGGTGAAGTCGGAGAGGTTCCTTTTGTTGATGGGGCCTGGTGCTGTTGCATGTTGTGCACGAGAGCAACTCCTCAGTGATGTCATTTGACATGTTTGGCCAGAAGATGATGCTTCTCGCTCTGCGCTTAGTTGCTTCAGCACCTGGGTGCCCTTTGTGCACAATGTTGATGTACTCTTTGTGCAGAGACTGGGGGATGATTGTCTTGTGGCCTTTCATAACGATGCCGTCCTCTACCTTTTCCTACTCAGCAGCTATTTTATGGAACAAACTCCCTGAGAGTATTAAGACACTTAACTCCAGGTTCTCTTTTAAGCTTGCCTTGAAAAAATGGCTGGTTGGCTCCCAAATGTGGTCATAAACCTTTTACTTTCCTTTTTATTTGCCCTTTCTTAAAACCTTTTATTTTCCTTTTCTAATGTCCCCTGAATAGGCGGGGTTTTTAAATCCCTAGGTAGGTTCCTGTTTTTAGCATATGAGCTGGTCTCTATCTTATTATTTATTGATTGACGCATTTTTACTAGATATCTAATTAACCATTCACTTAAGGTTTTAGAATTTTGATTTGAGTGGTAAATGTTATCATCTGTTTGTGTATGTTTTTGTCCTGCGCACACACGCGCTCATACCTGCATACAGATTCACTACTCTTGTCCCACACACAAGGACCACAATGGAAACAAGCCCTCGGGCTTTATTGTGTTTTATTCCTTTTGAGCAATATGTTGATGTTGTGTTTGTCTTGTACTAACCTGCTATTATTGTTTCAATAAAGTTATCAATCAATCAATCAATCTACTATGAGTTCGTCTCTGTAGGGGAAGAAAGGCATGAGAGCAGGCTGGAGGTGGCTTATTTTGGTGGGCCGTCCTCGCTGGATAACTGCACTGAGAGCCTGCAGTATTTCATCCTCTGCTGTATGCAGGGCTGGACTGCAATGTAATTCTACCGGTGCAATGGCCGGTGGGCCGCTGGCTAGTGGGCCGGTCAGGTTGGTGAAAAAGTATGTATTATGTATTTGATTGGGCCGGTAGCGGCCCATTCAGGCGTCAATAATGAATGATTCTGGAGTGAGACCAGCCCTCTAACCAATCAACGTTGGTCCACGTGGGTCTGGGCCGGCCGTCAGCGGCCCATTCAGGCGTCAATCATGAATGACTCTGTCTGGTCTCTAACCAATCAACGTTGGTCCACGTACAATTGGGCCAGCCCATTGCAACTGTCTGTCACTTCAATCACAGTGTTTGAAAAGTAGCGCTGCATCATGGCACCACCGTCCACCTAAACGCATTAAAATCACTGACTTCACATCGACGTGTCGTCTGCGTCTCACTCGTTTGAGGTAAGTGTGGCAGCTATTTGAATTTGACCAAGCGATAGGATTCTGGCTTGTAGCTTTGACGCGCGCCGCGGTACACGCCAAACTCTATTAGAAAATGTGGCAATTTAACACACTGCCTTCCTTGATATCGGCAATCGCACCTACCTGGTAGAAAACTACCTAAAGGCCTTCACAAATTCGTAGAGCCTGCTGGTAAATTCGGCGTACATATGATCGACCAAGCACTACTTAATTTCAACAAAATGACAACTTTTAGGATTGGTGCACACTGCTAGGTAATCGATAAGTGAGCTAGCTAACGTAACGTTATTCATGGTGGTAGCCAGGTGGGTTAATCGGCAACAACGACGTTATGATTTTCACGTTTTTATAACATTTAGATTAATATCTAAACTGTGCTTATTAGAGTAACTTATAAACAATATTTCATTTCCAATGACTTGCTTGCTTGCTCCATCAAACACAGGCATGGAATGAGTTGAGTTGTAACAGACTATGGGGAAAGATACATCAGACATATGGGAAATGTTTGTGTGGCTATATTATGACCAAAGTAATCTACTCTATATTTTTTGGTTTTGAGTATCTAAGTTTTAGTTAAGTTTAGTTTTATAGTTTCACCTATAACAATACTGATTCCTAGTGGTAGGGACGCCAACATGACAACAATCAATACACTTGTATTTGCGTTAAAAAAAATCAGTGTTGTTATGTTTAGTACTGTACTTATGTCTATTTAATAAGTAAACGTTGAGTTCTCACTGGGCACGTTTATTCAATGCTGCAACATCATTACACCTAAAACCCCTAGACCGGGTCATAACATGTGGCTTTAAGTAAATCCCCAACCCATGCGAGCGCGAGCTCGAAAAATTGGGCCGATTCGAAATTGTGGGCGGCCTATCTGAGCCACATGGCAGGTAGCTTTCTTGGTCCCAGTCCAGCCCTGGCTGTATGCATTCTGAGTTCCTCCAGGTGGGCTCTGGAGATGTAGCTCACTGACATGACTTCAAACGCATTGCTTTCAGCAGGGCTTTGGGAGTCTTCTGTGTTTGGAGCCCTTGAAAGAGTGTCTGCCAGGTACATTCATTTGCCCTTTTTGTACACTAAGCTGATGTGGTAGCGTTGCAGCTGGAGCAACATTCTCTGGAGACGGGCAGGGGCGGTGTGGATGGGCTTTTTGAGGATAGTCACCAGAGGCTGGTGGTCGGTCTCCACGAGCGTGGGCTTTCCATATATGTAGTCCCTGAACTTTGTACAGGCAAACACGACAGCCAGGAGCTCTCTTTCGATCTGTGCATATCGTGTCTCCGTGTCCGTGAGGGTGCGTGACGCGAACGCCACCGGCCTGCCGTTCTGCATGCACCCGGCTCCGAGTCCATAGCATGATGCGTCACAGGTGAGCGTTACTGGCTCCTTGACGTCGTAGAATGCCAATACGGGTGCGCCAGCCAGGCACGACTCGAGGCGGTCGAATGCGTCTTGATGTTGCTGGAACCAGCACCATGCAGTCTCTTTGTGGGTCAGTTTCCTCAGCGGCGTTGCGATGTCACCGAGGTTCGGAATGGATTTCGCAAGGTAACTGACCATACCAAGAAAACGCTGTAGCAAAGCAACGTCTGTGGGGACTGGCATTTCAGGCCTTTGCTTGTGAAGATGTGGCCTACATAGCCTACTTGGTAGGGCTGAACGATTTGGGTAAAAAATCTAATTGCGATTTTTCTGACCGATATTGCGATTTCGAATTTAATTTCGATTTTTCAAGGATCGCTTGGCCTTTTTTGCAGCCGATGGCCTGGCTCCTTCCTGTGCTGCACTTTGAGGCACAGCAGCAGCATCTGGGGGTGATGGCAGCCCTCTTCTCCTGCAAAACACACACAACACAGACACAACTGTTAAGTTTCACATGAATGCAATTCACAGGCAGCACACACATTCATTCACACATCAAAGATGGGGCACAGGGCAGGCTATATACACAAGCAGTGTTTCAGTGAAGCCCTATTTTGCAAGGAAAGGAAGGGGAGAGAGGGGGAGGATCAGGAGAGAGGAGAGGAGTGGGAGAGGAGAGAATTAATGCAGGTTACCTTTAGTGCCACCTGCCACCTTCCATCTCTCTCTTCACCCGGGCCTTGATTTGTGCGGGGGGGGGGGGGGGGGGGGATAGAGGATCAATGCATAAAAGAATCAATGCATAACAGAAGCATATAATTACATATCTTTACATATTTTTAGAAACATAGGAACACAATATAAATATCAGTACATTTAGAGGAAGCAGGACTTCAACTCAACTCAACGACTTCAGTGATTACATCAACTCCACCACACAATACCTCCGTTTTACTATGGAACATTCCAGTGAGAAAATCAATTTCCTTGATCTCACCATCTATAATAACGAACATGGAGGCCTATTCAGTACCATTTATCGCAAACCAGTTAGTAGGAACACCCTCTTGAGAGCAGATAGCCATCACCCGCAACAACTAATCAAAAACATCCCGGTGGGTCAATTCCTCCGATTGAAACGAATTTGCAGCACGGAGGATGAATTTATTCTTAAGGCTGGGGAGATGAAGGAGTGCTTCTCAGACAGAGGGTATGCCGAGACTGACATCGCGGCAGCCTATGAAAGAGCTGTGCGCACCCCGAGAACCCGCCTCCTCAACAAAACTGTCGGTATTACACCCATACAGCCCCGTCTCTGCTTTGCCACCGAGTTCTCTCCCATCAGCGGAGCCATCAAACAGATAATGTTGAAACACTGGCATATTCTTCAGTCGGATCCAATCATGAAGTCCCTCTGTCCTGATCCCCCCCGAATCGCCTTTAGGCGAGCCCGATCACTGAGAGACAGGTTAGTACACAGCACCATGACCCCACCCCCCTCTACTCCCACCTGGCTACCACCCCCTCCCTCGGGTTTCTACAGATGTGGCCACTGTACTCATTGCTCCAACTCCTCTGACACAAAACATTTCCTTCACCCCCGGACTGGTAAAAAATATCCTATCAAGTCCTTCATAAACTGTAGTACCACACATGTGATCTACATGCTGAAATGTTTATGTGGGAGTGTCTATATAGGACAAACTAAACGTGCATTAAAGCTTCGCATTGCTGAACACAAAACGGCCATCCGCACCCAAAATCTGGACTATGCAATAGCAAGACATTACAAACAAGCCCACCATGGCTCAGTCGCCTCCCTTAAGTTCTGGGGGATAGAGAAAGTCTCTTCCCCACAGAGAGGTGGCGATATCGTCACAAAACTGTTGAGGCGTGAAGTCTTCTGGATTCATACATTGAATACGGTGGAGCCTAATGGACTTAATGATGAGCTCAGCCTCTCCTGCTTCCTCTAAATGTACTGATATTTATATTGTGTCTCCCCCCCCCCCCCCTTTTCCCTCTTTCCCCTCCCTCCCACCCCACCCCCACCCTCCTTCCTAAGTGCTGTCACAGGATTGGCTTATTAATTGACCACCCCCCATCGCGTCTAACCAATTGCAAACTGCCTTGTGTATTGGGGAGGTATATTTAAACTGCTGTCATTCTGTCATTCCTGTTTGACCCTGATGAAGACGCGTTGCGTCGAAACGTTGGTGCACTTAGCCTATTAAAAAGAAACCTTCTCACCAGTGACCCGTGTGCTCCAGATTCTTCCTTTGCTGTGATATCCTCCTGTTCTGAGAAGCACCGTCCTCCCTCTGCGGGGGAGCTGAAGCGCAAGAGATTCCCTTCTTCATAGTTCCAGCCTTTTTTCGGTGCTAAATCATCCGGCGGCCGCTTCTTGTTCTTGTTCAGCTGAAGCCATTACACTTCCGAGTCTTGTTAGATAGCTGCCCTTCCATTGTAGAGAATGCAGTCAGTGGCGCACTATTAAAAATCCAGTCAGAGTGAATAATTGTGTCAACTTTTGTAAAGTTCGCTAATCGGCTCGCTAGCTAGCTATATTCTGGAGACTGCTGCAGCTATGCTTTCTCCTCCTCCATCCACATCCAGGCACCTTTGATACTGCGTGCTGCTGCTGCGTAAACATACGTCACGTCTACTATGGCGTGCTGCTGCTGCTTAACGACGTCACGTCACGTGTACCTACATGCAGTCATGTCACATGTTAAATCGAAGCCTTTGCGATTAATCTAATTGCGTTGTTTCAAATCTCGGTTTCGATTTAAATTTGATTAATCGTTCAGCCCTACTACTTGGTACCAGGCGAAATTGACACTTGTCTGGATTTAGCTTGAGGTTGACCTCTCTCACCTGTCCAAGCACTCTCTTTAATATAGTGCCATAGTGCGTTGAAACACTTCACTTGCTGAGTTCATTGGGTGCTGAATGTCGTCATCATTGAAGGTTTCTTGTCGAGACATATCTGCCAGAATGAGTTCTTAGCGTCCAGAACTGAGAACACTGTAGCCCCCGGCATTTGAGCTGCTACCTGTTCAACACTAGGCATGGGGTAGTGGGGCCTTTTCAGTGCTGTGTTAACACATTCACTGCCAGCCGTTTTTTTTTTACTGTAGGTAGGTTTTGCCAGAGGGTTTTTACAAGAGCCGAGGATTCTTTTCTGCTTTGACTTTGTGAACACAAAGTTCACAAAAGTACTAATAGAATGTGTGCTTTCTCTGTCTAAAAGAGTTAGTTTGTAGAGTTAGTAGTTATGTAGATATTAGCCGTTGAGTACAGCATGGTTTCAGCGTCTGAAAATTTATTTTGAGATAAATGGCTTCTTGTGAAATTCGATAGAACAGTCACTTTAACCATTAATTTTTGGCATCAGTAAGACCGTCAGACACCGCTCTCCCTTCAAACTCCTCCCTCCGTGTGTCTTCTCCTCCTTCCTCCTGGCTCTGCAGCGGGCGTGTCAAGCGCGTTGCTGCTGCTGCTGCTGCTTGCCTGCCTGCGACGCTCCTTGTGCGAGTCAAGATGGGCCGGGGAATGCGTGGGCGATGGGCAGATGTTGATTCTGGCCTTTCTGCGGTGTTTCAAAGTGTGTTTCACCTATAATCTATTATGCAAATCGCTCTCCGCTCTCTGTGCTGCTGCTGCTGGCGCGGCCGCTCGGGCAAGTCTGGATGACTGTAAAATCGCCAAGCAATTTCCTTGAGAATGGCTTCCTCCCGCCGCTGTTTTTTCTTTGCTTTCGCTCGTCTGGGGGGAGCACTGTCAACACTTAGTGGGTCGGTAAAATAGATTATACACATTCAATACCTCCAATAATTGTATAGGAGACGTAAAAGGGATTGATCAACGCCCCACCGTCAAATTTTTTTTTTTTTTTTTTTTTTTTTTAACACGTCGTTGGCAGTCAACAGCTGGATTCTGAAAACGTGTTAACACGTCATTGGCAGTGAACGTGTTAAGGTCTTTTGGGTTGATACACAGCTGGATTTCTTGCTTGTCTTTCTTGTGTGCCGCGACCATGGAGGAGACCCAGTCAGTGGGCTCGCTGACTGGTGTTATGACACTGTGATAGCAAAGTATTGATTGAGTGCTTATTGATTGATTGCTTATGAACTATGGCCCTTCTAAGATGTATTTTGTGAACTATGCTCTTCACCAATTGCAGAATATTCCTGTACAGGGAGAACATGTATCTTGCTTTGGGTGGGTAGACGTGGAGTGTTATGTCTTGTGAACATCAGATTGACTACTGACGTCATGGGAATGTACTGAGTTGGAGAGAGGTTGTATGAAGTGGAAAAGTACTGCCCTCCAGATAGGGGGGGGGGGGGGGGGGGGGGGTGCCATAGTTTCAGTATATGATGAGTTGTAACAATGACTCGTGGCTCTTATCTGACAACGTGGTCGGGAAGAGACCCTCTGTGCACAAATGTTAATGTAGAATAAAACCTCCTGAATACACTTGAAACGGATATCTCATTATTGATGGATCAGCAGGGCATTTCAGCAATTTTTCCATCACAACACCTATGTTCTGCATCCAGTTCAGCTTTCACTCTCTCCTGCATCGCGACAGGGATGCGGTGGGCTGGCCGGACCACAGGCTGTATGTCGGCGTCCCCCTTCATGGAGTAGGTGAGTGGAAGTTCTCCGAGCTCATTGTTGAACAGATCTTGATATTGCCTAAGAATCTGTGTGTTGAAGTCTGTGTTGCTCTCCATGGTGACTTGATGAACATCAGGGCTTAATTTGACAATTCCCATGTCTATGCACGCACGAAACCCTAGCAGTGGTTGCACCTCTCTGTCCACTATGAAGAAAGGCAATGAGTGGTGTTGCTCCTTTAAGCAGCATGACAGTGCAACCGTGCCGTTTGTTTCAATTCTGGTTCCACCATAAAGCAACAAGGTTTGTAGCTTTCCTCTGCTTTACAAGCTGCTCGCCGTCAGCCACATGTTTGAACGTCTCTTGTGACATAACGTTGCATTTTGCTCCTGATGTGTCGACTTTCATTTCTGTTGACTTGCCACTTATGTGTATTGTGACGAATCCTTCGTCCTTCTCATTTGCATATGAATTGACACAGTCAACACAGTTATCGACCTCGACACCGTCCACATAAAACGTTTCATCTTCATATGTGGGCTGCTCCACTGTCACTTCATGCACAGACTGTCTGTAAGGCTTTCTGTTTGTACTGCTTTGGCTGCGTGGTTTAAACTTGCAGCAGCTCTTGTAGTGGTTTAGCTTGTTGCAATGATGACACTGTTGTCCGAAAGCTGGACACTTTTCCCGCTTAGCAGCATGACTACCTCCACAGTTGTTGCATCTTGTGATGGTCTGGGAGAATGGCTCTAACGGCTTGATCTCTCTCTCTCTCTGTTGCACTAAGAAGCCCCCCGGCTGGCCTATGTCCACCAGCTGCGGTATGGCTCCATGCAGATGCGTGAACAGACCCACACCCAATCTTATCAGACGCAGGCGGGATCCCATGGGCGGGAGTCTGTTCCGGCAGCGCAGACTTTTCGAAACTCTGCACAGGAGACTGCAAGACTGTCCGGTAACTTGTGGTAACTTGTGGTGTCGGCGCGACACTTGTAAAGTAAAGTGTAAAGTAAAGTACAACACGGACGACATCTTTGGGGCTTAATTTGAAAAGCTGAATGCTGGTCTGGAAAAGGACGCTGTATTCAGGTCGTCTGATCTGAACACAGCAGCGCTCATGCAGGGCAGGCAAGACAGACAGGAAATAAACCTGATGGCATCTGGTTATTTTCTAGAGTGCAAAGCCTAAACGCTCGGTTACAATAACATGACACAGGAGAGCAGCAGGGTTTCCTTCTGTCCCTAGTTGAAACGTGGGATGACCACGCCCCAAACTGCTTCTTCCTGGAAACGTGCAGCAAGTATAAAAAAAAAAAAAAAAAAAAAAAAAGATGGTGCATGGTTAGGGTTTTCTTAACTACGACCAGACCCAAACCCTAACCCAAATTGTTGGAATTGCCCTAACCCTAATGTTTTAAATAAGAAAAATGCTTGTTAAAAATGTGTGAATTTTGACCAGGAATCAAACCCCTGTCATCAGATTGGAAAGCAAGCACCTTACCCATGATTAAGCTACAAGCCAAAACACAACTGGACCTGAACCCTAATCTTCACCACTTGTTTTTTCTTGCTGCACGTTTCCAGGAAGAAGCAGTGGCAGCGACCAATCAAATGAGTTTGGGGCGTGGTCATCCCTTGTTTCAGCGACCAATCAAATGAGTTTGGGGCGTGGTCATCCCTTGTTTCAACTAGGAATACAAATCGTACATGCTGGAGAGGAATGTCAGCACTGGGTTAAAGGAATGGCTGCTGTTCAAACTATAGGTTCTTTACTTTTATGTAGTCTGTATGCATGCATCCATGGAGAATAGCTTGAGAGCCTTAACGCATGTTAATGACGCGTGATTTCGAATCGCACATAGGTTACGCAAAAACCACGCCCTGTGCCCGCCTACGCAGCAGTCAAGCGCCGGGATTGGCCAGGCGCTCATGCTCATGTTGGGCTCTCTGTTACAGGGACACCATTCCTGTGAGAAGCAACAACACCAAGCGAGGCAGCAGCGAGGCTGCAACAAGGATATTGAAAGACAAAATCCTACATCGCACCAAAGCATACATTGTATTTTAATGTTATTTGACTTTCTGACCACCCGCCTCAGTGCTTATTATGAGGCCAGAATAACAGATACTGCTGGCCATTGGGAAGGCTAACCCTTTACTTTTGGTTTTATTTATTGTGTATGATTCAACTTTTTATCTATGATTTTATATTATTGCATGTTTTTGTTGATTGTTGGGACTTCACTGGCCTGGAACAAACGGCTGGACTGGAAGGGGGGGGGGGGTGCTAGGCCTATGTGCTGTAGCCTATTGTATTTTTAATTTGATATTTTTTATAGTTTTCATTTGCAGGTTAAACTGTCAGCTGAGCTCTGTTATTGAAGCTTTGGCTAAAGGCCTGAATTTTACAATGATGTTTTGAAATAAATGTTTAAAAATCGATTGTGTGTTAAAAGCTTGTGTTACGTTTTCATTGGCATTAATACACTAATAATTAATTTCAATGTCCCCTATCAAGAGCAATTCAGTTGGTTCATGAAATCGCTGGGCTGCGTGCCCTGCAGAGTTTGTGGTGTGGGAGATTCCAGCTGTCAAAAGAAGACAAAAGACTTGCTCCTGGCCAATCCCGGCGCTTGACTGCTGCGTAGGCGGGCACAGGGCGTGGTTTTTGCGTAAGCTATGTGCGATTTGAAATCACGTGTTAATGACCCATACCAGCTGGCCAGGGCGGAGTTTCTGCAAGTAGGCCATTGACTGTAAATAATATGGACGTAGCTATCCCATTAAATTTCGTTTTCCTGGCAGGGTTCAAGCGATGGGTGTCGTCATCTTGGTTTTAGTGGGACGGAGCGGGTTGAGAGGGTGGAGCTAGTGGGACCGTGCATGAGCGCCGATTAGCATAGCCTATGGGGGTGAGTTTACCTGCTGACAAACACGCCCACCTTAGCTCGAAGTGGAAGTTCCCCAAGCTAGCTGAAGCTAGGTCAGACAACTTCCTAAGAAGCTAGCTAAAAGGCTACGGCTACATCCAGGCCATCCACCTCTGCTCTTGTTCCTCCGGTTGGGTCCGTGAGGCAGAGGACTCGTCCCACATTCACGTTACATTGAGCTAGGTTAAATGAACACAAAACTATAATAAAAGTTGACCCAAAGATGTATCTGTTATTGACATTATAGCTATTATAACGTACTAAGCATATAAATAGTGGGAAATTGCAGAAATTATAGCCAGCTAGCTACCGTGAAACAACATTAACGTTGATCAATGTAGCCATGGATTAGGCAACTTTTTTATATTTCATTTCCTGAAGCATATTACATTTTATTTTACTCCCACAGTGTGGATCTTGAGTGACAGTGTGGCGTGCTGCTGAGAAGGCCTTGGGGATCAGCTTCAGGTGAACTGTCTGGCTTGGAATGGTCTTCTTTCTTGCTTTTCCCACGTCCTCCAACGAAGAAGAGCAGCAGATGTCATCATCTACTGTGCCTTTACCCACACAAGTCTTTATATCCACATTATTGATGATTATTAATCAAAACAATCTAATTGTGTAAATATTTCTGTGTGAAAGCACCAATAGTTAGAGAAGGAAACCTCTTTTTACATTTTATTTTGATTGGTGTTTTAATAAAATTACTTGTGATATCTCACATGTGGCTTTGATTTACTACCATTGAAAATTTAGCCCAATTTGTACAAAATGCACCAAGGACCACTTAAACCACACATGGGCAACACACATGGGCAACATACGCCCCCCTGTGTGGCCCGCGATGGAATTGCAATTTTTTTTTTTTTTTTTTTTTTTTTTACAGTGCACCTGAACGCAACATGCAAAATACCCGCTGAATAAGTGTCCAAATGTTCATGTCATTCTTTCTGGGCAATACTCTTCTGTTATAGCATTTCAGTCTGGAATATGGAATATCTTTCAATAATATTTATGACTAAAAGGCTAAAAGTAATCTCACGTGTAAGAAATTACTGTTTTACATTGAAGGAGAAATTTAAATAATTAACTTGTTGGTTTTGGATTTATTTAGCTTCAAGAGTGCATTTTTGTTCTTGTGTGACCCTCAACACAGGCTTTGAAAACCGCGGGCCACTTACTGATACTTATGCATAAATTAACCCACTCATATTCTGGTTTATTTCAAGAAAAACATTTCGGCTAGTGGAAATTCTAATTGGCTGGTAACTTTAAAATCTAGCAGCCATATTGGCAGGTGGTGAAAAAAGTTAATTTCAAGCCCTGCAGGGAGAGCAGGTGGTGACATAGGAGTGAGTGAGAAAAGGATCAAATATTGGTGGTTAAGACTGAATAATGACATCACAATTGTTAATTTAAAATGAGTTATTCCTCTAAACCTGGCTTCAAATGCCCCAAATTTCAGCCCTCAGCAAAATCTGGTAGCGAGGAATTTTTTTGTGGCCCTCTCTATCATCAAAGTTGCCCATCCATGGGTTACGGCATGACAATATTTGTTCGGCCCCCGGCAACAATCTGGGTTTCTCATGTGGCCCCCCATGAAAAATAGTTGCCCACCCCTGACTTAAACCAATGACAAAAACTCGGGGACCACCTAACTCCCAAAACATACCCAAAAACAATAGGCCTACTACTTCAACTGTAAATTACAAATTACATGCTAATTTAATGACAAATAGCAGTTCAATCAGGAGAGGCCAGTTGGTAGGATTAGACAAACTTTATTTAGCAATCGGCATGCATGGCAAATGCTTTGGCGCTTGACTCCATTGGCCAGTGGCGCTGCTCTTGAGGCAGAGGAGGGCGCCTGCATGGGCTAGGAGATCCCCGCTTGACTCCATTGGCCAGTGGCGCTGCTCTTGAGGCAGAGGAGGGCGCCTGCATGGGCTAGGAGATCCCCCCCCCGTGGGGGATCGGGAGTCAAGACTCGTTGGTGGTGGACTGGGGAGGTGGGTGGGGCAAAACAACGCTTCGGAGGCCGGCTTCAAGGGAGATGGACTGCCGTGGGCTGCTGCTGCTATGATCGGCCAGAGAGAGAGAGGTGACGTAGAACCCTTGCTATATATATGAGGATTAACTGACGTCATGTTTGACGTCATAGCAGACGTCATACTAGGATTTTTGACCACGTTGAGATCGGATTACGCGTGAGTGGCCTTCTGCTTGAACTATGGTCTGGAGACCTCACTTCAATCAGGAGAGGCCAGTTGGTAGGATTAGACAAACTTTATTTAGCAATCGGCGTGCATGGCAAATGCTTTGGCGCTTGACTCCATTGGCCAGTGGCGCTGCTCTTGAGGCAGAGGAGGGCGCCTGCATGGGCTAGGAGATCCCCCAAAAGGAAGATCTGATTACCGGAGGTTAATTGAGATCTGCAGGCGCCAGTAGTTGATTGCACTATTCCGGCCTTCAACCTTTTTAGCGACTTACAGCTATTTGCGGCTGGCGCTCCCAACTCGGTCGGGCACCTCGCGATAGCGCTTCCCAGCTTGGCCTACCTGGCCGCCTTGGCGCTTCGCGATCGTACTTTCCGGCCTTCGACCTTTTTAGCGACTTACAGCTATTTGCGGCTGGCGCTCCCAACTTGGTCGGGCCTTCGATCTTGCTTTTCCTGCCTTCGACCTTTTTAGCGACTTACAGCTATTTGCGGCTGGCGCTCCCAACTCGGTCGGGCACCTCGCGATAGCGCTTCCCAGCTTAGCCTACCTGGCCGCCTTGGCGCTTCACGATTGTACTTTTCCTGCCTTCGACCTTTTTAGCGACTTACAGCTATTTGCGGCTGGCGCTCCCAACTCGGTCGGGCACCTCGCGATAGCGCTTCCCAGCTTAGCCTACCTGGCCGCCTTGGCGCTTCACGATTGTACTTTTCCTGCCTTCGGCCTTTTTAGCGACTTACAGCTATTTGCGGCTGGCGCTCCCAACTCGGTCGGGCACCTCGCGATAGCGCTTCCCAGCTTAGCCTACCTGGCCGCCTTGGCGCTTCGCGATTGTACTTTTCCGGCCTTCGACCTTTTTAGCGACTTACAGCTATTTGCGGCCGGCGCTCCCAACTCGGTCGGGCCTTCGATCTTGGTACATTAGAATTTAGCTTGGCGCTTCCCGGCTTGGCCTACTTGGCTGCCTTGGCGCGACTACCCTGACTTTCTGCTCTCTCTTTCTCTTTCCCCCCCCAAAAATGAGCCGGGGAGTTTACTGCGCCTTGCTGGCGCCGTGCTTTCGGGGAGCCACCACCAACGAGACATTTTCTTCATCGGCACGGAAGTCCGGGACATTGTTTGTTGCCATGCTCACCGATTTAAGGGAGGAGGGTTCTTTGGGCCGCCAGTATGGCCGCCTGCTCCGGGCGGATGTAGCTGGAGAATGCCGATGACGACCAGCGGCCCATTTGCTGGAGGGAGGCGGAGGACACTCCTTGCTCGGCGGCCGAGGTGGCCGCTCCGATCCTGAAGGAGTGGCTGGAGTAGTTCTTTGTCGGGAGGTTGCATTGCTGGAGCGTTTGCTTGAGGTGCAGGGTGAACCAGGATCTTGTCATGTGGTGACAAGGTGCGATGAGGAACAGGGGGGCCGAGGGGCCGGTCCGAGGCCTGAGCCTGACGTAGTGAGCCATGGACGAGAAGGGGCAGAAGGGGGAATTGTTCCGGGCGATGACGATGTGCCGATGAGGGCCAGCGGCCCGTTTGCTGGAGGGAGGCGGAGGGCACTCCTTGCTCGGCGGCCGAGGTGGTCGCTCCGATCCTGAAGGAGTGGCTGGAGTAGTCCTTCGTCGGGGGTTGCATTGCTGGAGCGTCTGCTTGAGGTGCAGGGTGAACCGGGATCTTGTCGTGTGGTGACAGGGTGCGATGAGGAGCAGGGGAGCCGAGGGGCCGGTCCGAGGCCTGAGCTTGACGTAGTGAGCCATGAACGAGAAAGGGCAGAAGGGGGCTAGTGCCTTCCTGTATGCTATTGTGTGCTGGGGCAGCGGGGCTCTCTGGCTGCGGTGTCAGAGAAGAGAACGTTGTCCAGGCTACGCTCCATCGTGAACGATGACTCGCGCCCACTCCACGGCGTGCTAGTCGAACGCAGGAGTACGTTCAGTGAGAGACTGATTCCACCTAGATGCAGTACGGAGAGGCACAGGAAATCATTCCTGCCTGTGGCCATTAGTCTATTTAATGCCTCTCTTACAGAGCACCTCGGAGACGCTCAGTCTCCCTGAGACTGAGCCAGCCGATAGGTTAACTGTGCCTGGCTGAGCCACGTGTGGCGTATAGGGCAAGCCGACTTAATATAGTCCAGGGTGCAATAATGATAATTGACACGGAATGTATACTTACCTGACGTGTTTTGTATTTTGCTACTTAGACATTCCACTTATTTTTGCTTCTAGCGCATTTACTAGTTATTCTATGCTATGCTATGTTGTGTTTTTTTTTTTTTTTTTTCTGCTTATTGCTTAATATTGCATTTGCGTTGCATTTACTACTGTTTATTTTATTTTAAGCTATGTGTGTACTGTGAGCGAGCTACTGTAACCTGTCCCGATTTCCCCTCGGGGATCATTAACTCATTCACCGCCAGTTTAGGACTGCCAATATTTAGCACAGGCCAAAGATTTTCATAATTGTTGGTCATCTTTCAAGACCCACAGTAAATTATCTATTAGCACCAGAGTGATTTGCAATACCTCAAAATGAAGATGTACGTCTCTGGGTTCACCAGGAAAAAAAAGTGAGCTTTTAGCATGTTCTGTACTCTACTTATAGCCATTTATATACACCCTGTTTTCACCCAAAATGTCTCTCTGAGAAAAGAAATTGCAGAAAATGGCATTTATGTACAGCACACAATATCATGCAGAACTCGCTCTCAATTCTTTTATTTTGAACTGTATTGACATCAGACATGTAAATATTATTCATTATGACACAAATGACAAAAAAAAAAAAAAAAAAAAAAATATATATATATATATATATATATATATGAAGTGCTTTTTTTACATTCAACAATACAGTTTGCTCAGTGTGAGTGAGTGTACAGACAGACACACAGACAGACAGACAGACACACAGACACAGACACACACACACACACACACACACACACACACACACACACACACACACACACACACACACACACACACACAGAGAGAGAGAGAGAGTTCTGTCCACAGCTGCCTGCAGCTAGATCGCACCTCCTTCCCCCTCCTTCCCCATCAGCGTTTTGCCTCCTCTGCTGCTCGTTTTCCTCCTCTCGTTCGGGCTGGGAGTGGGACGAATGCTGCGACACGAGTCACACGACACAGGAACGGGTCCGCGGCTTGGCTTTGGGACCAGGCGCTGCTGGAACCGGATCGATCATGTTCGTCATGGGTTTGACTAGGCAATCCAGGTTCGCCCTGCAGCAAGGCAGCAGTGCAGCGCGCCGAGAGGCGTTTCAATGGTGTTTTTTCCTCTGTACAAGGAAGCGCGTTTCTCTGTTTTTCCTCTTTTCCTCCTTCTTCCTCGTTTCAAACAACAGCTGCGGTATGTGTTTGATAACGTGCTGTCGGCTACCCTTTGAGGATAGGGACCAGATGACATGTCAGAGGCTGGGTAAGTGTTTCAACTACGCGCTGCACTCATAAAAACAAAAACACGTCAAACACGTCTTTGGCGTGGATGGCTATTTCTGATAAGACGTCAAAGACGTCTTTGGCGGTGAATGAGTTAAGTCATTCTGATTCTGCTTCTGAAGAAATGCCAGAGGCATTTTACTTTGAAATTCGTTAAGAACAGGAGGTGGTGTATTAAGACCGGGTAGCTTAACACGGAAAGACGTCAGCATTCCCTGGGCCGTCTGGCTTCGGTCCGAAGTTATGCAGTAACACTCATTCTAGCTGATGCTCAGACAAGCTCCGTGGGCCAGGGGTGTTAGAATGGCCCCTTGCGTGGTTATTATTATTATTGTTGTAATTATTATTATTATAATTATTATTATTATTGTGACTCCCGCTGGCCATTTGCCAGAAGCGATTTCCGCTTAGGCGTCGGAGATAGGCAGGCTGAGATGCCCGCTGGGTAGAGTAGTCAGATCACAGGCCAAATAACTTGTCAGTCAGCTTCGCTTTATTTAGTCAAAGCCCGAGGGTTGATCTGACACCTATATTCCTTTGTGGTGTTGGATACACTGTAATCAGGGATCTTGCTTTATCAGTGTCATTTATTGTATTTATTGTTTTGTATTGTTTTTTTGGATGTGTACAGAGTACAGCTTGTTTGCAGTATTCATGCCTTAAATTGCCCTTTGCGGGACTGGACTGGTAGATTGCCCGTTTAAATGCTGAAGTACTGATACTTTCCTCATGGGTCCTTTCGCGTCCACGGGTGACTGGTCCTCCGGGGTATGCTCGGTGTGCTGTGGTCGTCAACCCCGTCCTTGGTAGAGCAGGTAGCTCTTGAGAGAGGCGGGCAGGGGCAGTCCGTGGATTCCGCTCAAGCGGTCCCTTCCTAGAGCCGCCCGCACGGAGCGCCTGCACAGGTCCATCAGAGGGAGGGGATCCGGATCGAGTCCGTTTATGTACCGGATTCGTATTTCGCAGTGTCCCCACACGGCGCTCACTGCGGGGTACACCTTCCTGCCCTTAAGTCCTCCGAACGCCACCCCTAGGTCATGTCCGTCCACTATGACCTAACGTCCCCTCGTCCATGTCCAGACGACTAACAGAGCGAGTCTGGTATTATGAAGGTGTCGTCGGGCTCCAGGAAGGGGGGTGATAGTTGAGTTGTTTTTTTAAGATTGTTGTTCAAATAAACCCCCTCAGATCGGCTAAAGTTAAGAAATTATCATTGTCATCATCACAGAAGCTTCCTAATTTAATTTATCAGTCACCATCAGTCACATGGGGTCACTGGGGACCCAGAGGTAGAAAATAAACAAACTCAGCTGCGTGTAACAGCAAAGATAATTGAGAATGAGAAGGCAAGAGTATATAGTGCCTTTTTGAAAACAGCGCTGCGGCCATTTTGGCCTGAAATACGGCTCCTTGCTGGGGCAGAAGCTTAGTCTCCAAAATGGCGGATTGGCTGTGTGCTGTCGCATCTTTACGATAAAAGGTCTCTGGTTACCGTGAACCTCCGTTTCACAAACACCACGACAAGGAGAGAGACAGCTACTTTTCACACTCTGTTTTGGATTAAGAGGATGTCCTGAAGTGTGACGGTGGATTAAAGACTTGATGAAAAACGTCATGTGATCTGGTGGATTATAGTCTTTGTGACAGAAAGAACAGGACACCCGATGGGTTAACGTTACGTGGATGCGAGTTTTACTGCCGAGTGCGACTTTCTGCTTGACTGCATGTAACGTTAAACTTTTATCGTCCATGAATTCCTGGGAGTGCTTATTATTTTCGTGAATGGATTATTTTACGTCGCTGGATTTGGAAGGGAAAGCAAATTGCACTACATTTCAGCTGTTGCCGCCGGAATGAACCGTTCGCCCCATGGACCTTTCGGTCTGCCCAGAGTGCCCGAGATGCCACGGCGCTCCGGCTTCAGCGCTTCTCCAAGCCGGTTCCCGTCAATCACCGTGAATCTGCCCGGCGGCCTGGAGGTCAGTGCGACCAGGAAGTACGTGGCGTCTCGCGGTGGCCCCGCGGCCTGCATTTCCCCAGCGGCTCCCGGCTCTCGGGGCGGCTGCCTCTACTGGTCTTCGCCCGCGGCCTCTCGCACGTCCGCGCCGATCGGCCTCTCCCTCCGGCACGCTCGCACGCGTTCTTGGGCGTCCGCGGCGCGGCGCTTCGTCTTCTGCTCTCCTACCGGGGCCGTCGCAGTGGCGCGCGGGGGGCTATGCTGGCAGCCTGTGGTCCGGTCGCTTCGCCAACGTCTTCGTCAGACACCTCGGAAGGCAAGTACGCTCCGTGGCCGGTCCGGGACAGGGGACCGATGACTGAACTCGACATGCCAGGAATGGGAATATCCACGGGTAGAGAAGGCTTGTGGGTGCTGATTCGGTCTGCGGATCTGGTGCAAAACAACGCTTCGGAGGCCGGCTTCAAGGGAGATGGACTGCCGTGGGCTGCTGCTGCTATGATCGGCCAGAGAGAGAGAGGTGACGTAGAACCCTTGCTATATATATGAGGATTAACTGACGTCATAGCAGACGTCATACTAGGATTTTTGACCACGTTGAGATCGGATTACGCGTGAGTGGCCTTCTGCTTGAACTATGGTCTGGAGACCTCACTACAATTAATCTAATTTTTGGCTTCCCACAATTATGAAAACAAGATAACTGATATAAAAAATATATTTATTTTAGTTAGTCCATTTACTTTTTTTTTTTTTTTACATTTATTTCTCCTGTTCAGTTCAAATATATTCAAAGTTCAAATAAAAAAAATTCAAGTTCAATAAATGCACAATGTTGCCAAAGTCAAATAGGCTAACTTTTGCCATCTTCAAGTTGCATTCAGTGATGTTTTTGTGTTCAAATAAGTGTTAAATGGCTCTATATTCTGACAGCAATTACTGAAATAGAGTGTTTGGTCAGTAACTGTACTCTCTCCTGTAGCCCATGCAGGCAGAGTGGACGTATCTCCGCAATACCAACAGTATAAACCAATAAACCAATAAACCATACAGATTATTTGTCATTGTAAACATAAATGAGGGAACAGAGACATTGTATTCAAGTAGAACACAACACACTTTATTAAAAGACAGTCTGGACAGGATTGACAAATACTAGTTCACTTGCATTCACCTCAGACAGACAGGACACTACTTTCAAGTCTGAAATGTATCTAGATTTGGTAGAAAAAAGAACATTTCAGCTTGTCGCCTGATGTCACTATTACTGGACAGTAGCCGACAGCAGTAAGGATTTTGACAGTTCTGATGAATCAAACCACAGTCCAAGTCAGAAACACAATCATCATATATGCTGTGAGCCTGTTAGAATTCAAAAACCAATACTGCCGACAATTAACTAGCCCATGTCAAGCTGTTAAGTTGTGTTAAGTTAACACTGTTAACGGTATGTCAGCTCTCAGTTTCAATCAGTCAGTTTCTGAATTGCAATAATGTTAACGTTAATCTCAGAATGTCTGTTATAGTAATACTATAATAAAAAAGATAATAATAATATTAATGATAATGGGTCATGGCATTGACGTAACGTTACCGTAACGTATCACCTCTTAACAGCTAGGTTAGGCTACATCTGGAACTGAAATGTGACATTAACGTTAATATTTCTATTAAGTCAAACACACCTTAACGTTACAGAGTGTTGCACTTTCTGATTAACATCAACATTGATCAAGTCATTTCGGTATATTCAGTGTGTGTGAAAAGGATAATAATGTTACACTCAGTTTAGCATAGCACAGATGGTCGTCTGGCTGTTAGCAGTTAGCTGACGTATAGCTGACCACCGACAACAGCACCGGAAAAAGTGGAAACCACTTTTCTTTGAGGTACGGTTACTACAACACATCGCAAAAAGGCATATTTACTGTCCAATATTTGGATTAAATTGACAAAAAGACGCAACACCACAAACATGAAGTCAGACAACTAAAGAAAGCACTATCCAGCACAGGCTGCCGGACTGGCACTATGGCCGCCTGTCACTCAACCGGGCCACACCCTTAATTATGCATAACTTTAAACCCTTATCAAATGTAAACGGGTGAGTTATAAAAGATATGACCCCCCCACAGTTGTTATGAAAAGGTGAAATTAGCTATATAGACCAAAACCGTGTTTCGGTCCAGGCTGTAAAGACGTTTAATTACTGTTACAAAGTGGGGCATTTTAACAGGAACGACGGGACTTCTGAGTCCTGCCTCAAGTGGCCATTCGAGATATTACAATCCTACAGAATTGTGAATAATGAGTAAAACAATTATCAAACAGTAAAAATCAAACAACTTATAATCAAGTCATTCAGAAACATCAAACATTATACACTACGGGCCCTATCATCGCAAAGGCGGTAATTTTGCGTTAGCGCCCATTTTGCGCTGGAATAGCGCGCAGAGCCCTAATTGTGGGCGTGTCGGCCCGCTGCACTTCGCGTCATCTCGGCGCAAACCTCATATAGGCGTGTTTATGCCCATAACAGTATTCACAAGTGTGAGATCACTCCCCTTAAAAGCCACAGCGTCACTGCCATCACGTCTGTGACGGCGAGTGAGAGAGAGAGAGAGAGAGAGAGAGAGAGAGAGAGAGAGGAGAGAACGAGAGAGGGAAGAGAGAGGGAGAGAATTGGAGGATGAACCAGTTCGGATTCGTAACGAAAATTGATGCTGATGGAACGATCTATTTGAAACACACTAAAGGGCCGTCGCGCAGTTACGCAGTGAATATCCCCATGTCCCAAAGCGTGCGCTTACTGTAATTAGTCGTTTCGTTCATATAGGCTATAACATACACATTTAAAAAATATTCGTTTCTTGGTAACACTTTATTATAACTATACACTATAGGCTAAAGCATTAATAAAGCATTAGTAAATACTTAATTCATCATGAATTCATCATTTATAAAGTATTATTCATACATCACTAAGCATTAGTAACACAGTTATAAACATTTTATTCCTGATTAATAACTTAATCTCTAATGTGTTTAATGATTGTATTCTCATACTTTGTAAATGATAGATTCACCATTTATAAATATGTATTATATCAATTACAAACCGTTTAGTTAGGAGTTGTTAATGGCCTGGGTCATAATATCAGTTAGAAAGTGTAAGTAAATGATTAAACAACTATTCATATGTATGTACATTTATGTGTACATTTGTACATATGATTTAGACATGGTTACTGAGTGTTAGTAGATGGTTTATAAACACTTATTGATACTCAAACTCATGATTAATTAAGGTAGTTACTAGTCATTAGTTAAGTATTTTGTGTGAGCCCATCTAAAGTGAGGACTATGCCTTATAAAGCATTTAATAAATGAGATAGAAGGTCTCGGCTGACCTTGACCAATGGAGGCAGATGTCTGAATGGCCAAACGGCCAGGGAATGATTCTGAGAGATGTGTTTCACTCAGGGTTTTGTGTCTCTAAGAGGGTCAGAATTGCATGATGGGACAGAAATGCAAATTAAGCCTCCCAGAGCCTTCTAAACAGCCAATAGGAGGATTTCTTGAATAACTCTGGAACTGACGCTCGGATCTTTATGAAAATGTCCAGGAAGGGAGCATGGGCTTTCCAACGAAACCGTCCATGAGTCTCTACGACCTCGGGAAGTGGGTGAAATTGACATTTTGGTGTATTTTTATAGGTTTTTAAGTGTCAAAGGTGTAATACTTATTTATCCCTAAACAGTAGATGGGTGGGGTTACTCCCCTAAGGGTTTGTGGATGGGGCGGTTCACTTGGGTTCACTTTACTTACACTTTCTAAATGATCCTATGAACCATTAACAACTCATAAATAAATGGTTTGTAATTGATATAATACTCATCTATAAATTGTGAATCTATCATTTAAGGATGAGAATACAATCATTAAACACATTACAGATTAGGTTATTAATCGGGAATCAAATGTTTATAACTGTGTTTATAACTTACTTACTATCTGTTAGCTTAGTAATGTATGAATAATGCTTTTTAAATGATGAGTTCATTGGGAATTAAGTATTTACGAATGCTTTATTAATGCTTTGTAGTGTATAGTTATTATGAAGTGTTATCAAAAAATATTTCTTTTTTATTGTTATTTATTTATTTATTTATTTTAAGTAGTACTTAAAAGAGGCACTATAAGGAGCCGTGGCTCTAGAGCCTCAGGTTGAGTATCGCTGCATCTAGTCTGTGAGAGTAGAGCATGTTTGGTCCTGATCCATGGAGGCTGGACTGAGGCCTTGGTAGGTGGAGTCTGGATCCAGAGTACCGTACGTTTGGTCCTGGTCCATGGTGGCTGGACTGAGGCCTTGGTAGGTGGAGTCTGGATCCAGAGTACCGTACGTTTGGTCCTGGTCCATGGTGGCTGGACTGAGGCCTTGGTAGGTGGAGTCTGGATCCAGAGTACCGTACGTTTGGTCCTGGTCCATGGTGGCTGGGCTGAGGCCTTGGTAGGTGGAGTCTGCAGCGATGTCATCATACTCAGGATCAGAGCCTGTCTGAGCTGCAGCGATGTCATCATACTCAGAATCAGAGCCTGACTGAGCTGCAGCGATGTCATCATACTCAGAATCAGAGCCTGTCTGAGCTGCAGCGATGTCATCATACTCAGAATCAGAGCCTGTCTGAGCTGCAGCGATGTCATCATACTCAGAATCAGAGCCTGACTGAGCTGCAGTGATGTTCTCATACTCAGGATCAGAGTCTGCCTGATGAAGAGAAGACAGACAAGATGAGAAAGGAAAACTTAACTTTCATATAAACAAACACAAATTTGCAATTATAGCTGTGACCAGATATGCAAATTTCTGATTTTTGTGGACCAACAGAGTGACTTATAGAGCTGCCCCCTGCAGGTAATAAAGGACCAACAGAGTGACTTATAGAGCTGCTGCCCCTGCAGGTAATAAAGGACCAACAGAGTGACTTATAGAGCTGCTGCCCCCTGCAGGTAATAAAGGACCAACAGAGTGACTTATAGAGCAGCTGGAGGTCAGACTGATCTGCAGAACCAGAGCCGTATATATAGAAGAGTCGCAACATCTCCATTCACTCCAATGGACCTTCTTTTTTTTTTTTACTTTTTTAGAGTTCCAGGAAGTAAGGTCCTGGATTAAGCAGCACTGTCGAGTTGCAGCAAAATGGACAGTTTGTGTTGTACTTTGAAAGTGTTTTTTTCTAGAATCAAATTGTACATTATCAGCTTCATTTTAGCATTCAAAAGTAGTGCAAGACCCCTTCCTGGCTGTTCATTGGCTAATGAGTCATGCATTTTGGTCCTCCGCTGACGCCACTCTCTCTCTAAGTTGCTCTGCGCATAAACCAAACAGAATGTGAGGTCATGTGATCAGTATGGTTTACCAGGCTCCTCCTACATGTGTTCTGCACACACTGTAAACACTTTATATGTCCATTTTAAAGGATTTTCCAAAATTATAACACTTAATTGAAATGACAGTTATTACTATTTATTATTTTCTTTTTTGTTATTCAACAGATTATAAAATGTGTTATCTGATTTAAAAAAGCATAGATAGTGCTAACACTAATAGTGCAACTTTTTCAATTGGAACTGTAATTTTACATAGAAAGAATCCAGCCAAAGTTACTGCCCAGATATTTTGTTGAATTTGTTTGTTATTAAAAAGTAAAAATAGATAAGAACAAACAAACAAAAAGTTTAAAACAAGAGTTTGACAGCATGGGTTGCCTAAGCAACAATAAAAGTAAAAATAGATACAAAAAAAAAACTCACCTGCAAGTTTATGGTTACAGAGTTTCCCCTGGTGCTCGAACCTGTGAACACAGACAACACAAAGGTTGTTTGCGTGTGTGTGTGCATCTGTGTGTGTTTGTGTGTGTGTGTTTGTGTTTGTGTGTGTGTGTGTGTGTGTGCATCTGTGTGTGTGTGTGTGTTTGTGTGCATCTGTGTGTGTGGTAACTCACGTTCCCTCTTTGTCTTCCATTTGTAGAGCAGCAGCAGACTAGCCAGCACAACGGCCAGCAGCACAACGGCCACAGCCACACTCACATACACGACCCACCCTAGAGATCTGATGGGCTCACCTGGGCGAGAGAGGTAGAGGGAGAGTGGGGAAGAGGAGAGAGAGGGAGGTAGAATGAGAGCAAGTCAAAAAGAGAGAAGCAGGAGATGAAGGGAATCTTCTTATAATGACTGTGAGCATGAGAGGTGTCTGTGAGCAGAATTGTGTTCGGCCACAGCTATGCCATTTGACGTGCGATCGGGCTGAATCTTTCAGGAAGTGTAAAGAGCGGCCCCCTGCTGGTGACCTAACGGAGCCAGATTTTTTAATGAGGTAATTAGGCCTGATTAATTGCCGAATGTGCATGTTTTTAAGCCTTCACACTCACAGAGTCATCGTGACATCATCAGCATCGAGTGCTGATGATGTCGGCAGGCTCCGTCAAAAGGGATGTAACAGCACTCGCACGCATGCTGCGCTTTACCCGATTAAAATGAAGTGAACGTGACCGGTGTGTAGTCAAAACCTACCATTTTCAGCATATAGCAAGTTGCTACTTGCTACTAGCAACGAGCTAGAGTTGTTATTGTTGTTTCATAGCGACGGATGCATTTGAGAGCGACACGCAGGGAGTGGAAAAAGAAATGCATTAATGGTCAGAGCCGGTCGGTTGGAGCCAATGGCAGAGCTTGCAGGGAGCGGAAAGGGATTTTCTTCAGCTGCCGACCGCGCCTCTTGAGTTCCTGTTGCACCACATTGAAACGGGGCTGCTGCCCCCAGAGGTTAGAGATTTTTTTTTTATTTTTTTTTTACCGATGGGTTCCCAGATTGGCATGACAGTGGTGCGGGCTCCACGCGACATACACGTTATCAATCACAATGAAACTGTACCCACCTCCCACACAATATTGTTATCCAAGATTTTGATGCCATGGTATTCCCAAATATTGCGTAGTTTCACAGGTATTCACATGTCAGTGCCTAAGTTTAAGCTCAAACACAGCCTTCTTCGACTGTATAATTTCGGGTTCAACTGCTCCACAGCGCCAGATGTATCGGTTCGGTGCTCAGTGGTGCAAGGGTTGTACTGCAGTTTACAATTTAGACCATCGGCTGCGCTCCTTGAATATCGTGGATATAAGACTCGATCCAGTTGCTGTAGCCCTTTTTTTAAAATCCTGTACACATTCATCTGCCCATTTATCGATGTGATCAAACGAAATTGGTGTGACAGAACTCAAACTTTTGGTCTACTGCTCCCATGTTCAGACAGGGGTTTGGATGAGAGTCTCGTTGCGTTCCCAACCAGCGGGTGACGTCATACAGAGATGGTCGTGCTGTGAATATGGTCTATTGTTTGTGTTGTATTGTTTGTGTTGTATTGTATTGTTTGTGTTGTATTGTTTGTGTTGTATTGTTTGTGTTGTATTTGTATTGTTTGTGTTGTATTGTATTGTTTGACATGATTTTGTCCATAAATCCATGAGTATCTGTAATAGATCGATAACAGTGAAACTATGATAAAACTAACAATAGTAGCTGGAGAAAAAGTTTGTGGTCAAACGGTCTAGGTCAGGGGATTCCAACATTTTTTGGTCCGGTACATCGGTGCAATATCATCAGTGACATCATCAGTATGCTGACTTTTATACTCAGAATTTAAGAACTTTTCTGACAGTAAACTCTCTCAGAAGAAGGAAGATAAGCTGTGCGTGCGTGCGTGCGTGCGTGCGCGCGTGCGTGCGTGCGCGCGTGCGTGCGTGCGTGTGTGTGTGTGTGCGCGCGCGTGTGTGTGCGTGTGTGTACGACCTTACTGTACCTGCCACTACAGTCAGCTGTACGATGGAGTTATGGCGCCCTCTGCTGTTTTGTGCCTCACAGGAATAATTGCCACTGTGTTCAGGTGTGACGTCAGTGATGGTGAAGGTCTGTCCTGATGCTTTTGGAGAGGCGTCATTCTTCTTGTACCACATGTAAGTAGCTGCTGGGTTGGCATCACTGCTGCAGGTCAGAGTCACTGAACTGCCCTCCACTATCTCACCAGAGGGACTCACCAACACTGAGGTGTTCTTGGGGCCATCTGGAAGAAATTATAATTAACATGGATTAATGAAATAAGGATGTGTTTTAACAATGACACAGACTGTAATTCAACAATTAGTTGTAAATATGTGGGAGGCAGCATCTGAACATTTGGAAGTGGACTTGTGACTGGAAGTCTGATTGTTTGAACAGTGAATATGTAACGCTCTCCTGTCCCTCAACATTGCTGTCACTGTGCCCGTGAGCAAGGCACTTCATCTCCAAGTGCTGCAGTGGAGCTGCTCAGTGAGCTACAGTCACACTGTGGTTTGTTCTGGGCAGCTCCCAGTTGTGAAAGTGAAGCAGGAAAACATACATGCTCAGCTAAACCTTTTCCCTGGTTAATAAAGTTTAAAATAAGTTGACAGATTGAATGTGTTTGTTGCTTTTACACTAGTTGTATTTCACTCACATGTCACATTGACAGAGATGGAGGCAGACCTCTTTGTCCCCAGCTCATTCTCAGCTGCACAGTGATACTCTCCAGAGTCAGAGGACTGGATGGAAACCAAGTCAAGCTGTGCTCCTGATTTCAAAGCTTTCTGCTCTGGATCTTCATTCTTCTTGTACCAGCTGTAAGTAGCTGCTGGGTTGGCATCACTGCTGCAGGTCAGAGTCACTGAACTGCCCTCCTCTGTTTCACCAGAGGGACTCACCAACACTGAGGGAAGCTTTGGACCATCTGGAAGAAATTATAATTAACATAAATTAACTGTAAGATTAAGATGTGTTTTATCATGTATTTTATCTGGCTGCACCAGGTGGTGCTATGTTAGTGACACACTGTGGAGTAAACTCACACACTGAAGCAGAGGGGAAAGCCTCATATCCTTTTACAGCACAGGAATAGCTGTCTTCAGGACCAAAGCTGCCTGGATAAGAAGAAGAAGTTTCTCCCTTCATTGTCTGTCCATTCTTGTACCAGACATAGGAAAGACGACCAGCTAGACGACAGCTGCTGTGACACTTCAGCTCTGCCTGGTTAGAGAACTGGGATCTGGTCACCTGCACCTGGAGATCTGATATGTGAACATGGAACAGAAATGTCATTAGACACTAAATACTCAAACACACAGTAACACTTTATTTTCATCATCATTTCCTAGAGAAATCTTAGAGAGAAATGGATAGAGATGAGTTAGATCGAGTTTATATGATCATCATCAATTTGTGTCTCCCCTCATTCACAGATTAAAGGAGAATTTCGGTTTTTTCGAATCTGGAGCCATCTCCTGCCATTAATTATGATTTGTCCACTCACCAGGCGATCCCCGCGGCGTATCTGGGCGTCCTAGCGTTGTTTTGATATCAATAGCGTCCAAGTCAGTCGTAAAGTGGAGTTGATTTGGGGCCAAGTGTGAGCCTGTATTTCCTGCATCTAAATAGCTATTTTTCTTCCCTTTTTCGCCAAATATCGCCGTAATCTGATCCGTCAACATCCAGCCGAGTGTTATTTCACCCCAGGCTGTTTCCTGGACTGCACAGGGATCAAATTACCTCAAACGTGATCTAGGTCACCAAGTCTCGTGAAGTCCCGCGATACTTTCCTGTCGACTGGCCAAATACAGGCAGGACGCTTTGCGGTCGTGGTTTTAGCGTAACCTATGTGGGGTTTGGCGTAACCTATGTGGGGTTTGGCATAACCTTCGTTATTTCGAATCCCACATAGGTTACGCCAAACCCCACATAGGTTACGCTAAAACCACGACCGCAAAGCGTCCTGCCTGTATTTGGCCAGTCGACAGGAAAGTATCGCGGGACTTCACGAGACTTGGTGACCTAGATCACGTTTGAGGTAATTTGATCCCTGTGCAGTCCAGGAAACAGCCTGGGGTGAAATAACACTCGGCTGGATGTTGACGGATCTGATTACGGCGATATGTGGCGAAAACGGGAAGAAAAATAGCTATTTAGATGCAGGAAATACAGGCTACCACTTGGCCCCAAATCAACTCCATTTTACGACTGACTTGGACGATATTGATCTCAAAACAACGCTAGGACGCCCAGAAACGCTGCAGACATCGCTAGGTGAGTGGCCAAATCATAATTAATGCCAGGAAATGGCTCCAGGTTAAAAAAAACCGAAATTCTCCTTTAACTGGATGATGTGTTTAAAATATATATACAAATTTATATAAAATTTGTATATATTTTTATATATATATTTGTATATATATAGGAACTGCTATTTTGACTGTGTGTCTGTGTGTATATGGTGTGTGTGTGTGTGTGTATATGGTGTGTGTGTGTGTGTGTGTGTGTGTGTGTGTGTGTGTGTGTGTGTGTGTGTGTGTGTGTGTATGGTGTGTGTGTGTGTGTGTGTGTGCGTGTGTGTGTGTGTGTGTGTGTGTGTGTGTGTGTGTGTGTGTGTGTGTGTGTATGGTGTGTGTGTGTGTGTGTGGGGGGGGGGGTGTGTGGTGTGTGTGTGTGTGTGTGCGTGTACACTCAGTGTACAGAATGTCATGTATGATGTCAGGAGAAACCAGCTGGACACGTTTCATTCAAACGTTTTATGAACATGATGAACACGTTTTAAATGTTCATCTCATTGGACTTGAGTCTATACTTTGTGTTTGACTCTGTTTGAGCTGCTAATGTGACTTTCTATTACACTCATTATATCATCATCATGTTGTTGTTGTTGTTGTTGTTGTTGTTGTTTGTGTATCAGGCTAAAAGAGCTCAGTCAAATTAAATCAATGCTTTTCATTAAGAATCCTGAGAGAATCCTGATCTCAATTCTGAGCAAGAAACTCGAGATCGATTCTCTCTCTCTCACACACACACACACACACACGCACACGCACACGCACACACACACACACACACACACACGCACG